>NW_012114977.1:2337405-2470896 GCF_000951035.1 Colobus angolensis palliatus | reverse complement strand
AAAAAAAAAAAAAAAAAAAAAACTACCAACAGAAGATTGAAAAGCCATGCCACTCCTTATTATCTGTGCCTATCATCAGAATCTGTTTAGGCCACATGGCTGTAATGCAGTCGCCTCTACGTGTGGATTGTGTTTTAATAACAGGCAATATGAAGTTGTGTTAAATGATCATAGAAAGCCTTAACATTCTCATGTTCTGTTGAAAACGGTTGTTGTCCAAGGTTCAATTAAACCGGAAGGGCTCATGATTCTGTATTATTGTTATTTAGATAACAGTCATAACATTTGTTGTTGCTTCCTTGGTGTCAGACACTGTTCTGAATGCTTTGCGTGTGTTTGTTGGTTCCATTTTAATAACCGCAGGAGGAAACTCAGTCCTTAGGGAGGGGCCACAATGGTTGCAGCCCTGATCCAAACCCATGCCATTTCCCTCCATGTCTTCAACGCGATGCTCTCCTGACTCGTCATACCTTGTGTCTTTCCAAACATGTTTTGAGGTGAATGACTTTTTACTATGAGGTTGGTGCAAACATAATTGCAGTTGTTGACATTACTTTTAATGGCAAAATGCGCAATTATATTTGTGCCAACCTGGCAATGACTAGCCAGGTGCAGTGGTGTGTGCCTGTAGTCCCAGTTACTCAGGAGGCTGAGATGAGGGGATGACTTAAGCCCAGGAGTTTGAGATGACCAGCCTGGGTAACATAGCCATACACCATTAAAAAAAAAAAAAAAGGCAGTGACAAAAAATTGAAAGCAATGAGCTATATGAAAACTTGGAAACATAGTTCTTTTTCTCTAAGCCTGCCTTCTTGAGAAGTGAGGAGTTGTATGAAGGTAGCACAGTAGGGGCACAATGTGCAGAGGGCCTGTTTGAAGCAGCTCCATATTTGGCTGGCTGTGTGACCTTGAGCAAGTCACTGAACCTCTCTGAGCTTTATTTTCTCAATCTGTAAATGAATGGTTGTAAGGATTGAATAAGTAAATATGTGTCAAGTATCCAGCACAGTGCTGAACACAGAGAGTACTATAGCAAGGTTTGTTGATGTTCAGTGAGTGCATTGAACTTCACTGTGCCCCAGACATTGAACTGGGCTCTGGGGATGGAGCCCCTAACGCAGTGCTTGACCTAATGTAGTTGATGAAATCATTCCAACAAAATGTAATAGACAGCAGTTTGGGAGAATTGAAGAAAGTGTACCTATCTTGATCTGGATGGAAAGAACAGTACAGTCATGTGTCACTTAACAACATGGAAACGTTTTGAGAAATGTGCTGTTAGGTGATTTAGTCATTGTGCTAACACCGTAGAGTGCACTTACACAAAGCGAGATATAATGCCTACCACACATCTATGCTATGGCGTAGGTGATATAACCTGTGTTATAGACGGTAAAACCTATTGCTCCTAGGCTGTAAGCCCATACAGTATGCTACCATACTGAATACTGTAGGCAATTATGACACAATAATAATTATTTGAGTATTTAAATGTATCAAAACAGAAAACGTAGAGTAAAAATACAGTATAAAAGATAAGAGGGCTGGCACGATGGCTCATGCCTGTAATCCCAGCACTTTGGGAGGGCTAGGTGGGTGAATCACGAGGTCAAGAGATCAAGACCATCCTGGCCAACATGGTGAAACCCTGTCTCTACTAAAAATACAAAATTAGTTGGGCGTGGTGGTGGGTGCCTATAATCCCAGCTACTTGGGAGGAGAATCGCTTGAACCCTGGAGGCAGAGGTTGCAATGAGCCGAGATTGCGCCACTGCACTCCAGCCTGGGTGACACAGTGAGACTCCATTTCCAAAATATAAAAATAAATATAATGGTACACCTGTAGAGGGCAATTACCAGAGTTTGCAAGACTGGAAGTTTCTCTGGGTGAGTCTGGCAGTGAGCAGTGAGTGAATGTGAAAGCCTAGAGGATTACTGTGCGCTACTGTAGACTTTATAAACACTGTACACTCAGGCTATACTAATTAAAAATTTTTTAAATAATAAATTGAACTTAGCTTACTATAACTTTTTTACTCTATAAACTTTAAAAAAATTTAAGCTTCCTGATTCTTTTACAATAATACTTAACATAAAACACGAATACATTGTATAGTTGTACAAAAATATTTTCTTTCTTTATATATTGTTCTATAAGCTTTTTTTCTATTCTAAAAAGTTTTTTTTTTTTTTTTTAACTTTTGTTTATCTTTTTGAGATGGAGTTTTACTCTGTCACCCAGGCTGGAGTGCAGTGGCATGATCTCAGCTCACTGCAACCTCTGCCTCCTGGGTTCAAGCGATTCTCCTGCCTCAGCCTCCCAAGTAGCTGGGATTACAGGTGCCTGCCATCACACCTGGCTAATATTTTTGTATTTTTAGTAGAGATAAGGTTTCACCATGTTGACCAGGCTGGTCTTGAACTCCTGACCTCAGGTGATCCACCTGCTTTGGCCTCCTAAAGTGCTGGGATTACAGGCGTGGGCCACCGTGCCTGGCCTTTCAAAAAACTTTCAAAACATTTTTTGTTAAAAACTAAGACACAAACAAACACATTAGCATAGGCCTATGCAGGGTCAGGATCATCAGTATGACTGTCTTCCACCTCCATATCTTGTCCCAGTAGAGGGTCATTAGGGTCAATAACACACATGGAGCTGTCATCTCCTGTGACAATACCTTCTTCTGGATACCCCTAGAAGGGCCTGCCTGAGGACATTATGCAGGTAAATATTTTTTATAAGTAGGAGTATACTACTCTTAAACAATGAAAAGTATAGTATAGTAAATCCATAAACCAGTAAATGATAATAGTCATTTATTAAGTATTATGTACTGTACATAATCGTATAAGCTAGACTTTTATATGTCTGGCAGCACAGTAGATTTGTTTACATGAGTATTACCACAAACATGTAAGTAATGTGTTGTACTTTATAAGAACAATGTTACTAGGCGATAGGAATTCTCCAGTTTCATTATAATCTTATAGGATCAACATCGTTTGTATGGTCCATCATTAACCAGAAGGTCAATATGTGGGGCATGACTATTGTTGGCTGTACTTAAACTTAGGTGGAAGCAGATTTTATCTATATGGTATAACTACCCATCTCATATCTGGTTTTCTGTTACCAAGCCAATGCAGATTTCAAAATTAGAGATTTATTAATTTGGGTCAATCATTGAATGCTTCCCCCATGGGCTTCTGTAAAATGAGAAATTAACTTGGTGTTTGCATCAGTTTCCTAATGGTATTTTGGTGACATCTTGCATAGCAGAGCTTAGGGACTCACACCCAGAGATGCAATTAAGTAAGTCTGAATGGAGCCCAGAAACAGTTCAGCTGATTCTGAGGCTAGGGACACCCAGGCAGTATACCCTAGGAGGCAATCAGCTGAAGGTTGTGGGAAAAATTGGTGACCCTTTTCACCTGGGGAAAAAAAGCTTATAAGGGAAGTAGGTTTAAGAGCAGGGGCTATGGGAAAATGTCCACTTACCTTCTGTCTGTGGGCCATTTTTTTCCTTGGGTGGCTCCTCTATTCCTGTTGGGATGAAGTTCCCTTGGAGGATCCAGGACCCAGGGCCCCCCTGGGTCCCCATCTGCCTTCCAACCTGTTCTTTTCTGTGTTCTCTCTGAGCTCTGCCACCTCATGCCAGTCCCCAGCCATGTGGCTAATGAGAGGCCTATTCAGACCTCATTAGGAGATCAACTTGGTTTCTTCCTCTCTCAGAAGCTAATTATGTCTCTTTCATTAGTTCCATTTTGGCAATTAATGTACTTCCGTATACATAAATGGCTGTTTGTTTTCAGGCTAAGTGACATGTGTGCGGCTGTCCTTTCTTCTCCCGACACGTGTTAACCTCTCTGTCTTGTTTCCCTTTCCTTACAAACAGTACCCAAGCCAGGGTTCTAGATTTAAGTAACTGAAATTAACATGGCACATTTAATAGCTAAAAAGGACTTTGGTAGAGAAACTGGCAAGTTCATGGGATCAGATGAAGTGCCACACAACTGATCCCCAGAAATGAGAGGAAACTCTGGGAGCCCAAAGTCCTCTGAAAGAATAAGGGTATTTTAACCTCCCATTTAAAAGCATTGCCCAGGTAGGGCAGCTGCAGAGTTCGTATCATCAGAAATCATGTTGTCATCTTAATATTGTGGCTCATTTTCTTAACTGCCCTCCTCACTGCCCCTTCCCCATGGTTCTCAGATGGGTCAGGCAGGCCGGGGGTGATGCTCCAGCAACCACTTCCTGAAGCTGCAAAGAAGGTGTTAAATTTAGTCTAAAGCTGCCTCCTGACATATTTTAAGTTTGGTCTCAAGGTTTCTCTTGCCATAGTGCGCCATGGTAATTTCCTCCAACGTGTAGCTGGATGTGTAACTGAACCTAACTGGATGTCTACACAGATTGTAACCTCCTCTCCTACTCTCTCTCTGATTGCACAGAGTTTCAGTCAATCACAGGTGGCCAGTTGTTCAAACTAAGTTCAAATAACATAATTCCTGAGCTGCAACCAATCTGGCTGTTTCCATACCTCACTTCTGTTTTCTGTATATCACTTTCCCTTTTCTGTTCATATATTCCTCACTATGCAGCTGCACTGGAGCCTCTCTGAACCTATTCTGGTTTGGGGTCTGCCCATTTCATAAACCAGTCTTTACTCACTTAAACTCTTTAATTTGTCCAAGGTTTTTCTTTTAACAGAAGGATTTTCTCTCACACCTTTCTCTCTCTCCATTTTCTCCTCATTTTTTTTTTTCTTTAAGATTACCTGCTGGTAGAAGTCTTTTTAGGGGTCTCTGAGCAGACACTCTCATGTTTCCTTGGTCAGGATTGCACCATTGGCCCACTTTGTACCCAGTCTTTGTGGATGGTTGTGATAGGGCAATAGTGTTTCAATCCTAGGGGCTGGGGAAGGGCTTGGATCCCTCTATAGCACAGAGCCATGTGCCATGTGATAAACGTCAGGTCTCTAGAAAGAGAAAATTGAGGAAAAGCTAGTAAGGGGGGAAAGCTAGTAGGTGTTTGCCACAGCAACCTCTCAAGAGTCACAAAGAGTGAGAGAAGGACTTTCTGAAAGTGGAAAGGATGCTGGAGAGACAGCAGTTGCAGATATCCACCATCAGTCACTGAAAATTCAGGTTCCAAAGTTTTGCTAATTTTCATGCTCAAAAAATCAATTACGTATGTATAGAATAGGGGGAACCTGCCAGGGCTGCAGCTTCTAGGGACAGATCAAGGGTTTTTAGATTAATTACATAATCAAAGTACTAATTCTGTGATGCAGACCTTAGCTGCAACACAGGTGAGGATCCACCAGCTTCCCAGAGGGGCCAGGTTCTGTTTTCTGCACCTGTCGGTCCATGTCAGGAGTGCAGGGAGTCATTATGGGTGCCATGTTTCAAAAGGACACTGATGACTGCAGCAAACAGAAAGCTGATCAACTTAACAGCAGGAGGAAGAGCTTGAAGAAACATTGTAAGCTTAAGACTGGGGCCTGGTCTGGTGGCTAACGAGCAATGCTAATTTCAGGTGCAATAACTCAGTTAATGGCATCAACAGGTTCTTGGAAACTATGACTTTAAGCAAAATGATGCATAGCAGGACCCAGCTTGTTTACCTTATCCAATGTTATGGTGAAGCATTGAATGAAAGAACATTATTTGAGGACCTGTGATATAATATATTGTTTCACTTAAATTAGCAGTTCCTAAGAACCTAGAGAGAACATTAAGTGAGGACTTGCTTTATCTGAAGGGTGACTACAAGAGAGGGGTTAGAGTTGTTCTCTTTGGAGCTGGAAGATGGAACAAAGGCCAATGGGTGGAAGTTAGCAAGAGGAGATTTCAAAATCCAGCACAAAAATTACCATAAACTTTACATAGCCTTCACATTTCACATAACCTTTGCTGTGAACACCATTCCCATTTCAGAAAAGGAAACTAAAACTTTGAGTAAATCTGTCACTTACAGATTATGTAGCACAACATTTGGCTAAAATCCTTGTGTCAGGCCCACGGGAAGCGTGGTTTAAGAAGAAGTTTAGTGAGACAAACTAGAGCTCCATTACTGTGGTCCACCTCAAGGCTGCAAATGGTGTTCCCTCTTCTTCTTCTACTGTTCATTCTAAATTATTCTAAACCTCAGCAGTAACTTCAAAAGATATTGGGGGGCTTACCTGGTGGTGTGACCCATACCTTTATTCCTGAGGTGTCTGAGTTTCTAGAACAGGTGGTTGTACAAGCAGTTTCACCATTACAAGGGAGCAAGGAAGTACCAGGAGGTACCCCACTGATTCAGCTGGGTTCTACATCATATTCCTCAATGCTGCCATTGTATGAAAGCAGCACTACTAATCAGGGTCACCGCCCCCAGCAGTATATTGACTACTCTCTTCCTGGTGCATGGACACAGGGAAACCAAAGGGCCGTGGCAGCAGCCATAACTTGAATTTCAATGGGATCTGTTTTGTGTGCTCTGGAAAGTGTGTGTCCCCTTTGGATACCAGGACCTGCAACCCTTTTAAAAGTTTCAAGGACAAGAAGCATCAAAGAGCCCCAGGAGCTCATTGGGACTACTCCTGCTGCCTTGGTTCCTGAATCCATGTGACCTTCCTGTTGGGGTACAATAACCTAGAGAGATCTCCGATTTAATGTAGATTCTGTACCCTGAAGGATGGTGCCCCATTCCTTGTGTATTGCCTCTGAACTGGCACATCAGCTGGGCCTCTAGAAGGTCATTCCAGCATTTTATGAGGACAGCTGATTTTGGGTAGTTGCAGGTTGTGTTAGTTCATTTTTGTGCTGCTTAATGGAATACCTGAGACTAGATAATTGATAATGAACAGAAATTGATTGGCTTACAGTTCTAGGGGCTGGGAAGCCCAATATAAGCTACCAGCATCTTGCAAGGGACTTCTTTCTGCATCATCACATGACAAAAGGTGAGAGGGTAAAAGAGAGGAAGAGGGGGCCAGCCTGGCCCTGTTAAAACAGCACCAATTCCACCCACAAGGGTGAAGCCTTTATGCCCTAATCATCTCTTAAAGGTCCCACTCCTTAATACTGTTGCAGTGGCAATTAAACTTCAACATGAGTTTTCGGGGAGACAAACATGTAAACCGTAGCATAGATCTGCTTCCACACCTCTCTCAGAAGTGGGTCTCCTACTTGGATATTAATGCTGCATGAGATTCCATGCCTGTGGATCAGACACCCATACACCTTTGGGTAGTGGCACCAACTAAGGCTGTAAGGGCAGAAAAGGCAAACTCACACCCAGAGTAAGTTTCTGTCCTCATGGGTATGAACTGCTGGCTTTCATTTTAGGATGTGTAGGGCCAACTATAGTCAATGTACTACCAAGTGGCTGTTGGTCTTCTTTGGAAATAATGACATATCAGGGGTTCAGCATTGGTCTCTGTTGATGACAGACTGGATGTTCCAAGGCCACAAGACATAAATTCATCTTGGTCATCTTGGTAAGTGGGAGTCCATGTTTCTGGAACCCTGTGTGGCCTCTGTTTCTGCCACTGTACTCCATTTATGTGCTCATCGTGCTAGTTTCAACGTGGCCGGTGATGAAGGCTGCCTAATGCAAGATGACAACATCATTTTCACTGTTCACTTGGTCAGTGTCTCTTGTGGTGGATGTTTTCTAATGTGTATTGATTTATGATACAAAAATATTCACACTTTGTGCCCACTCCTAATGTGTTCATTCACATGCCTTTACCTTAAACTTCCTTGACACTGATCTTTCGGTCTCCTCTCTTCTAGGCTCCATTAGCCACTGCCCAGTAATCTGTACATATCTTCACCTTGGGTTGCTTACCCTTTCACGCAAAGTACATGAAAAGGTACACCACATATCCATACACTGGGACAATTTTTCTTCTTCAGTGTTTTTTAGGATAGCCATGAATAAAGCTATAATGTAGCCATCATTGAGTTTGGCGTGCACACATATGCCGGACCAACTGGTCCATAAGCCAAGCTTGGGGTTTTTTGCTCCTTCTTCTGCTGGTCATACTGGAACCCCACATGGCTGGTATGTCTGTGGTTGCTAACATGGTGTTCTGGGCCACCTGCTTATACAGCTCATGTGTGACCTCACAACTTGCTTAGGCTTGATCCAGGCTTGATGCTGTGGTAATGGCTGCTGGGTATGTCTGACTTTGACTGGCAGGTCCAACAGAACCAGATTGTAGTCAGCAGTGCTGGAAGACACAGTATCACTTTGTGCCTCATGGTCAATGAAGCCCAGCATTATGCTAAGAGCTATTTCTCAGAAAGTATATAATTCTCTGTTGTAGACAGCATGGCCTTGTTACAGATCCCAGGAACCTATGGTATGGGTTTCTTCTGGGGCCTTTCTAAAAGCTCCATTGGGTGTATTTTTCCACTACTGAAACCTCTAGTATCTTAGGATCTGCCAGAGTGTATGGCCCAAGTGCAGGGCTGCTTGCACAGCAGCCTGAAACTTCCACAGAGCCCTTTCCTGCTCTTTGTCCTACTTGAAGCTGGTAGCTGTCGTATTATCCTGTATACTGGTTGGAACAGTATTCCTAGGTATGGAATGCATTGCCTCCAGAACCTAAAAAGCCTAGCCAGGCACCGTGGTTCCTTCTTATGGTTGAGATTCAGGATTCGGTCGTTTTGTCTTTGCTTTGGAGAGGATATCTTGGCACACCCCTGATCACTGGGTACCCTAAAAACATCACTATAATGGTAGATCCCTGAATCTTCATCAGCCTTATCACCCTCAGGAACACATGAGCCTTACCAAGACCTGCAGGAGAGCAGCTCTTGCTTATCCCATTCAGTCAGCATGATCCCATCAATGAAATGGGTGAGTGTGATATTCTGTGGGGTGTCCAGGCAGGCCAGGTCTCTTCAGATGATAATATGGCAGAGGGTAGGAGAGGTAACACAAGCCCTGAGGCTAACCCTAGATAATTATCGTTATCCATTCTGTGTGGATACAAACTTTCTGATTCTCTTTTCAGATCAGAGTGGAAAAGAACACATCTGCCAAATTAATGGCCACACACCATGTACCCAAAACCATATTAATCTGCTCTAATAAAAACCCTGTGCCTGGGACAGCAGCTGTGATTGAGGCGATGATTGGGATGTTAGTTTGCATCCTCTCTCCAGGGTCCATCTAATTTCTGCAGAGGCCACAGTGTCACACTGGAGGTAGTAGGGGCCACTATTCTTGCGTTTTTTGCTTTTAAGGATGGCACCAATCTCTGTCATCAGCTCCAGGATGCAGTATTGTTTTCGATTTACTGTTGTGACCAGTGCCAGAGCTGTTTCAGAAGTTCCCAGTTGACCTCCCCCACTATGATAATGTTTTCCCCACAGGCAAGGACCCAATATGGTGGTTACTCCAAATGTCAAGTATATTAATTCCAATTACATACTAGTGGCCAGAGGAAATGACTTGTGGGTAGGGGTCAGAGACCTTCCTGGGGTCAGACTTCAACCAGGACTCTGTATATTACCTGGCCACTCTAAGTACCCACTCTAACAGGAAGACCAGGTTAATGCTTTGCATATTTGAATATCAGTGCTAAGGTCAGACCCCGTGTCTAATAATTCTCAAAATATCTCAGTTTCCCCATTTCTCCAGCGTACAGTCGTCCAATTAAATGGCCAACCATCCCTTTGGGAAAGAACTGAGGGAATCATCACAGTACAGTTGGTCCTTGAACAACATGGTTTTGAACTGTGTGTGTCCAGTTATATGTGGGTTTTTGTCAATAAAAGTTACATGGGACATGCCTGCCTATTCTGCCTTCCCTTCTATCTCCTCTACCTCTTCCACCTTTGCCACCCCTGAGAAAGCAAGACCAACCCCTGCTCTTCCTCTTTCTCCTCAGGGAACTCAACGTGAAGACAGTGAGGATGAAGACCTTTATGATGAACCGCTTCCACTTAATGAATAGTGAATACATTTTCTCTTTGTTACTATTTTCTTAACATTTTCTTCTTCACAGCTTACTTTATTGTAATAATACAGAGCTCACACCTGTAATCCCAACACATTGGGAAGCCGAGATGTGAGGGTCCCTTGAGTCTAGGAGTTTGAGACCAGCCTAGGCAACATAGGGGAGGTCTTGTCTCTGCAAAAGTTTTAAAAAATTAGCCAGGTGTGGTGGTATACACCTGTGGTTCTAGCTACTTGGGAGACTGAGGTGGGAGAATCATTTGAGCCCAGGAGGTCGAGGCTGCAGTGAGATGATATTGTGCCACTGTACAATATCTGGGTGACAGATATGCGACCCTCTCTTAGAAAACAAAAACAAACCCCAACAGAATATAATACATATAAAATACAAAAATGTGTTAATCTATGTTTTTGCTAACAGAAAAGCCTCCAGTCAACGGTAGGCAATTAGTAGTTACATTTTAGGGGAGTCAAAAGTTATACATAGATTTTCAGTTGCACAGGGTGGGGGGTTGGTACCTGTTATGGTGTGGCTGTGTCCCCACCGAAAATCTCATCTTGAATTCTAATCCCCATAATCCCCACAGATCAAGGCGGAGACCAGGTGGAGGTAATTGGATCTTGTGGGGGCGGCGCGGAGGGGAGGGGGGGCTTCCTCCACGCTGTTCCCGTGATAATGACTGAGTCTCACGAGAGTGTCAATTGGAGATAACCACTGAGTCTCACGAGATCTGATGGTTTTATAAGTGTCTGGCATTTCCCCTTGTTGAACGCACTCCGTCCTGCTGCCTGTGAAGAAGGTGCTTGCTTCGCATTTGCCTTCCACCATGAGGCCTCCCCAGCAACGCGGAACTGTGAGTCACTTGAACCTCTTTCCTTTGTAAGTTACCCAGTCTCAGGTGTTTCTTCATAGCAGTGTGAGAACGGACTAACCGAGTACCTACAGCCCCCGTGTTCAAGTGTTAACTATATATGCTCGCCGTAGTACTGCAGGATCCTTCCTTCTCATTCAGTGGGTTTTGGGCCTACATATTGGCTTGGGTTTGAGAATTGACTATGAGGTTGTGACTTCTTAGGGTGACCACGGTCAGCCACCTCCTCTGTGGTTGCCTTTTTTGGGGTTTCGATGATAAGCAGCATCCTGTTGGCTGCATGTCTTTTTTCTCCTATGGACACCATGCTCTGTAAACTGTCTGCATCATGCCCTGTGCGTCGAGTCTCCTACTCTGCCTCTGAGGTCCTTCTATGGGCCACAGTCTCTGGGAGGTAAGTCACTGACCTTCCGTAATATATCCCTGCCAGTATGCCTACTTTTCTCAACCTCCTTACTCCCTCCTCTATCTTCTTCCAGAACAACTCACTTGCACTTTACCAGCCTCTTTCTCCAGGCGTCTAAGAGATACCCTACCCCACCTCCTGGCAATAAGTTGTTAGGATGTCTCCCAAGAAAGAATCCCCAAGGCAATGAATCCCTTCTTATTCAGTCTTACATTCTGACCCTCTTGATCAGGTACCCTTAAAATCCAAACCTAGTAGTACTTCTCTGGCTCCTGCCTGCAACTGCTAGCTGATTCTCGGAACATCTTTGATGCAGTCTTTTTGCTCCCTTATTAGGCTCAGTATATCTGTAGTCAATTAATCCTAGTTATCAGCCTTGCAGCCAGTACTTGCATTGCTGGGGAGCAGGTTGAGGAAGCTCCTGAGGAAGGCACCTGTTGCTTTTTAGGAAGGAGTCCACAGTGAAAGTGCTATCTCTTGTTAGGGAAGAGTGAGAACCTTCCCTAGGTTCTGCAACTCTGAGGATTTAAGGCGGCCTGGAGGACTAACATCTTCATTTCTCAGTGCCACAGGTTTTCCCCACTAGGGTTATGATCTTAGCATAACATACTGTGCCTGTCTGAGCCCTGAAATGTTGCTCAGCTGTGTCTGCTCTTCCATAGCAGAGTATAAGAGCGCATGCACCCCTAGCCATTAACTGCTTGTTACTCATCATTCCTTTGCGGGACATCAGTACAATTTAGCAGTAACCAACCAATTCTAGCTTATTTGTAGACACTGTTTCCACATATTTTGAAATGCATGAATCATAGCGTGTGCAATGGTGCTTCTGTCTACCAGAACATTTTTTCACCGCAATAGTGTTCTCATCTACTGAGGTGTTTTCCTAGCTCAGCCTCAGTGGAGTTTGGAGCAGTTGGGCCATTCTTTTTGTTTTTTTTGCTATGGCCTCTCCTTGCACCACTTCCCACTTAGGATCAGGAGTGTGGTGAGTGGGCCAGTCCAAAGTCCCACACTCACTGCCTGTTTGCTGAAAGTTCACTTTCTGTACTACTTGTGTCTGTTTGGATCCTCTTAAAAGCAGATGTCAAGACATTAGAGGTACAATATATGATTGAGGAGAAACAGCTGTGAGGGGAAGACAGGGAGGGAAATGAGGCAGGAAGAGCAATCACACTATGCTGTAGGTGCCTGTGAGTTTCCTGTTGCTGCTCTACGTATCACAAACTTAGTGAGTTAAAACCACACGAATTGACAGTGTTACAGTTCTGGAGGTGAGAAGTCTCACTGGCTAAAGTCAAGATATTTATAGGGCAATGTTTTTTCTGGTAGCTCTAGGAGAGAATCCCTCACCTTTTCCAGTTTCTAGAAGCCATCTGCATTTCTTAGCTTGTGGCCACTTCCATCTTCAAAGCCAACAGTCACATCACTCTGACCCCTGCTGTCATTGTCACATCTTCTCTGACACTCCTGCCACCTCTTCTAAAGGTGATTAAATAAGGCCCATCAGAATAATCCAGGATAATTCCCATCAGAAGATCCTTAACTTAATCACATCTGCACAGTTCCTTTTACCATAGGAGGCACATAGTCACAGGTTCTGGGAATCAGGATGTGGAAATTTTGGGGGGCTGTTATTGAGCATGCAACAAGATCTTTCCTCTGTAAAGTCGAGAGGGAAGGAAGAGGTGGATAGTAAATGTCTCAGACTGTAGCACACTTTTTAAAAAGTTTTGCCTAAGACCAGCGGTGTGGGTCCTTGAGCTAAAGTTGCCTATCAGAGGAGATGTGTGATTCCCAGGAATGAACCTAGCTGGAGGTCACTGCCTCTCCCAGTCACTGTCTGGGTGATGGATTGCTGGGTCTCCTGTCCATTATGTTCCCCACTGCAGGAGATTTCAGGGCATATGTTTACAGCTCCATCATCATCGACTCCCACATCAGAACTGCTTGGGTATTCATTTTAGTTCTATCACATAGCTAACTACGAGCACTTGGGCAAATCACTTTTACTTTTCTGTGCCTTGGTTTCCCCATCTGTAAAATGTGGATGATATTGGTACCGAGTTAATTAACCTGATCGATTGCAATAGGGTTGTTGGGAGGAGGAAATCAGAACAGTGCTCTCAGTGAATGTTATCTACACATATCCCTTGCTCATGGCAGAATTGTGACTCAAACTCTATGCCTGTGATTATAATTTTCTGTGCCCTTTTTGGTACACCACATCGCTAAGTTGAAAAGACTTCATAATGGGACAGTAATAGGTCCCTGTCTCTGTTTCTAAGTAAAGGCTTGCAGGCCACCTGGCAAAAATATTGTAGGGGAGATGCTTACATTGGGAAGGAAGAGGACAAGATGGTCCTTTAGTCTCTTATGCTTAGATTCTATGATGCCAAGAGAGAAGCCTGCCTGATACAGGTGGGTGGGTTGTCCTGTGGGAGGGTCCAATACCTGGTTAACAAAGCTGCTCATGTTGAACTTGTCACTCACCTTGTCTGAACATTGGTTCTAGTCAACTTAGATAATCATACTTTCCCACTTATTTCCTTGCTGGGCTGTGGTAATGAGTAAGGAAATAATACCTGTCCCTCCCCGCCCCACCTAAAATTAGCAACATATGAAATCCTTTTAGAAAAAGAACACCTTTGCACTCCCTCCTCTCTGTTGACTTATTTTTAATTATATCTTATATATTTACAAACAAACTAGGCATAAACTCCTTATGCTTATATTGTGACATTCTATAAAAGCAAATCAAATTTATAAATTAAATACAAACAAACCCACAAAACCAATAAAGTTCAAACAAACAAAATTAACAACATGTAATGGGTTTTTGAAAATGAGAATGAATTATTACTTGCAATCATACTAGCTGCCTTAGTGTCAGTTGTTTTCAATGACAGTATTTAGCTGCTGTTTGGTAACTAAGCATAATTTATTCTTTTCTCACTAGTTCAGCATAATTAGCAATGGTAATTCTTATTTGTGATTACTGTATTAAGACAAATTTAAGCTTGGGCATGAAAATGATGTGCCAGACTACTTTGTAGGTAGTTATCTGGTTATATGAAATATGCTTTTTATTTGTTTTAGATTATAAAGATAAAACATTCAAAATGAATCTTTTGAGAAATGATTGGAGAAATATTCAAAATGAAATTATTGGAGAAAACCTGGGAATCTCTGGTAATATCCATGATCAATCACAGAGATAATGAGTGTGCATATGCTCTCCCACCGTTAAAAAGAGTTAACAGTTGCCGGGAGCCATTACTGAGACAAGATTGAAAGCTAAAAGCAGCTACCTTAAACCACATGACGTACTGCTTCTTGTCACCCCATCTCCTGCCAACATCCCAACAGGTTAAAAGGTTTTCTCTTAGATTGCTTTGAATTCCTGGTCAGACTGCTGGAGACCCATAGGAGGCTGCAAGGATAAAGTAAAGTAAGCCAGAAGAGCAGCATTTCTGTAAGGGGAAGAGCGAACTGGGAAGGGCAATGGCAGGTACTGAGTCAGCCAGTTTTCTGGATACAGCCCCACCTTTCCCATCGCTTTGCAGGCAGACCATGGTTTTTCCTCTTTCAGCTAAGTACTAACTCTGGCTTCTCAAGGGAGTCTTATTTATAGAACTAGAATAAGTTGATTACAGGGCTCCATGGGATCTTTAAAACTTTTACTACAAGGTTAACAAGACTAATAATGACTTTTGTGCTCTGTTTCTGGAGAGATAAAAGGGAAGAAGCTTAAAGGCTATTCTTTTCCCCTTTCTTTCTTCTCCCCCTCTCTTTTCCTAATTTGCTTTCCTTTTCTCCCTATTTTTTTCTTTTTTCTTTTTCTGTCTCTTCCTATGATTTTCTCTTTAAGTACATAGATTTCCTAGGTACTTGTTTCTCTCTTTCTCTTTTTTTTTCCCCTATTACTCTTTTCCCAGCTATCACATTTGTGGTTGGTTAATTATCTGACTGCTGAATAAAGAAAATAACAGACTGGGCATAGCTCACGCCTGTAATCTCAGCACTTTGGGAGGCTTATGTGGGTGGAGCATGAGGTCAGGAGTTAGAGACCAGCCTGGCCAATATGGTGAAACACCGCGTCTACTAAAAACACAAAAATTGGGCATGGTGGTGCATGCCTGCAATCTCAGCTACTTGGGAGGCTGAGGCATGAGAATCACTTGAACCCAGGAGGTGGAGGTTGCAGTGAGCTGAGATCGTGCCACTGTACTCCAACCTGGGTGACAGAGCAAGACTCTGTCTCAAAGAAAAAAAAAATTACTATTATAAATATTATTTCATCATGTTTGTATAATGTTTTTGAATTTATGAAATGCTTAGCTATGTGTGTATATGCATATAAAATATATATATAATTTTGTATGTGTGTATATCTTATATATAAAATCTTGTTTGATCTTTGCATTGACCTGTGACATAGTTGTTACTTTCCTGTTTTACAAATGGGAAATGGAGACTCAAAGAAGTAAAGGGCTCTTCTTCTTCCCCTTTCCTATCCCCTTTTGCACCTTCCTGTCTCCAGCAACTCAGTCTTCAAAACATAGGCAAGACAAAGTCTGGTAAGGATATGTGCCAGGGTAGGGAAGCTGCAGTGGCTCAGTGTGGAGCATCAGCTTGACCAAGTTGCTCAAATATAATGAGTAAATATATGCAATGCTCAACAGAAAGTGTGACTTATGTTCAGGCAAACAAAACAAATTTGATAGAAACTAAGTCTAAGTAGGCTCAGATAGGGTATTTAACAGAAAAATACTTCACAACAACTTTTATAAATGTTTTAAAAATTAAAGAAGTGATGACAATAATTCACCAAATAAGCAATCTCAATTAAGATAAAACTTTTTAAAAAGAACAAATGGAAATTCTAGAGTTGAAAAATATAATTGAAATGAAAAATTTGTTACATGGGCTTAATAGCAGATTTGAGATGGTAGAAGAAAGTATCAGTGGTCTTGAATATAGGTCAATAGAAACCATCCAATATAAAGATTTAAAAATAAATAGAAAAATGAGCAGTGCCTTCGAGACCCAAGAGACAGCTTCAAGCATACCAAGATATAAAACATTTCACAGAAACGTGGCCCCCATACTTCCCAAATTTTGTATAAAACATTTAATATGAAATGAAGAAATTCAATGAGCCCCAAGTAGGATAAGTACAAAGAGATTAAACACTTAAGCACATTATATTTAAAAAGCTGAAAGCCAAAGACAAGGAGAAAATCTTGAAAGCTACAGGAGAAAAATGACCCATATACAGAGGAACAACAATATTTTGAACTGCTGGCTTCTCAAAAGACAAAATAGAGGCCAGGAGCCAGTGGAATGACATTCTAAACATTGGGACAAATATTGTTAAGAAACAGTTTTATATCCACTAGAAGCATACTTCAAAACTGAAGTTAAAACATTCCCGGGAAATAGACTGAGAGTAGCAGACAGGAAACACTGAAGAAGCCCTTCAGACTATAAGAACAGGACAGATAACTAAAATCCACAGGATGAAATGAAGAGCACCAGAAATACATATGTGGCTAAATATAAAAGATGGTGTAGAGATTTTTTTCACTTCTGTTTATTTAAAAGGACATTTAATAAAATGACACCATCATACGATGTTTTGGGATTATAACATGGATGTAACATACATGAAAATGACAGCACAGGGAGGAGGGGAAATGGAGCTATCCTGGAGCAAAGCTGTGTTTTATTCTAAATCAGAATTAACCTGAAGTATGTTGTAATAAATTAAAATGCATATGATAATCCACAGAGCAAGAAAATAACTGAAGAATATGTTGGTAAATCTACAATGTAACAATGAGAAACATTAATTCCTCAAGAGAGGAATTGAAACAAAGAGATTAAAAGAAAAAGAATTGAACTCAAAAAAGTACTTAAAAGAAGCATTAGAAGGGGGAATAGAAAGGGAAAAAGATTTTCCCTTTAGGAAGTTTTTTAGGAAAAAAATTTAGGAAACAAACATAAAGATGGCAGATGTAAATCCAAACATAATTACATTAAATTTGAATGAATTATATGATCCAATCAAAAGGCAAAAGATTGTCATATTGGATTAAAAAAAGCAAAGTACAGGCATATGCTACCCATGAAAGACAAATTTCAGATTCAAAAACAACTAATTTGAAAGCAGGTTGAAAAAAGATACAGTATGCAAATAGCAACCATATGAAAGCTGGAATGGCTCTATCATTATTGGACAAAATAGATTTTAAATCTTAGAGAAAATGACATTTCATAATAAAAGGTCCAATGTATCAGGAAGATATAACAGTTAAAATAGACGTGCACCTAACAAAAAGGCCCCAAGTATATTAATCTAAAACAGAATTGAAATGAGTAGACAATTCAACAATTAGAGATGGAGATTTCAATACCACATTTACAATATTCGAAAAAACAGATGAAAAGTCAGCCGCAAAATAGAAGACTTGAATAACCCTACTTATCAATGTTACTTAACTGATATTTATAGAACATACCAACCCAAAAGAGGTTATGTACTCTTTTCAAGAGCACTTAAAACATTTTCTAGGCTGGGCACGGTGGCTCACACCTGCAATCCCAGTACTTTGGGAGGCCGAGGCGGGTGGATCACCGAAGGTCAGAAGTTCGAGACCAGCCTGGCCAACATGATGAAACCTTGTTTGTACTAAAAATACAAAAATTAACCTAGTGTGGCAGCAGAGGCCTGTAATCCCAGCTACTCGGCAGGCTGAGGCGGGAAAATCACTTAAATGCGGGAGGTGGAGATTGTAGTGAGCCGCGATCATGCCACTGTACTCCAGCCTGGGCAACAGGGCAAGACTATAAAAAAAAAAAAAAAAAAAAAATCCCAAAAAAGGGCTATATGCTAGCTTTTAATACACATTTCAGTAAACTTTAAAAGACTGAAATTATTCAAAATATGCTCCTTGTTTATAACAGAATTTTAAAAATTTAATAGATCAGCAAATGTTTTGAAATTAAAATGACTTCTAAATAACTTATGGGCTAAAGAATGCACAAGGAAAATTAGAAAATATTTGAACTGATGGAAAAGAAAATATAACATATCAAAATTTACCAGATGCAACTAAAGCAGAGCTTAGAGGAAAATTTATAGGCTTAATTGCCCGTATTAGAAAAAATGAAAGGTCTCAACTCAGTCATCTAAATACCTACCTTAAGAAACCAAAAAAATAGCAAACCAAACTTCTAACTTTTACATTTTTGGAGAAATTGACAACACAGAACCTGTATTCCTGCATGGAAACACTTGTCTGGAATTGAGCATAAGCTACCTCCTTTACAGGCATGATTTTCATATGTCTAAAGCCCCTCCAGTTCCTGACTACCAATAATACGGCTCCTTTAAGTGCCTGAATTCAGGATCCCTGATGTGTATGCAATTATGGGAGATATTCCCAGGATTATGTAGCTCAGCCTCTGTGGCTTATCTTTTCTAAAGTATGGACAACTAAAAAATGATAGTACAGCCTTGTGGTTTTATTTTTGCCTTTATCTATAAAAATAAGTTATATGTATTATATATGAATCAGTACGCTTTCCTCTAAGATAAATACGCTTCACGATGAATCTAATTTTAAAATAGAAAAAAATTAGGAACAATGCCTCTGCATACAACTTGATAATAATTTCCCCTAAATCAATCTCTTAAGTTGTCTTAGAGTGAATGTCTCAGTCAGATGTTGTCAGAAACAGATCATGGCAGGAGAGGAGGCTTGGGGGAGCATCTGGTTGGTTGAGACAGTGGCTAACAGGTGACACAAATCAGAAAAGCCAGTGGTCAAATCCAGATAAGAGTGAAAGGAAGATTGTTAGTAACTAGCTGTACACCCAGTCTTGTGGCAAATTAGGAATAAGATAATTCTAAAAGAGGTCCTGGAAATATAAAATTGCCTAGTGTGTTTGGGGAATACAGTCATTCAGGAAATATAATGGGGAGGGGGATGGCCCAGATAAAAAAAGTCTGACATGCCAAGACAGGGCATTTATCTTACAGGCAAGGAAAGTCAGTGATGGACTTTTCAGCATGGTAACAGACATGATTAAATATACAAAAGTCAATCACTTTTGTGGCAGTGAGGTGGATGGATTGGAGGAATGGGCGACAGTGTGTGGCCAGTTAGGAGACTATTGGCATATCCAGGTGAGAGATTTGCTTGAACCAAGACAGTGACAGTGGACATGGATTGGGAAGAGGGCTGACAAATGAGATATTTAGGAGGTAAAGTAGGTAGGGTTTGGAGACTGTTGAGGATAAGGTTGATGGAGGCGTTGTGAGTTAGCCACAGCTCTTGGGCTTGGGTGATAGTGTGGATGCTGGGGTAACCTGTGAACACAGGGAGTGGAGGGGGAAGGGAAAGTTAAATGTGGGAATAGGGGATGATAATGAGTACACAGTTTTTTTTAATAGATATATTGAATTTGAGATGTCTATGGGAAATTCATACAAATACATGGAGTATGTGGGTTTATAACTTTTATCCTTTGCGAGCTTTATATCTTAGGAGAGTGGTTTTGGAGGGAAATAAGGATATGGAAACCATAAGCATCTAGGTTCCCATTAAAATTATGGGAATGAATGATGTGCTGTAAAAAAAGGGTGTAAACGAGAGGATGGACGAGTGCAGCATCCTAGATAGTACAGACACCTAAGGTGTGGAGTGTGAGAGGAGGATCCAGCATGCTCGTCAGAGAGAAACACCCAGAGAAAAGCTAGGAGAGACCTGCACTGTGCAAACCAAAGGACGTGAGTTCTAAAAAAGATGCAAGTGGTCAGCAGCGTGTTGAGATGAGTAATGGAAAGGGCTTCTCAGAGTTGGCAATAGGGATGTTGATGACAGATGTGGTTGGAATGGGTTCCATGGAGTGGTAGTGATTGAAGTCTCCGTGATGGCCCTAGAAGTGATTGGAAAATGTGGAATGGGGACAGCTAGTGCCAACTATTTCTCCAGATGCTTGTCTGCCAGAAACAGAGAGAGAGAGAGAAAGAGATCAGGTGGAAGTCAAGGGTAAGGAAGCAAAACCAAGCAGTGTTTTCCTGTTTGTCTTAGGATAAGGCAGACTTGAGTATGCCAATGGGCTGAAGTAAAGGAGCCAGTAAGGGCACCTGAAGAAACAGAAGAAAGAAGTTGAAATTAATGAGGAAAAGTTTCAGACCACTTGGGCTCCTGAATAGAGCCTGGGGAAGGTAGGACTTAGAAATGTGACTTATTCTCTAGGGCTTTCTGAGAAGGGCAGGTTAGGAATAGGGTGGAGCATAGTCTACCCAGGTGGTGTGGCTGCCATGTCTGGACATCAAGGCTAGTGTGTCTGCCCCATATCAAGGAGTCTGGCTGCTCCGTTTCAGGTGGGAGGATGTAGGAATCGTTGATGTGCAGCCTAGTTCCTTGGTCTAGTCCTCCAAATTTACCCAACCTGTGTTTTCCCTTTTTAACCGTAGACTTAAAAGAGCATTAAAAAACAGGTTAGGCTAGTGGGACCAACCCTTAGAAACTATTTGGTGAGTTATCTTTTAGATGACACAATGCTTGTCTAAACAGTGATGAGGCCAAGGTCACATAGCTTGCAAAGTAGGGGTAGGACAAGAACTCGGGGTTCTTGGATCCCTGTTCAGTGTTCTTTCGGTTTCACCAGTTCAGCCTTCCACTGCTTGCTGGCTACTGGCCTAGGCATAGAAGTAACTCTGTTCCCCTAATTTATTATTTATTGTCATTGGATCCCATTTGTATGCCAAAGGGAACGCATCATTTCTGCTTTGCTCTTGTGTCACTAGACAAAAGCAGCTGGTTGGGCAGACAGCTTCACAAAGGGTTCCTGCAGAAATCCTCATTGCACCCCATGTTCCCAGAGTCATTATTGTTGATACACAGATGAAACCTGACAACGATAATACAAAACTACTATTTAGCACCTACTATGTGCTAGGCATTATGCTGAAGAACTTAATCCTATGAGCAGGCACAATTCTCATGGTCTGTTTTCAAGTGAGCAAATGGAAGAACAGAGACATCCAGCAACTTGACCAAGGTCATGCAGCAAAAGGGAGGAGCAGGAAACTGAACTCAGGCAATCTGGCTTCATAGCCTATGCGTGCAACCTCATGCCAGGTGGAGTGCTTAGGGCTGGCAAGAATACACTTGCTTCCTCCACAGTGTCCCAGCCCATCAGTGTGACTTCTCTAACTCAACCTCTACCCCTCCCAGTGCCTTGTCCTCGGGACCTTTGGGATCCCATCATCATGCTTCCTCCTCTTCACCTGCTACTCTCCCTGAACCCTCCTCCAGCTGAACACCCATCCTGGTGTCAAGCCTGACATCTAGTGAATTATGTTCATCCAAATTGCAACATTAATAAGGGCTGTGTGTTCCTAGAGGATCATTAATTACAGACACATTTTCATTTCCCACTGAAATACAGCCTGTGTTTCTACTCCCCACGGCTGTGGCACAATCTTGCCAAACCTGCCTGTGTGTTGCTTTTGACATCTGTCTCTGACTTTCTGACAAACAGTCCTTGCAGTTACCTGTTCTCTGCATCTTTGTTCCTCCTTGGTGTGCATCTCTTTCCCCCAATGCTGACAATTCCTCCATGCAAGCCTGGATAGGTGTGGAGGTCCCCATTTCTCAACCATCTCCAATCAAAACCCATTGCCATTGCTGCTAAGGACAGTGCAGAGTGGCTGAGGTTGAAAGAACCAAGCAAATGATGCCTTGCTGATGTTCCCCATCAGAGACCTTTCTGGATTCAGGGTGGTTCCAATAATTGGGATGCCTGGGTGAGACAGGAGACACTGGGCCCCTGCCTCAGACCATGTAGCTTTCCTAAGTTGAATATGCTGATGGGCTCCACTTTTAGGCCCAGGCTTTGAGCCAAGTAGGACTGAGGCAAAGAACCTGGCAGAGCTCCCTGCTCTTACTATCTGCTGAGGCTTGGAGGCAGCAATTCTACCGCCATACTCACTCTCTACCACCATACTCACTCTCTGAGGTGTCAGGGCTGAGCCACGGATACCTCCTGCTAGTACAGTTGATGAGTCAAAGCAGTTTCTACCCTCTCTGCAGTGTTGATCCCCAGAGACATGGGCTCCCCTGATTTTACACTCCTTAATCTACCTGGGCTCCTGCTTAGAACTTCTGTCCCCCTCTACATCATTAGATGGGAATATTGATCCCTGTCTGATACCATGCTACCTGTTAGAAGCACCTAGGGAGCATTGGGAAAATTTACAAAACACTCATGTCTAGGCCACCCTACAGACCAATTCAAAATCTCCATGAGACTCCAGCATGTTTAAGAACCATTCTATTCCTTGCCACTAAAAGCAGAATTCATGCAACAGCAGCATGAAGCATTGCGTAGGAGCCTATTAGGAATGCAGAATCTTAGGCCCCACCCTAGGCTGCCTGAATCAGCATCATCTGCATGTTAATAAGATCTCCAGGTGATTTGTATGCACTTTAAAGTTTGAAAGTCACTCTAGCTCAAAATGTTTTTCAAACTTTAGTGTATGAAAGAATTACCCAGAGAGCTTGTTAAAAATAAAAATCCAATTCAGTAGGTGTGGGAGGGGGGCTGGAAATCTGCTCTTTTAACAAGGTCCCCAGTTAGCTCTGATGCAGATGGTCCTGGGATTGTACCTTGAGATGCACTGCATCTAGGATTTGGGCTCTAGTCTCCTGGGCTGTGGGCTTGCCAAACTTGATGAGGTTCTCCAACTCAGGAAGGCACTTTGCTTGGACAAGAGGGGTCTCCTGGGTTAGGGAAGCCTGTCTGGCTGCCCTCTCCTGTGCAGCCGGGAAGATTAGACCCTCTCGCCTCTTGCCTAAGCTGGTAGAACTCTTTGGTTCCCACTGAGGCAGGTTGTCTGTTCACTTGTCCTCAGCTTGCCAAGGTCTGTAGTTTTTTTTAGAAGCTGTATGTATTTTTAATTGAAATACAATTCATATAACATAAAATTTATTTTAAAGTGGTTTTTAGCATGTTCACTATGTTTTGCAGCCAGCATCACTATCTAATACCAAAACATTTCTATCACCCTCAAAAGCAACCCTGACATCCTCAGCCATGAGTCCTAAGATCCTCTGTGCCATCCACTGCCAACCACTAATCTACTTTCTGCCTCTTTGAATTTGGCAAGTCAGGAAATTTCATATGAATGGAATCCTGCAATGTGCAGCCTTTGTGGCTGTCTCCTTTCACTTGCCATGATGTTCCCAGGTTCATCCTTGCAGCAGCACACACCAAGGTCTGCGTATTTGCTTTCTCCACTGACCACCTGAGGGCATGTTTGGCCTTGAGTGGTCACAGAAAAGCCCCTTCCTCATGTCTTCATCCTACCTTTACCTCTTTAGCCCCCTTCCAACAAGCCTCCAAAGATGGCAGTATTGGCTACAGGCTGGGTCCCACCAGGGACTGGAACAAGAAGGGGTCTTTCAGGTCACATGGCCCAACCTCTTCATTTCCAAGATGAGGAAACTAGGGGCAAGAGAGGCTTTCCTCTACTTCTGTGTCCCTCCAGAACACTCTGGGGCTCCCCAGGATGGGGAGATAAGCTGTGGGAAAGAGGAGGAGGGGATGGGAGATGAATGAGGAGAGCAACTGGGAACAAGAGAGGGGATACCAGCAACAAACCATGTGCAAGTCTGGAACTCCATTTCCCTAAGGAGAGAAAAATGAAACCCAAAGCTGAGATTTATATCTGTGATTTTCAAGTTTTCAGAAGACAGTGCAGAAAAGACACATTTATTGAGAGATGATAAATTCCCTCTTTGCAGATTTATTAGAACTTGTATAGAGCTGGATCATAGATTTTTTTTTTGGCAAAAGCCCTTAAACTTTTATGTCCCATCATAATGGTAAATGAAGTCCAGTAATAAGTTTAATTCTTGATTAAATGATCCTCCTCTGCTGCACGTTCCAAGTTCCTGCCCCTGTAAGGCTAGGCCTGGCCAGTAAGAGGAGGCATCTGCAGGCCCCCAGGGAGGCACAAAATCAGGGAACGAAATCTCTAGCATGGTGAAGAGTTGCTTCTAAGCTAGAATCTAGGGTTTAAGCTCAAAAAGGGTGTAGGGTGCATATAGTCTAGTGAGTAAATAATTGGATTAACTTGATTTTTAAAACAATTTCTACTATGTGGTAGGTCTTTTAAGATCTGGTGACCCATTTAATGCACTGTGAAATCAAATTTTTATACAAATTCTTCCTTATCTTCTCCTTCTCTCCCTTTGTTTACTCTGTTCCAGTCCTACTGGCCTTTTTGCTAATCCTCAAGCACACTGTGCTCTCAGCTGCCTCAGGGCCTTTGCATCTCATCCTGTTGGCAAGGCTCTTCTTCCAGACATGCTTATAGCTTGCTCCTTTACTTTTAGTTTTTCTGTTTAAATGTCACTTCTCTGGCTATCAAAAATAGCCCTATCATTCTTTTTCTCCTTATGCTTTACTACTTAATGATAACTCAATTCAATGAATATAATGAACAAAAGGATTTAAAGTACTTCACAAAAGAAGATATATGGAGGGAAAGCAAGCACATAGAAAGATGTTCAACATCATTAGTTAATAAAACACCAATTCAAAACATGTGAGATGTCACTACACTTCTACTAGACTGGCTTAAATTAGAAAGACTGATTATACCAAGGGTTGGGGAAGAAGTGGGTTAACTAGAACTCTTATACATTGCTAGTGGAAGTGTAATTGACAACCACTTTATGAAATGGGCTAAATAGCTAATGAGACATCTGCTATTTGGCTTAGTCATTCCACTCCTTAGTTTATACCCAAGAGAAATAAAAGCTTACATCATTTCACAGACTTGCAGGCAGATGCACAGCAACTTTGTTACAGCCCCAACTTTGAAAAGACCCAAATATTCATGAACAGGTGAACTGATAAATTGTTATAAACATACAATGTAATATTACCAAGCAATAAAAGGAAATATCAAGACACAAAACAACAGGATGACTCTCAAAAATTATACTGAGTTAAAGAAGCCGATGGAAAAGAGAATATACTATAAGATTCTATTTATATAAAATTCTAGAAAATGCAACTAATTTGTAGTACTGAAAACAGATTACTGATTGCCTGTAGTTGGGACTGGGGTCAGGATAGGTGGGAGGAAGTGATTATGAAGGGAGATGAGTAGTCTTTTGAAAGTGATGAATATAAGCATTATCTTCAGTGTGGTGGTGGTGATAGTTTGACAGGCATAAATTTTAGACTATTTATGACATGGAATCTTGCTCTGTTGCCCAGGCCAGAGTGCAGTGGCATGGCTCGGCTTACTGCAACCTCTGCCTCCCAGGTTCAAGCAATTCTCCTGCCTCAGACTCCTGGGATTATAGGCATGTGCCACCATGCTGGCCTAATTTTTGTATTTTTAGTAGAGATGGGGTTTCACCCTGTTGGCCAGGCTAATCTATTACTCCTGGCCTCAAGTGATCCACCCACCTCAGCCTCCCAAAGTGCTAGGATTACAGGTGTGAGCCACTGTGCCCAGCCAGTTTTAGACTTTAAATATGGGCTATTTATGATACGGAAATTATACCTCAGGAAATCTTTGAGTAATAACTTTCTACTCCTGGCTCAAGAACTGAATCTGTAGGGCATAGGGTAGGAGGTCCTGGCAATGGGGAAGCAGAGCTTGTCCTTGGAATGATAGCATCCTCTGGCAATGCCTACTCTGAAAGACTTCTTGAAGTCAAAGCTATCGTGGCTATGAGAGTAGGTAAAAGATGGCTTATGCTCTCTGGCTTATTCTCCTTCAACAATCAAACCTGGGCTACCCTCTGCGCTTTAGACCAGAAATCTCTTGTTGATTTTAGCGCTTTTCTCTATTCACCCCAGAAATCCTGACCTCATGGCTGGGATATGATGGGCCCAACATGTGCCTCTACCTCCACTCAGCTCATTGCATTGAACTCTCTGTTATTGTGGATATATCAGTTTCTTCCTGCAGTTCCATCAGTTTTTGCTTCATGTATTTTGAAGCTCTGTTTTTAGTTGCACAAACATAATAAGAGTCTCTTCATGAGTTGACTCTTATCAATGTAAACTGACACCCTATATGCCTGGTATTATTATTTGCTTTGAAATCTACTTTGGTATTGATAAAGCCATTCCACTTCAGCTTTCTTTTGATAAATACTAACGTCTTGGATTTCCCCTACTTTGGTATTGATAAAGCCATTCCACTTCAGCTTTCTTTTGATAAATACTAACGTCTTGGATTTCCCCCTTAAGCTTTCAAATTTAAACTATTGCTGCTTTTATATTTAAAATGAATCTTTTTGTAGGTAGAAGGACATAGTTGGTCTTGCTTGTTAATTTGGGAATCCACCTTTTAATTGGGATATATTTTATCATTTATATTTAATATAATTATTGATATGGTTGCATTTAAATCTGTCTTGAAATTTATTTTCTATTTATCCCATCTTTTATTCCTTTCTTTTTCTGCCTTCTTTTAGATTAATGTTTATTATTCCATTTTATCTACTTTATTGGCAGCTTAGTTGTGTTGGCAGCTTAGTTATACTCTCCCTTTTCTAATGGTTAAATTACTGTTGTAGTTTTTCTTCTTTTTTTTTTTTACATTTTATAATCTAATTTGAAGTAATATTGCTCCAATTCACATATAGTATATGGACTGTATAGCAATACATTCTAATTTTTCCTCTCTTTGCCTGTGTACAATTATTGACCTATATTTGCATTTATATTTAAAACTCATAATGTTACTGTTTTCTTTAAGCAGTTACCTTAAATATCTATAGAATAAAGATGAAAATATTTTATATTTACCCACATATCCTACTTTTGATGCCCATGTTGCATTTATGTAGATTTTAATGATGTCACTAAAACAACAGATATTATCTCACACATCTTCTGTGGATTTTATACATTAGTTTCAACTGGGAGCCGCTTAGCTGGGTAGTTCTAAGGGCTCTCATGAGGTTGTAGTCAAGTTGTTGGCCAAGGCTGTGTTCCTCTGAAGGTGCTGGAAAATCTGCTTACAAACCCACTCCTGTGGTTGTTGTCAGAAGGCCTCAGTTCTTCACCATGTGGGCCTTCCATAGGACTTCTCACATGTCATGGCTTCTAACTTCTGCCAAAGTGAGTGATCTGAGAGAAAGAGAGCTCGAGACCGAGATCCTCCAAGATGAAAGCCACAGTCTTCCAGTCTTTTTAGAACCTGGCATCCTCATATACCATGGCTTGCGCCCATGATATTGGTCACCCAGGCTAGTCTTGGAACAATGAGGGAGGAAGTGACACATGGTGTGAATACTGGATAAGATCATTGGGAGTCATCTTAAAGCTTTCAAGGCTGCCCACCACACCTTGATCTCCCCAGCATTCCCAGCATGTCTTTTCAACTCAGGGAGACAATTGGGCTTCTTCTGAATCCCTCATCCCTGCTTCTGTCTCATCACTTACCCTGGAGGCTTTCCCCAGGTTATAAGGCAGAACAAGAACGATGATAGGGCTCATCTTGTTTGCTTCGTCTCTCTCAGGGATCATTGTACAGTGCTATCAGGTGTCCTGTGTCGGAGAACCATTGTTTTATATGTTTTGTCTGTTTTTGTTTGTTTTGGGAGGGAAAGTAAATTTGATCCTTTTTATGCCATCTTGGCTGGAAGTAAAAGTCTTCATGTATTTTGTTATAAAATCCAGCTGTTGACTAAGCCTTTAATCTGAGAACACACACAACACACACACACACACACACACACACACACACACATACATATGCATATATATGTGTGTCAGGGACAGTGAAATGGATGGAGGGGGAATGTGAAGGCTCCGGTAATCTGGTGCCTGAGGGTGGACAGTGGTTGTTTGAGGCTGTGGGATGGACGGATCTGGGTGAGGAGCACAGTGAAAAATCAGACTATGAAACAAATCTTCCTAATTTTGTCAAGGGCTCATCTTAGTGATTTCATCTGTATCCCTTTTGATAGTATTTCTTCCCCCAAGATATCCCTTTGGTAGGTTTTCATTTCAGCTTTCACAAATTTCATGTATTATCTTGTGGTTTCTCATTTTGCATTGAGATACTGCAAGACTTAGGGTGATAAGACTCAGGTAGGCCTTGTACTGAGGTGGGGGGTGGGCAAAAGGGAGGGTGGGGCAGGACTGGAATGGGGTTACCTGAGCGCTGTCGGGGAGGACAGGAACCCCCCCAAATGGGTAGGAAAGTGTGATGACTGTCTTTGGCATCTAGCTGCCTTCATTGACCCCAGCATCATCTGACAAATTGTTAATTCATTTGTAATTTTTTATTTTGATTGAACATCTATGTGCTAGACCCTTGGAGTACAGCAGTGAGCAAAACATGCACATTCCGTGCTCCTTTGGAGTTTGTTATGTGTTAGCAGGGAAGAGACAGTCAAGCACTCATCAACCCTTATCTACTTCACTGTCATTTTGGTGATTGCCAAGGAGAGCCCTAGGTGCTGGGCAGGCACGTGTCAGGGGGACAAGATGGGAGGAAAGAAATCTGAAGAGGTCAGGTGCCCAGCTTGTTGCAAGGCTATCCTCCAGACCCCAGCCCTGCATCTCTCCCTCTCCCTGATGGTCTCAGGCCTTCTGGGAGGGGCTTTTACAGTGGAGCTATTAGCATAAGTCAACAGTACAGTGGCTCCTGGGAGTTCAGGTGCTGCCTAGGTGGATTCAGCTGCTCTGCAGAGTCAGTTTTCTTGGCAGAGTCAATATGTATAGGATTAAAACACACGGATTTTGTTTTACAGTCTCCTGGGAGCCTCAGAGACCTGTGGTTTTCTGTGCAAATATAAAGTGAGTTGATTCTTTCTGAACCCTGATTTTATCAACAGAACTTAGATTTCTTCCCCTATATTTAGACAGCCTTGCCTGAGGAAATCATGCAGGCCAGATGGGCTGAAAACATTGTGTTGGAGCTGTGTGTGTGTGTGTGGGGGGGGGGTTGTATGTGGAGGCATGCATGTGTCGTTGTGTGTCTGCATGTGTGCTTATGTATTTGTGTGTCTCTGTGTCGTTTCTATGTATATGCATGTCTACATGTATGTATGTCTGTTTCTGTTTGTGTCAGTACTGTGTGTGTATAAGTGTGCGTTGTGTGTCTGTGCCTGTTTGTATATTTATGTATGTTTCTGTGTATTTCCGTATGTGTGTATCTGTGTCAGTGCATATATGTCTGTGTATATCTGTGCATATGTCTGTGTGTGTACATGTATGTGTGTGTGTCTGAGTGTCTAACTCCATGTCTGTGTGTGTGTGTGTGTAGTCTGTGTCTGTGTGCCTGGGTGCATGTATTTAGAGCGCTTGCTCTGATGTCATTTGTGCAGTTGTTGGGCTGAGGTGATGGCTCATTTTCAGTCCTCACTGGATCCCTGATCTGCATTCATCCCTGACAATGTGTGTCCCGTCTGTCTCTCGTTTTCATGTTGTGTCCCCTTCCTGATATCTGTTCCCAGCCATGGGCTTTTTCCCCGTCAGCTCTCCCACTCAGCATGTTCACTGCCTGCTAACCTATTGGTTTGGTGTTTCTAAAGTGTGTGAGTTCATGTGTGTGAAGCTCACATTTAGCACATTTTATACATTAACTCACATAAACCAGAGGGCCATTCCTGTAGGTGAATATGAGGATGATCATCATTTTCAGATGAGGGAAGAGAGGCTGAGAGAGGCTCAGTAACTTACCTAATGTCAATCAGCTAGAAAGTGGTGGGCTTCGACTTTGCAGCAAGCGATCTGGCTCCAGAGACCGAAATGGCCAGATGTGACACTGTGCAAAGGAAGAGGTGGCTTCCGGAGAAGAAAGCCATCAGACCCAAGGAAAGAAGAGCAGAGGAAATGAAAGTACTTCCGGCCTGAAAATACGTCTTCAGGGAGAGGTGGGGGTTTTCATTTGGGGTGAGGACATGAACAGAAAGGGCTGGGGGAGGGTGGGCGGCTGGACAGATTGGCCTCCACATTGTGGCTTTGTCCCTGGCCGGCAGTGTGCCACAGGCCAAATCATCTGACCCCTCCACTGCTAGAACCTACCTTCCAGGAGCATGGGTTTGGTCAACTGAGGTAATGTCAGCTGAGTGTCTGGCCTGTAGTGGGGATTATCGTGGGTATATCCAGTGTAGTCTGATTAAGGGACACATCTCTTGCACTGTTCTTGATAGTTTATAATTTTTTTCCTGGTATCTGTGTCTTTCATTGTGCCTCACCTAAAGAAAGGCCATTCTGCTCAGACACAGGAAAACCTTTCATTTAAGCAGTGAGAAATTGAGGTGGTGTGATCAATGGGTTTCAGTGAATTTGTGGAGGGCTTTAGTATGAAATGCAGAGTCCTGGGCCCCACCACAGATCCACTGAATCACATAGGTGAGGCAGTACCTGCGAATCTGCATTTGAGGACCACCATTCCCACTTCAAAGGGTTACATGTCTGACCTTGTGAAGGGGTTGGGGATGGCTTTTCCCCCAGGGATTCTTTGCAGAGCTACAGGTACCCTCAGTTAGCTCTGGAAGCTGTGTCCTATTTCAAGGGGGTAGTGGAAGAAGGGGCAGGGTTGACTGTATCATGTTCTGACTTGAGGGCCACTCTAGGGGGTCAGAACAGCCCTGGCTCTGACTGACCTTCACTCTTCAAATGGCTTAAGACGCAGTGGCAGGAGAATTCATCTCCCCCTTAGGCCTTGTGGCTGTCTGCAGTCTCAGCCCACAGATCTCCCCACCTAGAGAACAGCTAGGACGCAGAGGTGACCTGCAGCCTCCACACCTCCTACCAGGTCCTGTAACTCCCCCAGCAACCACAACTGCAGAAACAAGTTTTCTTTCATTCCCAAAGCTGTAGCTGGTCCCCTAGAGCTCCCTGTGTTCTGAGAGCTGGAAGGCTTTTCAGTATTTGAAATGATTTTTTTCTGTGTTAGGTTGGAACCAGCCCACTCCACAAGCAAAATCTATAGCGCTGAGAAGCGGCAGAAAATTGGCAAGGCTTAATAAACCTCATGCCTGACGCGCTCCCGTGGCTATATATCAAAGGGAAAACAAATATATTGACTAATTCCTCTCGGAAGAACATCCATAAATTACAGCTGTTTGAAACCAGCCCGTTGTGAAAAAAGGTTACGGATGATGTAATTTGCACCATTATAGGTATAACTGCACCACACCCAGGTTTAACTTCTGCTGCCGCCTCTTAGCTCTGAGTGTGGGAAGGACCCAGCATCCTGGGGAATGTGTGGTTTCGGGGAGGAAGGAGAAAAATACCTTACATTTGATTTCTCAGAGTTCCCTCCTACCAGCGGCTTTGTATGACCCTCCTGACAGCGCCCTGGCGAAGGTCTTGGCTTCTCGGAGGCCGGATAAAGACACTGTCTGTGGACTGGGGAAAACAGAACAGACTCAAGTTTAATGACCATGGCCCTGAGCTCTGGACAGAGGGAGGGCCTTTGACAGGTCTGGGTGCTGGTCTGCGCAGGGCAGCTCCCGCTGCCGCATGCTCATGGGAGAGATTGCATGGCCCAGACCCTGTTCTTGCTCTCATAGGCCCACCCAAGAGTTATTCTGATGGGTCCTGTATCTCCAGACCATGTTTTCTCCTATTCTCATCTTGGGCATTAAGAATAGGAGTGCTCTCTTTACTTGTTTTAGAGAAGGTCTATCCTTTTCTGTTTTTGTTTTTGAGACGGAATCTTGCTTTGTTGCCGAGGCTGGAGTGCCATGGCATGATCTCCGCCCACTGCAACCTCTGCCTCCCAGGTTTCAGCGATTTTCCTGCTTCAGCCTCCTGGGTAGCTGGGATTATAGGCACATGCCACCATGCCTGGCTAATTTTTGTATTTTTAGTAGAGATGGGGTTTTGCCATGTTGGCCAGGCTGGTCTCTAACTCCTGACCTCAAGTGATCCACCCGTCTCGGCCTCCCAAATTGCTGGGATTACAGGTGTGAGCCACCATGCCAGGCCAAGAAGGGCTATTCTGCCTGCAAATGAACACTGTGAGAGCAGTGTCCTAGCAATGCTCTACATAGGTCAAAGCATATCAGTCCCCAGTTCCTATGGTTATATTAGACCTCATTTATTATTCCCATTTAAGAGATGAGAAAACTGAGGCCAGCAGGCTTAGTGCTAAACATACAGAGGACAATACAAGTGTGCCTAGTACTCCTTGGCCTACATCCCTGCCAATAGCTCATTGGTTTCCAAGATTAGCTGCACATCAGAATCTCCTAGGGTGCATGGAAATGCAGATTCCAGGGTTTCAATCCCAGGGAATCTGCGACGGCGAAGTTGTATTATTTTAAAACAATATGCAGGTGATCATGTGTACCCAGATTAAAAGCTCTTGAACTTGGCCAGGGGTCTTTTGGTGGATGCCAGATTCCTTGAGTCTCCCCCTGGCTTCTCTTGTTAACCAAGGGTTCAGGTCAGTGGTTCTCTTGCCCCCAACCCACTGCTTCTCCAGATAGTTCCAAATGAACCCCTTTTTCCAGAACTTTTAGTGCTGACACAGGGGCAGTAGAACTCAGGGGCTTTTCCAACAGTCAGGCTTTTTGAGAGGGGGAGGAGGCAATTAGGAGGGCCTTAAGGAAGAACATAGGCTGGGCCTGCATCAGAAAAGTGGGGCTTGAATCAAACTTCGTTATGTGTCTGATTTTCTTATTGGACAAGTACAATTGTGAGCCACTTCCGGGTGTCACATCCTCACTGTATCAAGAAGGGCTTTCACCACCCTCACCAAGGTAGCTCACAGAGACCCTTCCAGCCTCAAAGGTCGCTGCCCTGGGCCCCAGTGTTTACTGGCTCCTTCGCAGCAGGTGTGGGAAGCAGAGGCCGCTCTGCTGACGCAGGTGGACAACCCCATGCGTCTGACTGCAGTAATTGCTGGCTTGATGTTTTGTATTTGTCTACATCTACCCCGTCAGTGGCAGTCGCCCACTCGGCTTGGTTTCTCTCGGAAAGGCTCTCACTGTCCTCTCCCATACGCACATGTTCCTACAAACACAAATACACATGGCCATGGGCCCAGCTGGCCCACTCCCGGCTGGCCTCTATTCACAAGGCAAAAATAGCCACAGGCATGCTCACAGATGAGTCTGTACTGCCAGTTGCTCTCCTGCTTTGTGACATCCCTGAGAGCCACCCACCCTCTTCTTGTTTCCTTTGAAGGCACAGCTGAGAGCTGTGTGGGGGTGGGAGAACCTGCGAGTGGGCTCCTGCTTCCTTTTCCCTCTGCCTTGTTCTAGAACGTCTGCTTCCTGGAACCTTCAGGGCAGATCGCAGGAGGGACAGGAATAGGGTTTCTCTTGAGCTGTGGATTGAGAAGGAAGACCCAAGTTTCTTGGTGTGTGAGTGTAAATTGGACTTATTTGCAAGATGGATTCAGGGTCTAAAGGTGATACATACTGCGGGATTATGCGTTGCACTTGGGCTCCGAAGCTTAGCAGCTGGTCCTAGCCACATCCCAGACAGGCTAAGAGAGTTTAGGAATGCCCTGCTCCCCATTCACCATTGGTTTATCGTTGCTTAGTTTTAGTTTTAATTCAATTAAAAAAAATTGTCATATGGTAAAATTGAGCATATATATGCTAAAACTCATTGAACTGTACACCTATCTATGTGTATATATGCAAGTGTATATATACACATACATATCTGTATATACACACATGCATGTATATATCACACATATACACGTGTGTACATGCACATATATACATGTATGTATATATCACAGACATGCATATGTATACATAGACACATAGATGTGTATATATACACACACAATGCACACATTTATATATGTGTACATATACATACACATACATATATATGTGTATGTGTGTGTGTATATGCATATATTCATGTAGCCATCATCACAGGATACAGGGCACTTCCATCACTTCCAAAATATCCTTGGGTATCCCTTGATTGTCACATCCTCCTTTATCCCTGATTCATCCTCCATCACTATGGTTTTGGTTTTTTGATAATGTCATGTGAGTGGAATCACACACTGTGTAACCTCTTGAGACTAGTTTCTCTCACTTAGCACGAGGCCTTTGGGAGTCATCCAAGTTATTCCATCTGTCAACCAATGGTTTGTTCTGGTTTACTGCTGAGTACTGCTCCATCATGTAGATGTACCATGGTTTCTTTATTCATTCATCCATTAAAGCATGTTTGGATTGGTTCCAGTCATTGATAATTATGAATAGAGCTTTCGCAAATATCCATGTGTAGGTTTTTGTATAAACTTCTATGTTCAATGCCCTAGGGTAAACCTCCAGGACTGGGTCATATGAAGATATATGTTTAAGTTTATAAGCAACTGCCAAACTACTTCTAGAGAGGCTGTGCTCTTTTCCATTCCCACCAGCAATGCATGAGAGTTCCAGCAGCTGTGGATTCTTGGTAGCATTTGGTATCATCCGTATTTCTTATTTTAAACGTTCTAATAAGTGTGTAGTGGAATATCATTGTGCCTTTAATTTGCATTTTCTCAATGCCTAATGATGTTGAACAATTTTTTCATGTGCTTGTCATCTATTTGGTAAAGTGTGTGTTAAGTCTTTTGCCCATTTTGAAATGGGGATTTCTGTTTTCTTGCTCTTGAGTTTTAAGAGTTCTTTATTTTGGGTCAAGTACTTTGTTGGATACATGAGCCACAAATATTTACTCCCAGGCTGTAGCTTGTCTTTTCATTCTTTCAGCAGCATCTTTTTAAGAGCTTTAATTTTAATATTGTACAATTTACAATTTTTCTTGGATCGCACTTCTTGGTGCATGTCTGTGAACACTTTGGCAACTCCCAGGGTACAAAGATTTTCCCGTGTTTTCTTTTTAATGCCTTATCTTTTTATGGGTAGATTTACGATCTACTTTGAGTTAATTTTTGTTTATGGTTCAAAGTTTAGTTTGAGGTTTATTATTTTTTTGCAGAAGGATATCTAATTTTTCCAACAGCATTTCTTGAAAAGATTGTTCTTTCTCTCTTGAATAGTGTTTGCACCTTTTAAAATATCAATTGTCCATATTTCTGTGGGTCTATTTCTGGGGTTTCTATTTTGTCCCATTAATCTATATATCTATCTCATTATAAATACCACTTGGTCTTGATTATTGTGACTATATAGTAAGTAATAAAATGAATAGCTTGATTCCTTTAACTTTATTCTTCTCTTTCAAAATTATTTTAGCTATTCTACTTCCTTTGATTTTTCCATATAAATTTTAGAATAAGCCTGTCTGTTCCACAAAATATATACAAAAAGTCTCCCTGGGATTTTAATATAATTGAATTAAACTGATAGATTAATTTGGTTAGAATCAGCATCTTTACCATGCTGAGTCTTCCAAGTCATGAACTGAGTGTGTCTATTCATTTATTTAGCTCTCCTTTGATTTTTTTCATCAGCATTTTGTGGATTTTAGTATAGAGATTTTTTGCATTAGATTCATACTAAAGTATTTGATTTTTGGAACTACTCTAAATGATACTGCATTGTTTTCAAATAATATATTGTTAGGATATAGAAATACAACAGATTTTTGTGTATTGGCTTTGTATTCTGTAACCTTGCTATACTCTGCTATTAGTTTTAGGAGTCATCATCATCACTGTCCTCCCCCTCCTCCTCTTCCTCCTTTTTTTCTTCTTCGATACCTTGGGGTTTTTTACATAGACAGTCATGTTGTCTGCCAATAGAGACATTTTTTATTTCTTCTTTTCTAATATTTGTCTTCAATTTACTTTTCTTACCTTATTGCACTTGCTTGGACTTCTAGTTCAGTTTTGAATAGGAGTAATGAGATGGGCATTATTGACTTGTTCCTGATCTTAGGCGAAGCATTTTTTTTTTTTATTAAACATTATGTTAGCTGTAGGGTTTTTAATTGATACCCTTTATCAGGTTGAGAAATTTCATTTGTATTCCTAGTTTGTTGAGTGTTTTTATCATGAATGAATATTAAATTTTTCAAATGCTTTTTCTACACCAATTAATATCTGTTTTTTCAGATGGTACATATGATGAATTCAGTTGTTTGTTTATTAAAATGTTAATCTAGCCTTGCATTCCTAGATGGACCTCACTTGGTCATACTACATTGCTTTTTAAATTACATTGATGCATTTGATTTACTACTATTTTGTTGGTAATTTTTGTGTCACAAAAGAACATTTCGTGATTAAAGTTCTTAAAAAATATTAATCTGTAATTTTATTTTTTGTATTTTGTCTACTATTGGTATCAAGATAATGGTGACTTCATAAAACTCAAAGAGTTGAGAAGTGTTTCCTCCTTATGATTTCTCCCTCTGATTGTGTAGAATCCTTAAATGTTTGATGGAATTTGCCTGTGAAACCATCCAGGCTTGGAGTTTGCTATTTCAGATGGTTTTAACTTTATGTATTTAATTTCTTTAATAGTTATTGGACTATTCAGATTATGTACCTCATTTTTGCTGAACTTTGGCAGATACTAGTTTTTGAGAAATTAGACAATTTCATTCAAGTTGTCAAACTGATGTGTGTGGAATTGTCCATGGAATTTATTTACTATCCTTTAAATGTCTGTGGAGTCTTCAGTGATATTCTCTTCTTTATTCCTGACATTAGCAGTATGTGACTTTTTTTGTTTGCTTTTTTTCAGCCTTGCTAGAGGTTGATCATGAAACTTTTTGGTTTCATGGATTTTTCTCCGTTGTTTTGTTTTCAATGTCATTGATTTCAGACCTTATTTTCACTACTACTTTCTCCTCCCTGCTTTAGGAATGTTTTGCTTTTCTTTTTCTTAAAGTAGAAATTTAGATTATTGATATGACACCTTTCTTCTTTTCTGACAGAAGCTTTTAATGCTATAATTTTCTCTCTAAGCATTGCTTTATGTACATCCCACACACTTTGATAGATTATGTTTTTATATATTTCAGTTCAATTCAAACTAATATTTTTTGAGAATTCTTTGACCTAAGGATTATTTAGAAGTATATTGTTAAATTTTCAAGTCACTAGTAATTTTCTTAGAATCTTTGTTATTTATTTTAATTTAATTTCATAATTACAGAATTAACTTTTTATGATTTCAACTATTTTAATTTGTTAAGGTTTGTTTTATGATCCAGGATCTGGTCTAACTTGTGAATTTTCCATTTGTATTTGAAAAGAACGTCTACTGTGCTGCTGTTGGGTGAAATGTTCTGTGAATATCAATTAAATTCCATTTGTTGGTGACCTGTTCAGTTTTTCGACATCCTTGCTGATTTTCTGTCTAGTTTTTGTGTTGATTACTGAGAGAGGAATATTGAAATCTGTAATTGTGAATTTGTTGATTTTTCCTTTTAATTCTGTCAGTTTTTGCTTCACATGTTGTGAAGCTCTGTTGTTAAGTGTATGCACATTTAGGATTACTATGTCATCTTGGTGAATTGATTCTGTTATCATTATGTAATATCCTTTAGCTCTTATAATTTTCTTTGCTCTGAGGTCTCCGTTGATGTTAAAATAGCCATTCCAGCTTTTTTCTTTTTTGAGACAGAGTCTTGCTCTGTTGCCCAGGCTGGAGTGCAGTGGCATGATCTCAGCTCACTGCAATGTCCGCCTCCCAGGTTCAAGCAATTCTCCTGCCTCAGCCTCCTGAGTAGCTGTGATTACAGGTGTCCACTACCACACCTGGCTATTTTTTGTATTTTCTGTAGACGTGCGGTTTTACCACGTTGACCAGGCTGGTCTTGAACTCCTGACCTCAAATGATTTGCCCACCTCAGCCTCTGAAAATTGTGGGATTATAGGCGTGAGCTACCACGCCCGGCCTCCAGCTTTCTTTTTTATTACTATTTCTTAGTGTATCATTTCCTATTGTTTTACTTTGATTTTCCTGTATTGTTATATTCTAATGAGTTTATTGTAGACAGCACACAGCTGATACATAGCTTAAGTCAATTCTGACAACTTCTATCTTTTAATCTATAGGTTTAGACCATTTATACTTGATATAATTATTGATATCTTTAGACTTAAGTCTATAATTGTACTATTTTTTGTTGCTCTATTTTTCCTTTCTGTTTCCAACTTCTTGCCTTCTTTTGGGTTATTTGGTTTATTCATATCATATCACACTTATCTTTTTAATATTTCACTACTGCTTTTCTTTAAATTTCTATATTGTAATGTCCTTGAGGTCAGCGATTGCATCTTACTCTTCTTCATGTTTGTCCTTTATCTTCTGTCATTGTGGGACCAAGGTAGTACTTCTTATGCAATGGCTGTGTACTGGCTTTCCATTAAATCAATGAACATTGAATGATTTGAATTTATGTTTGATGTTTGATATTTCATGCTCAGGGAGTTTTCTCTTCTTCCAGAGGGGTTATAATAATTTCCTTTCCCCTGACACATATGGCTTAGCTTTAAAATCTACTGGATTAAAATTTTAGATTTGTATTTAACCATGTCTGTGGATATATACGCAAGAAGAAGATGATATTTCTGTTAGCCTTAAAATAAAGTGCCTTAATGAAAAACCTTAGAAATTAGTTTTCCCTCTGTGTGTTAAAGACAATATCAACTCATTAAGGATTTTGGTAATGGCATACAAAAAGCCTCCCAGGTCTGTCAGATTTGACAATAACTTGCCTGAATATATTAACATGTTGAAAGAAAGGTGTTAGTTAAAAAGGGCTGGTGAAAAATGGAATCATAGGAAGAGAAGACTCACGGGACAACACGGGCAGTGCCCATCTGAATGTTGTCCAGGAGAGGCATGAACTTTGAATCTCAGGGTCCCATTGGCTGGATCACCTATCTCCAGGTAGTAGATAGACACATGAGGCCACCTTAATCTGATTCCATTAGAAATTCAATTATTTCACCTCTCTTTGTTCTGGTTTTATAATTACCAGGCAAACTTCCTTATAAGCAATTTTCTTTTAATTATGAAAGCAAGAACTAGCGGGTAACAATGGGAAATTAAACACATGCATCTCATTTTGCTTCCTTATGAAACTCTACTAAATTCACAGTAAAGGGATTTCTCAAAAAGGCATAAAGAAGAACAAGATGGAGTGAGGAGATAACAGAAACAAAAATTTGAAGGTAGAAAGCTATAGATGAGTAGTACATTACCAGGCACAGGGAACTGGAATACTACAGAGGCAGTGAGAAAATGGAGAGCAGCTAGCTTTATGTTTTTAAAGCCTCAAATGATGTAAGAATTGGCTGCAGCAGGCATGCCTGTAACAAGGGGTAGAGAGAAAGCCTACTATCAGGAGGACTAGTTTCAAGTCTGTAAGTATTTAGATTCCACATTCCCTTTCCCACTCTGTCCAGCTTTGTGAATCCCTCACCTCTGCTGAACACCAGAGGTTTATTCCTAGAAGGATAAAGCAGATGATCATGGTATTTGGAACTATCCAAGCACAGCTGATGGTATGCGTACTGCTGAAAATAGAGGCATCAAGCGAGACCCCTACCCTTAGCCTGCTTTTCTACTTGGTTTCCATTACACTGTCAGCTCTATTTTTATCTTTTTTTTTCCTTGTTTTTTTGAGACAGTTTTTTTGCTGTGTTACCCAGGCTGATTTTCAGTGGTATTCAACCCACTGCAGCCTCCACCTCCCAGGTTAAAGTGATTCTCATGCCTCAGCCTCCCAAGTAGTTGGGATTGCAGGCATGTGTCATCATATCCAGCTATTTTTTTTTTTTAAGTAGAGAAGTGGTTTCATCATGTTGGCCAGGCTGGTCTTGAACTCCTGGCCTCAAGTGATCCACCTGCCTTAGCCTCCCAAAGTGCTGGGATTACAGGTGTGAGCCACCTCGCTGAGCCTATTATCTTACAAGCAAGAGATTAGAAAAACCTTCTCTAGAGATTGCACCAGGTCAGGTACAAGGACATAAAGTTACCAAATTGAGGGTTTTCCAATGTAACAGGCCAACCAGATTACCCCAGTGTGATAAAGTCAGTCCACAAGGCTCATCCACATGCTCAATGCTCTTAGACACCCAGTCTTAAATATGAGGAGATGACCAGGAAAGTCAGAGATAGATCTGAGGAAAGCTTCCATCTAGAAAGATCAATACCAGAATAAAGAAATAGAAAAAGGCAACTTGATGGAACAGAGACTATGGAGAGAACACAAAAAGTAAAATCATCTAAATATCTTTAGGGAAATAAGAGAGGATAGTGCAATCCTGAAACAAGAACATGATATTTTAAAAAGCAACATTCAGAGAACAAGATTTTTTTTTTTTTTTTTTTAGAAATTAAAAGTATGATTGGGAGATAAGGTATTCTCAGAGAAAGCAGAGCCAAAAGTGAAGAGGATGGAAAGCAGGTGTGAAAACATTAAAAATGAGAGAGCCTGTCCTGAAAGACTAATATCTGAATCATAGTTCCATAATGAGTGAAGAGAGGAAATAGAAGAGATGAAATCAAAAAGTAATTTAAGAAAATTTTCTATATTTGAAAGACATGCACTTGTAGATGAGAAGAGCCAGTGAAGACTCAAGCAATGAGTGATAACAGACTCAGATCATGCACATCTTTTTAGGAAATTTTAGAACACTGGAACTGAAGGTTGATCCTACGAGTTTCCAGGGAGGAAAAAAAATTGTAGATTACCTACACAGGATAAGCAAACAGAATGACTTCTGACTCCTCAACAGCAACACCAGAAATTAGGGCTACTCAAATTTTTTATGCAAAATGATTTGTAACCTGGAATGCTGTATCAATAGCATCGATACAAATTTATCAGTTACATGTATGGAGAGAATAAAAACGTGCAATGTTTCAGGAGATGTACTCCTAAGGCACCTTTTCTTAGGCAACTATTGGGAAGTTTGCTCCACCAAACTGAGACAGTAAACTAACAGAGAGGAAGACATGAGTTGTAGGAAACAGGAATTTCTACACAGAAGATAGACAAAAGAAATGCCAGGATGATAGTGAAGGGAGATACCAGGATGCCTCAAAGGCAAGTAAACCAGATTGGAGTAGCTCACAGGGCTCTGAGAGAGAGAGACAGAGAGAGTGAGAGAGAGTGAGAGAGTTCTTTAAGAAAATGAAACTGATGGAGTGTTTGATGGGTCCAACTATATTGAGAGGAGATTTAGACATTGGGCAGACAGTTGGGGTTGAAATCTGATAAACACAGAGATGAACAAATGAAAAAGTTTAGAGCAAAACAAAAACAAAAACTAAGAACAGAATAGTGCTGAGAAGGAAAAAGATTCACAATGTACCCTGAGGCTTAGCCATGCACAATGTCTGTATGGTGATAATAGTAATGTACACCGGGTGAAGATGAATATGCCAACCAATCACAGTGCATCTCCACTGGGGGTACATGGGGACTGGTTGAGAATGTGCGTATGTGGTGAGCTTTTGGGGATGAGAGCAAGCTCATGTCTTACCTTTCATACTGCAAGTCGAGAGACAGCCTAGAATTCATAAAACTCAAGAAGTAGATTTGCATGCAACTTAGAGGAATGGAGACAAAAGTAATGGCAAAAACCGCAATTACTTTTTCACCAATCTAATACTAACTGAATCTGCTATAACAGTTGAAGGTGTTGGGTTTTGGTGATTGAGCAGTGAAGAAGATGGAGAGGAGAGGGCAGGGGCTAAGGTGTACCTTCTAAGGCATGCATGAAATAATAAGCAAAAGCATGTGTGATAAATACGAAACCTTAAAAATGGTAGGGAAATTTGAAAAAATTTCTGTTTATATCTAGCTTCTAATAAAAAGAAATAATTAAGTAAATAAAAATAAAGCCATTTGTGGCCATTATAGAAAAGTTGGAAATGCTAGTAAGTATGTAGATGACACTACTATTTTCACTATTCATGGCGTTTTTACTTCCATCCACTGCTACGTGAATTGCAGTCCCCTACCTACTGCAGGTGTGTGATCCCCTCTCTGATGGTGCCAGGCTTGCTCTGTAAGCTTTTTGGCCAATGTAATGTGACTGGAAGTGACATTCAGCTTTCCAGCAGAGGCTTGAAGAACCTTTCAAATTTCTGTCATTGTTCTTTTTCCACTGCTTTAGAATGACCTGCCTCACATGGGAAAGGTTTTTTTATTGAGTGTAGAAGACCTGTGGGATAGAGCCACTGTTGTCCCAGAGATGTGTATAACATGAGCAGGAAATCTAGAAAAGAGCTGAGTAATGCAATATGTAGAAGTAAACAAAAGAAAACAAAGCAACACATCTCCTTCACTCTGAAATAATCACATTTAAGCTTTTGATATTGTGTAGAATGCATTATTGTTCCCCATTCTTGGGCCCCCAATAATTTGCAGTGTCTCCCCCGACTGGCAAGGTGCATCTCCTTACCCCTTGCCTGGGGCGTTGGCTCTGTGACTTGCTTTGGCCTAGTGGGATGTGGGCGGAAGTGATGCACACAGAGGCTGGAGATGTGCTCCTGCAGTGGGCTTTCCTTCTTATGCTTCTGCCATGATAAAAGATGCCTGGATAGCACAGGCACTGGAGAGACGTGTGGACCAGGACCTCCCCTGCAGCCCTATTGCCTCACTTCCCTCAGGAGAGACATCCCAATAACACACAAAACACAGGTGCTTCTTATAGGCTTTGGGGTGCTTTGTTAAACAGCATTTTGTGGTAACAGCTAATTGATACCTAACGTTGATACCTAGATTCCTGCCCTTTAAGACTTTTCCTATAGAAGTATGTCTGATTTCCCCATATAGGGATCATACTATCCTAGTATGCTGTTTTGTAGTTTTTGACTTAATGTTTCACCTCTTCTTCATGTACCTGTGCATTCTTCTTCTTTCTTCTTCTTTTTAAATGGAGTCTCATCCTGTTGCCCTGGCTGGAATGCAGTGGTGTGATCTCGGCTCACTGCAAGCTCCAACTCCCGGGTTCAATTTGTTCTCCTACCTCAGCCTCCTGAGTAGCTGGAATTACAGGCGTGTGCTACCATGCCTGGCTAATTTTTGTATTTTTGGCAGAGATGAGTTTCACCACGTTCGCCAGGCTGGTCTAGAACACCTGGCCTTAAGTGATCTGCCTGCCTTGGCCTCCCGAAGTGCTGGGATTATAGGTGTAAGCCACCATACCTGGCCACTATGCATTCTTCTGAGGCATATTCTTTTTTTTTTTTTTTTTGAGACGGAGGCTCGCTCTGTCGCAGAGACTGGAGTGCAGTGGCGCGATCTCAGCTCACTGCAAGCTCTGCCTCCCGGGTTTACGCCATTCTCCTGCCTCAGCCTCCTGAGTAGCTGGGACTACAGGTGCCCGCCACCTCGCCGGCTAGTTTTTTTTTTTTTTGTATTTTTTAGTAGAGACGGGGTTTTACCGTGTTAGCCAGGATGGTCTCAATCTCCTGACCTCATGATCCACCCGCCTTGGCCTCCCAAAGTGCTGGGATTACAGGCATAAGCCACCGCGCCCAGCCCAGTACCATATTCTTAAAAAGAATTGTACCATTTCCTGTTTAAATAATCATCCACCGCTCAACATTAAACTTTTTCTGTTTTTTTCATTTCACAAATATTTATGTGATAAACATTGTCATACAAAAAAATTTTACAGATTCGTGGTTATTAAATTCCAAGGTATGTGATCAAGTAATAAGGCTTTTGTAGTTGTTGTCAAATTTATTAGAATTCTATATAAATGCCCATTTTCCATTTTACCAACACTGAATATTTTTATTTCTTAAATGGTTTATAAGTTTGAAACATAAAGAATTACATTGTGTTTTAATTGGCATTTCATTGATACTAGAGAGGTTGAACAATAACTTTTTATATAGCTTTATGGAGATATAATTTACATGCCATAAAATACACACATTTTAAATGTGCATTCAATTATTTTGTAATAAATTTACAGTTATGCAACTGTCACAAGGATCCAATTTTAAAATATTTCTGTCACCCCAAAAGCATGCCTTTGACCCATTTGGCTGTCCCTTTCTGTTCTCTTAGCCCTGGTCAAACTTCTACCTTAATGACTTTTGATCTCTTACAAATTTATTGGCATTTCCTGTTGTGTGAATTGCCCACTTTGCCCTCTTGCCTACTGGAGTATAGTTCTTGTCTTAGTGATTTATAAGAACCATTCTAAGACTCAATTAAAATTATGAAAGTTTTAAGTCAGCATACATACCCCTGGTCACCTGTCTGGTCATTCCTCCTGCAATTTTCTCACTTAAGCCCTGTGCTCCACTGTGCTTAAGGCTGCTGTTGTCACATGCCACAGCAGTCTTCTCTTGGTTTGGGTCCTTACTCCCCACCCTTGTCCTCACTCCTACTCATCTTCCTAGTCCCCAGAACAAATAACACATTCGGAGTGACCTTCCTTGACTATTAACTGGAGAGCTCCCTGATATGACTTTCAATTTTTTTGGCTTCAGAGGGACTTATCTCTATGTCTAATGATTTAATTGAAGGTGGTCCTGATTTTAATGTCTGTTGTCCATGGGGTTGAAAATTCTGTGAAGGTGTAGGTCCCATTTGTTTATCACTGTCTGCCTGCCCCAGGTTGCTGGTTTTCTTTTCTTTTTTTTCTTTTTCTATTTTGAGACAGAGTCTCACTCCATCACCCAGGTTAGAGTGCAGTGACATGCTATCAGCTCACTGAAACCTCCGCCTCCTAGGTTCGAGCAATTCTTCTGCCTCAGCCTCCTGAGTAGCTGGGATTACAGGTATAGACCACAATGCCTGGCTAATTTTTGTGTTCCTTTTATTCAGTAGAGATGGGGTTTTGCCGTGTTGACCAGGCTGGTCTCAAACTCTGGTATCAGCCTGCCTCGGCTTCCCCTAAGTGCTGGGATTACAGGCATGAGTTACTGCTCCTGGCCTTTTTTTTTTTTTCTTTTAACTTGTTGTTTCCTTTTAATTTTATTTGTGGCATCTTCAGATCTTTATAAGTATTTAAATGTTTATGTAGCAAAGCTTACAATTTTTTCTTTTAGAGTTTCTTCCTTTTATGCTTAGGAATGCCTTTTCCACATGAGAGCAGATAAGTATTCATTTATATTTTCTTCTAGGTTTTTTATGTTGTTTTTAATAAAAAATTTTAGTGCTTTTATCCATTGGAACTTATATTGGTTTATAGTGTGAAGAGCGCCATATAAAGTAACTGTATTTTCACAAACAGTTAACAAATTGCCCCAACTTCATTTATGAAATAAATCCATCACCTTCTCACTAGTTGAAAATGCCACCTTTATTGGATACTAAATTCCTATGTATGCTAAATTCTATTTTTGGGCTTCCTAGCATGTACCACTGCTTTATTGATTTACTTATTTTAGTGCCAGTGTTATATAGGCCAAGCTAACTGGAGTGATGTTTTTCTTATAGCATATTGTCAATATAAAGGTAGTGACAAGGGATTCCCGTCTTCAGGACCATTTTCTTTGTCATTGCAAACTCATAGTTGGACACTCTGGTTTTTGACATTGCTGTTATCAGCCCAGTGAGTCTGAGGCTGCCTCTGATTAAAGACCCTTTCTTGATGAGCTTGCAAAGTTACATTTCTGGATCTGCCAGGCTATAGGTCCTATGCCTCGTCTGCAATGGTGTATCCTGCTTATCTTTAGAGTACCATACTGGGGTCTCAATTGCAAACTTTCAAGACAACATTAGGAGTAAAAAGTAGGCTAGATGTGAGACAGTATGGAGAAGTGGAGATTGTGGTATCTGGAGAGTCCAAGCTGGTCTAAAGTCATTCCAATGATTTAAAAGTGTACAAGCTGAGCAAAGAATGGAGCAGACCTGGATTTGGCATGAGGACTGCATGTTTTCACTTCTGTTTGTATAGCAGTGAATAGTTTATTTATAGATTGTTTTATTTGCTTGCTACAACAACCCTTTGAAGCAGATACTGCAATGTACCAATTTACAATACACATACCATATCTTCAAGAGACTGAGTAACTTGCAAAAAGTCTGTGAGCCAACACGTCATATTACAGATCCAGGACCCTGACCTGATCCAGGATTATTTTCTCTTTCTTCCAAACCATGTTGTGGTGCCATCCACAAAAAGAGCAGGAATAACTGTGAGAAGCTTGTATGAGCTATTTCTATTATTGAATCTGAAAATAGCATTGTCAAAGTGACCTACAAAGTACCTATAAGCCTGACTCTGGCTGGATTCCAAACATCAGGGCATAAGGCAGAGAAAAATGACACCAGGCAGTGAGAGTTAGCCTGGCCAGAGAGGCTGTGGACTGAACAACCCACTGCTTTCCATCCTCTTATTGCTGCAGCCATTTAGGAAACTCCCAGAGAGAGAGGCTGATGGAGATGACACAGACTTTTAAATTACCAGTTCGTTTCCAAAGCTGGTGTGTGCTTTCTCTGTCTTTCTTTCGTCTCACCTCTCTTCTTTCCTCTTTTCCCCCTTTCTTGCATGTATCACCATGGTACTAAAGTCCTGTAAGGGTGGATCACTTCTGGATGTCAGGATCCAAAGCAGGCGAAAAACCCATCTCCGTTTCTAACTTTGAGCTTCAGCAGCTCTGAGTCCTTCTGAATGATGTGGTCAAGGCAGATGCAAAGACTTGTGAAAAGAAGGCTGCTGTCTTCTGAGCCTGCTGTCCCCTGACATAAAGGCCGGGGCAGGGGCTCACCACCAAGAGGGCTCTTTAACTCCATTTGAGAGGAGAGGGTTGGAGGCACTGGGAAATGAGACACTTCTAGAGACCACCTGCTTTGTCTCAACAGCTAGAAGGAGGATCCTGATGAGCTGGAACCTGGAGAAAGGTATCCCATTTTGCCTGGCACTAACTTCCAGTGTGTTCGTATGAGCTAATGACCTTCTGAGAGTTCTGAGAACAGTGTAACCAAAAGCTTCTTTCAGAAGAAAAAGAAGGGTGACTTCTAGTGAGCCAGTGGGATACATCAGGGTCTTCCTGGGCTCTGCAGTAGTTTCTGACACTGAACAAGTCTCATGCACTAAGACTCTGGTTTCTGGCTTGCAAATTAAAGAAGTGTTAGACCAGCACATTATAGAGAAAGAAGAAAAGCCATGTCCATGTGGAAGACATGCCAACTGTATGTGGATGAAGTACGTAAACAGAATAGTGGTGGAAAGCCTTAGACTGAGGAGTGGTGAGGCACCTCACTAGTACCAAAACGTGAGCAGTCTGAAGATGGAGAACAGGTCTTTCTCTTTTTAATTGCAGTAGCATTCACATGACACAAATTTTACCATCTTCACCATTTTAAAGTATACAGTTCAGTCGAGTTAAGTATATTCACTTAACAATGTGAATATAAATATACTTAATGTGAATATAAACAATGTTATATATACTTACAATGTGAATATACTTAATCTACAGGACTCTTGTCACCATCTTGAATTGTAACTCTGTACTTACTAAACACAAATTTACCGTTCTCCTCTCCACCCAGCCCCTGGCAGCAATCGTTTTACTTTCCTGTCTGGATGAATTTGACTCCTCTAGGTACCTCATGTAAGTAGAATCATATAGCATTTGTCTTTTTATTTAACTTAGCATAATGTCCCTAGTGTCCGTCTATGCTGTAGTATGTATCATAATTTCTTTTCTTTTTAAGGCTGAATAATCCATCATATGTATACACTGCACTTTATTCACTTGTCAATGGACATTTGGGCTGCTTCCACCTCTGGCTTTTGTGAATGATGCTACTATGAACATAGGTGTGTAAATATCTCGTCAAGATCTGCTTTCAATTCTGTTGGGTGTATATCCATCCAGAAATGGAATTGCTGAATCATGTAATTCTACTTTTAATTTTTTGAGGAATTAACACACTTTTCTATAAAGGTTGCATCATTTTACACTCCCACCAACAGTGCATGAGGGTTCCAATTTCTCCACATCCTTGTCCACACTTACTTTCTGGTTCGTTTTCTGAAAGTAGCCATCCTAGTGGGTTTGAGATGGTATCTCATTGTGGTTTTGATTTGTATTTGCCTAATAATTAGTGATGGTGAACATCTTTTCATGTGCTTGTTGGCCATTTATATATCTTCTTTGAGGAAATGTCTATTTCAAGTCCTTTGCCAATTTTTAAAATTGGGTTGTTTTTTGTTGTTGAGTTGTAGGAAGAAAACAGGTCTTTTCATGTTTATATCTTCAGAACATAGAATAACTGCCATGAAACAAATATGGGTTGAATAAATGTGTCCTGGGTTGCTTTCATCCGATGATCTTATTCTAAGATTTGATATAAGTAATAGCTAGAGTTGGAAATTCTTACTGATGGGTAAAATGTAATACTATATTTAAACCGAGATTGCTTAAAAGACAGGTGAATTTTGGATTCTACCACTTAGTTGGATGAATGTGCCATGGACCAATTCTACTTGGCTTCTCCTAATACTTAAGTTAGGCCTTGTGTTCATCAATAATGGGGTCGGGAAAGGGAAAGAGGGAGACAGTCATTTAGTTACACATTAGTGCTTCTTAGAAAAATACATATGCAATAAAGACAGTATCTCTTCTTAGGAGGTTAAACAAAGCTACTGCCCATTTCTCATGACCGCCATCTTTGATTTATTGTGTGACGCTTCCTTTCCCCTAAATCCCCCAAATCTTCTCAGTAGTGGCTTAGAAGAAGGATATGAAAAACAATTAGTCTGCGCTTTCTATCTTGCCACTGGATGGCAGTACACCTACACCCCTGCATGCCCTTAAGGAGAAATCTTTCTGTGAGCACAATCTTGACTTGTCCAATTGGGGAAGACTGGAGATTTTAGCAGAAACGCATGTTTTTATATTTCTCCGAGTTTCTGTGGTAGAATGTTAACATCCTGCTTCTTTGTGTTTATCCCATAACTCAAAAGAATCTCAGCTTCAGTGTCATCTCTTCTGATACTTCTTCCCTTCCCTCAAGTCTAAGTTACTCATCACTCTTTTGTCTTCTTGTAGTGCCTGTGCTAATTAACTCCTTAATAACACTGCCATGTAACCAGTGATTTGTTGGTTTGTAGATCATCTTTGGAGAAATATATATTTCAAGTCCTTTGCCCATTTTTATTTATTTTTAATTTGTATATTTAGGGTGTGGGTACAAGTGCAGATTTATTACATACAATATTGTGTCATAAACTCCAAGCTTTTAGTGCACCCATCACCTGAATAGTGAGAGTACCCAACAGGTAATTTTTAAACCCTCACTCCCCTTCCACCCTCCTTGAATAACAGACATTGAAGACTACAAAGGACTACCTTTTGTAGTCGTAGCACTTTTGTAGTCTTCATTTTGTATTATCCTACTCTGCATGTCCATATATAATTGGGTTGTATTTTTGTTGTTACATTGTAGGAAAAGAATAGACTTTTTTATGCTCATATCTTCAGAACTTAGAGTAACAACTACCATGAAAAATGTACATGTGTCTGTATTTTACTGAGGGGAAGAAGAGGGACTCATTTGACTTGCATTTCTGGCCCTTGCCATGGTGCCTGTACATAGTGAGTGGTCAATCAAGACTTGTTAGTTGAGAGAGACTCTGGAGGAGTGGCATATGGCAGAATAGAAGATCCCTTGGTATCACTCCCTTCACAAAAATACAAATAGAAAATATTCAAAGACAAGAATATCATAAGTTCACCAGAACCTGGGGGGAAAAGTGGAGAAACACACTAGGACCACAGAATAAAGAGAAGCTACCACTGCTAAGAGAAGCAGTCATTTCAGACTGTTGCACATGCTCTCCCCAAAGCCAGCATAGTGCCACTAATAGAGAATTCCCTAAACCGGCAGTTTCTGAGGTGAGAGGAGGGACTTGCTGGTGGACATTTAATTTCCCTAAAAATCTGGGAATCTTTGCAGGAAGCTCACTCCAGTCCCATCCTGTAATAACTGTTGATAGTGCCAGAAGGGCTGACCCATATGGAGTGAAGTGGGGATAAAGAGCAGAGCACTAATTATAGAAAATGGTGTGCAGATCTTGGTGGCTATTCTGCATTCCAGGCAGTGGGGCCACCATGTGGAAGAGACTATCCGGCATCAAATTGCTACAGGAGACATAGTCCATGGGAAAACTCAAATCCCTGGCTTGGTTCTTCACAAAGCCCAAGTACTTAGGTGGAGCCTTTCCTTGGCCCAGAAACAACTAAAAGGTCAGGATTAGGATCTGATGCCTGATCAAGTCTTCTCCAAATGAAAAACAATGGCAGAGGAGCAATATAGTTCAGGGCAACATTTAACTTCCAGTGCTCACTATAAGTTTTACCCAGACCAGGAAACAATAGTAGGGCAATGAATTAGTTCCAGTGCAATGTTTTAGTTATGGTGCTGACTGCAGTCCTTCCTAGAACAGGCAGAAACTACAGGCCAGTGTTTAAGTTATAATGCAAAATAGTATTGGTAAAACACCATCAAAAACACCTGCAAAAACTGGAAGAAGTGGCTCTCTTCTTAAATGCACAGGCATCAATGTAAAGACAAAAGGATTGTGAAAACTCAGGAAAATACAACACTACCAAAGGAAACAAAGCTTTAACAATACACCCAGAAGAACTGACGATCTATGAAATATCAGACAGAGAACTTAGAATAATTCTCTTAAAGAAGTTCAGGAAATCACAAGAAAATATGGATAGAAACTAAATAAAATTACAGAACAATCCAGTAACAAAATGAGAAATTTGTCTAAGAAATAGAAAGTTGAAAAATACAAATAGAAATCCTAGAAATTAAAATAACTGAACTACAAAATTTATTGAGAAGTTTTAACAACAGCCTTGATCAAATACAGGGAAGAATTACCAAGCTTGAAGATAGAACTTATAATGAAATTACTCAAGTAGAAGAGCAAAAAGAAAAATGAGTGAAAAAGAGTAAAGAAGGCCTGTGAGAATTATGGGACATGATCAAGCAAGCTAATCTTCACATAATAGAAATTCCTGAAAGAGACAAGAGAGAAAAGGGCCTACAAAGCATATTTAAGAAAAACGATAGCCGGAAATCTTCCAAATCTGGAGAAAAATGACACTAGCCAGGTACAGGAAGCTGAGAAGTCACCAATCAAATTCCACCCAAAAAGGAAATCTCTAAGGTACATGATAATCAAATTAGCAAAAATCAAAGACAAAGAATACTCAAAGCAGCATGAGAAAAGAGACATATTACATTTAATGGTGCACCAATATGCCAATATGGCTTTTAGTGGATTTCTCAGCAGAAATCCTGCAAGCCAGGAGAAAGCAAAGTGCTTACAGGGGGATGGCGGTTGGGGAGTGGAATTTGTCAACCCAAAATATTATATTCAGCAAAGCTATCCTTCAAGAGGATATTTTTCCAGAACCCCAACCCTGCCACCAACACTGTCCCCCCCACCAAAAAATTCTAAGGGAATTAACTCCAGACTTACCTTAAAAGAAATGCTAAAAGGAGTTCTTAAATCTGAAAGAAATTAGTGTAATAAAAATAACAGGTAAAAAGAAAACATTAGAAGGTATGAAACTCATGGGTAAAAGAAAATAGACAAATTTGGAATATTCTAATACTGTAGTTGGAGTAAGTAACTCAGTGTTTTTTTTTTTGTTTGTTTGTTTGTTTTTTTAAGCAGAGTAGTCTCACTGTGTTGCCCAGGCTAGAGTGCAGTGGCACAGTCTTGGCTAACTGCAACCTCTGCCTCCCAGGTTCAAGTGATTCTCATGCCTCAGCCTCCTGAATAGCTGAGATTATAGGTGTACACCACCATGCCCGGCTAATTTTTGTATATTTAGTAGAGATGGGGTTTCTCCATGTTGGCTAGGCTGGTCTCAAACTCCTGACCTCAGGTGATCTGCCTGTCTTGGCCTCCCAAAGTGCTGGGATTACAGACATGAGCCACTGTACCAGCCATAGGTAAACCACTTATATCTTAAGTAGGAAGACTAAAAGACAAAACTGTTGAAATCAATAATAACTACAATTGGTTAAGAGACAAGCAACAAAAAAGGTGTTAATTGAAACATTAGTAAGTCAAAATGCTGGAGGGGGGTTGTTAAAGTGCAGAGTTTGTTTTTTTACTTATTTTTCTTTGAGATCAAAGTTAAGTCATTGTCAATTTAAAATAAACTGTTATAATGATAGGATGTTTTATGTAAACCTGATAACCACAAAGCAAAAACCTAAAATAGGTATACCAAAAGTAAATAGCAAAGAATCAAAAAAGTATTACTAAAGAATATCAGTTAACTACAAAGGAAGGCAATAAGGAGGGAAACGGGAAGAAAATATCTATAAAACAGCCAGGAAACAAGAAAATGACAATAGTAAACCCTCACCTATCAATAATACTCTTGAATATAAATGAATTAAAGTCTCCAATTAAAATATATTGAATGGCTGAATCAATTTAAAAAGGAACCAATTGTATGCTGTCTACAAGAAACTCACTTCATTTATAAGGACACACATAGACTGAAAGTAAAGGGATAATAAAAGGTGTTTCATGCAATTTGAAACCTAAAAAGAGCAGACAAATCCTGTAGGATACAGCAAAAGCAATTCTATGAGGGAAGTTTATAGCAATAAATGCCTATTTCCAAAAAGCAAACTTTAAATAACCTGACAATGCACCTCAAACTTAAAAAAGCAAGAACAAACCAAATGCAAAATTAGAAGGAAGGAAATAATAAAGATCAGGGCAGAAATAGATAAAATTGAGACTTAAAAAATACAGAAAAGTCAATGAAACAAAAAGTTGTTTATTTGAAAACTTAAACGTTCTGCTAGACTAAGAAAAAAAGCCAGAAGATTAAAATAAGTAAAATTAGAGACAAAAAGGAGACATTGCAACTGATATCACAGAAATACAAAGGATTGTTAGAGACTATTAAGAGCAACTATATGCCAACACATGGGAAACCTAGAGGAAATGGAGAAATTTCCAGACGCATAAAACCTACCAAGATTGAACCATGAAGAAATAGAAAACTTGAAGAGATCAATGAAGTGTAATAAAAAGTCTCCTATTTAAAAACTCAGGACCTGGTGGCTTCACTGCTAAATTCTACAAAACATTTAAAATGATTTAATGCCATTTTGACAGAAACTATTTTTAACAAATTGAAGTGGAGGAAATACTTCCAAACAGATTCTATGGAGCCAGTATTGCCTTGATACCAAAAGCAGACAAGAACACAACGAAAGAAGAAAACTAGAAACCAGTATCCTTGATGAACATAGATGCAAAAATCCTCTACAAAATTCTAGCAAACAAAGCTCAGTAACACATTAAAAAGATAATTTATTATGATCAAGTGGGATTTATACCAGGGCAAAGATGATTCAACATACTCAAGTCAATAAACATGACACATCACATTAATAAAAGCAAGAACAAGAACTGTATGATCATTTCAATAGATATTGAGAAAGCATTCAATAAATTTAACATTCTTCACAATAAAAACTCTCAAAAATGGGTATAGAAGAAATATACCTCAAAACAATAAAGACCACATATGCTAAGACCTTAGTTAACATTATATTGAGAGTGAAAAAATTAAAAGCCTTTCCTCTAAGATCTGAAACTAGAAAAGAATACCCACTTGCACCAGTTTTATTCAACATAGTATTGGAATTTTAGCCAGAGCAATTCAGCAAGAAAAATAAAAGGCATTCAAAATGAAATGGAAGAATCCAAACTATTCTTGTTCACAGATGACATAATTCTACATTTAGAAAAAGCTAAACATGTCACAAAAGAATGTTAGAGCTGATAAATAAATTTATTAGTAAAGCTGTGGGATACAAAACCACCATATAAAAACCAGTAGCATTTATAAATGATAACAGTGAACAATCTAAAAAGGAAATCAAGACAGCAACCCTATTTACAATAGCCAAAAAAACCCGTAGAAATTCACCAAAGAAGTGAAAGATATCTACAATAAAAATTACAAAACATCGATGAGAGAAATTGAGGAGTATAAAAATATTGAGAGTCCATGCTTACAGATTGGGAGAATTAATATTGTTAAAATTTCCATACTACCTGAAATAATCTACAGATTCAATCCAAACATTATGAAAATATCAGAGACATTCTTCACAGAAATAGAAAAAAAATCCTAAAATTTGTATGGAAGCACAAAAGACCTCAAATAGCCAAAGGAATCCTGAGCAAAAAGAACAAATCTTAAAAGTATCATACTACCAGACTACAAAACTCCAGTGAACAAAACAGCGTGACACTGGTATATAAACGGAGATATAGATCAATGGAGCAGAATAGATAACCTAGAAATGAATCTACACGTGTACAGACAACTCATTTTCAACAAAGGTGCCAAACATTCTTCACAATAAAAAATGGGGAAAGGACAGTACTTTCTATAAACGGTGCTGGGAAAACTGGATATACATATGCAGAAGAATGAAGCTAGGCCCCTGTTTTTCAACATTTACAAAAGTCAAATTGAAATGGATTAAAAATGTAAGACCTGAAACTCTAAAACAACTATAAGAAAACATTGGAGAAATGCTTTAGGACACTGATCTGGGCAAAGATATTTTGGGTGAGACCTCAGAAGCCCAAGCAACAAGAATAAAAATAAATAAATGAAATTACGGTATACTAAGCTTCTGCACAGCAAAGGAAACTATCAACAGAGTGAAAGACAACCTACAAGATGGGAGAAAATATTTGCCAACTATTCATCTGCAAAGGGACCAGAATGGATAAGGAACTCAAAAAATAGCAAAACAACAAATAAACAAATAACACCCAAATAATCCAATTGAAAACGGGCAAATTATCTAAATAGAAATTTCTCAAAAAAAAAAAAAAAAGGCATACATATGGCTAACAGGTATATGAAAAAATGCTCAACATCACTCGTATGAAGGGCAAATTAAAAGCACATTGTGCAAATTAAAACCACATTGAGATATCATCTTACCCCAGTTAAAATGGCTATTATCAAGAATACAAAACATAACAAATGCTAATGGAGAAAGGAGAATGCTAATACACTATAGTTGAGAATGTAAATTAGTACAGCCACTATAAAAAACAGTATGGAGTATTCTCAAAAACCTAAACATAGATCTATCATATAATCTAGCAATCCCACCATGGGGCATGTATCCAAAAGAAAGGAAATTAGTAGACTGAAGAGTTATCTGCACTTCCATGTTTATTGCAGCACTATTCACATTAGATGAGGTAGGGAAGCAAACTTAGTGTTCATCAACAAACAAATAAAATATGGTATATATACATAATGGAATATTATTCAGCTATATAAACAAAGAAACTTGTGTCATTTGCAGCAACATGGGTAGACATTATGCTAGATGGAATAAGCCAGGCATAGAAAGGCAAATACTGCATGTTTTCACTCATATGTAGAAGCTTAAAAAGTTGATCTCATGAAGGTAAAGGGTAGAATGATGGCTATCAGAGGCTGGGAAGCGTAGTGGGGAGGAGGAAATGGAGAGGGGTTGGCTAATGGGTACAAAAATAGAAGGAATAAATTGTAGTGTTTGATAGCATAGTGGGGTGATGATAGTTAACAATAACTTACTGTGTATTTCAAAATAGCTAGAAGAGAAGATTTGGAGTATTACCAGCACAAAGAAATGATAAGCGTTTCAGGTGATGGATATCCTAATTACTCTTATTTGATTATTATGTGTTGTATGCATGTATGAAAATATTACATGTACCTCATAAATATGTACAATTATTAATGTATCAGTTAAAAGAGCTAAAAGGAAACAAAAGACTTATTGGTTAAACCCATCCAGTAGAATAAACAAAAACTGATAACCACTCATTGACCAGTATGTCCAGATAGCATAAAACTGAGCCTAAAAGTAATTTACATATTTCTGAGTATACATTTAATACAATTTGATTGATGATAAATTATATTCCTTAAAAATTTACATATCTTTAATTAAAGCTGATATCAAATATTTCTCAAATATCTACGTTGACTCTATTTGTGTTTTTTTTGAACTGTGTCTTTCTGACCTTTGCCATTTTGGTCTGTCATTACACTCGTGTTCTGAAAGCTTTGGGATTTCTGAGTGTCAACCTTAACTAATCCCTGCCGCTTGGTTCCGACATTCAATCAGTCACCATGTCTGTTCATTTTGTCTCCTAAATATCCCTCAAATCTGTCTACCTTGCTTCATCCTCCTGGTCCCTGACCTGGCTTGGCTACCATCATCCTTTCTAGGCATCAACTCCTCAGAGGTCTCTCTGCCTCTGATCTTGGCTCTTTCTAATTCATTTTCCACATTACAACTAGAACGTTTGTTTCAGAGCACAGGTCACATCCCTACTTAAAAACCTGTTTTAAAACCCTTAAAACATACCCAGTTTAAGGCCCTTGAAAAGGGCTTCCTGTCACCCTCAAAGTGAGTCCAAGCTTCCTAACCCAGCCCCTGGAGATGCTGGTAACTCCTCTAGCTTCCTCTTTCTCAACTCTCCACCTTAAGCTTTCTCTACTGCAATGATGAGCATTTGTGTGATACAAGAATCTCCTCTGTGCCATTTCATCTCCTGGTATTCACATAGACTGTCTTCTCTACCTCAGTTACTCTTCTGTCCCCTTGCCCAGCTGACATTTCATCCTTTAGAATTCACTTAAAACCACCACCTCTAGAAGACTTACGCACCCTGGAGGTGAGAATGCGTGGATTTCCCAGCTATGACCCACTGTAGCCACTCTGTTGTAGTTTATCCCTAGTGCCTAGCACAGTCCCCATCTCATAGTGGATACTAGATTGACATTTATCAAATGCATAGAAGTCGTTTTAGTTAACATGTATTGAGTACTCACTAAATGCCGGATATGTGCCTAAAACAGCTTACAGATTTTATCTCATGTAATTCTCACAACTCTCTTGGGTGGCTATGCCCATTTTGACAGGTGAGGAAACTGAGGCTTGGGGAGATTGCACACAGGAAGGCAGTAGAGTTGCTGACATCTGCTCCCATGGAGAGCTGGCTGTACAGAATATCCCATGTCTGAGGGATCTGTGAGAGTCCTTCATGTGTAAAATCATTGAATCTTTATAAGTTTTATTTGTTGCAAATATTTCCCCCAAGCTGTAATTTTGTATTTGATTTGATTATGTTGAAGATTAGAATCTTTTAGTTATTAAATGGTAAAACCATGGCCCCTGCCACTCTTTTCCAGATGGTTTTTCTATGGATTATGCTTTAAAAATTCTATCTTTTCTAAGTTCAATTGGTCATGTACGTTGTTACTTAATTTTTTATAGTCTCATCGCTTTCAACTTAACTCTTTAAATCCTTTAAAATTTGTTTGTGTAAAATATGTGATGAGGAACTCTTTTCCCCCCAAAAGGTAAATTTTTCTAAAACCATTTATTGGAAAATTCAATGCTTCCTGTAGGTCATGATACTTCTTTTATTATTTTTAATACTTTATAGTTACAGCCTTTTGGGGGGATTTTGCTAGTTGGTATATCAATTCTTGAGCTACTACCATAATGTTTTTATACCTTTTTAATTTAGTAGGATAAATTCTGCCCCTGGTGTAACCCTTTCCCCCTAACAATTTTCCTTTCTGACATTATATTAGTTGATCCCCCCACTTACTGTTTTTTTTTTAGATGATTTATTTTTTTTCAGCTTTAAAACATTTACTGGGATAATTCTTTAAAAATAAATATAACACATGTTTATTATATAAATCAGGGAGTATAAAAAATTAAATGAAATCCAGAAACATTAATAGTAACATTTTGTTTTATTTCCTCATGGTTTTATTCTAGGGGCCTATGGGTAACAGGGTTGGGTTCATATTGAATAAAACATATCTTGCTTCTGCCTCCCTCCACAAGTTACCTTGTAAGCATTTTCATATCTGATTAAATTTTGGAATCATGAGTTTTAATATTGCATGATATTCACTTAAATAAAATCCTGAAAATCCATTTAGTGATGCTGCTACTGGTGGATATTTAGGTTATTACCAATTTTTTCTCCTTTAAACAGTGTTGTAATGAAAATCTGTGTAAATAGATTTTTGTTCACATTTGATCATTTCCTTAGGGTATATTTCTAAATCTGGGGCAACAGGTATGAGCAATTTTAAGGCTCCAAATTGCTTTTTTAAAAGATTACACCAGTTTAAACTCTCACCAGCAGTATATGAAGATGTCTGTTTTCACTGCCAAAACTTGGGTACTATTATTTCATTGAGATTTTCATTGGGGTTATGTTAAATCTATAAATCAGTTTAGAAAGAATTGCTTTCTTTACAATATTGATTCTTTTCTTTCAGGAAGATAATGGGTCTCTATTTAATTAAATTTTTATTTTATACCTCCAGCGAAGTTTTGTTGTTTTCCTTATATAAATCCTGCTTATTTATTATCAAGATTAATTCTGAGTATATAATGGCATTTTTCTCCTTTTCTTTTCAGCTATTGTGAATGCCATTAAAAAAAAATTATATCTTTTACTTTTCCCAAAGTGTGTCCTATGAGCATTCAGCCTTCCAGATGTTCTGTAAAAAACAAAGGGGTTCTGTGTTCAAACTGGTTTGGGAAAGACTATAATCTTCACATGTAAACCTTCATGACACACAAAAACTTGAGAAGTCCTGTTGAAAACAAACCTGTTTAATATTATTTATTATTACACCTAGCACCTACCAAACTTATTTGATCATAGACTATTACGTAAAAAATAAAATTTTAATGTAAAATCTTTTATTGGGCACTAGAGCTGATACAGTTGCCCTGAGTCTAATGTCATGGACTGACAAATGGCATCAGTCTCCATCCTTCCCTGGAACTGCACTCTTTGCTGTGTAACTGTGGAATGCTCTTCTGCTCTGACTCTGAGCTTGGCCATGTGATTTGGCCAATGGGATGGTAGCAAACATAAAGCACACAGTGGCTTCAAAAGTGGTCTTGTTCACCAGTGCACACTTCTATGTGCATGAGAAAGACACGCCTGTGGCACCCTGTTGGAAGATGAGATACTTGGAGCAGAGTTGAGTTATGCCAGCCCACCCAGTTGAAACTCAATGACATCATCCCGAAACCGGTCAACCTTCTTCACCCACATGAGTTCAGCCAAGACCAGAAAAGTCATTCAACTGGCCTTCAGGCTCATAAGCTAAACCAATTATGGTTGATTTAAGCCACTGAGCTTTGGAGTGACTTGTTACGCAGCATTATTGAGGCAGTAGATATCTGTTAGGCTCGCAGTGAGCAGGTATATTATAGGTAGTTAGTTTAAACTTGATCATCTTTATTAGGAAATTCTCTTTCATTGTTATTTTTCAAATGGTTTTTACCAAAAAATGTTATTGAATAACTTTGGTGGCCACATTGAAGTTATTTTAAGTTTTTCTAATTTATGTGGTATTTTGTATTAATAGACTTCCTAATAATAACATGTCCTGTCCTTCCTCGGATGAGTCATTCTTGGTAACAGTTGATCATTCTTTTAATGTACTGTTGAATTCCATATGCTATTATTTTCCTTAGAGACTTAGCATCTATATTCATAAGTGAAATTAGTTTATAGTTTACTATTTTTGTTCATCTTTTTCATTTTCGGTACAAGACTTAGGCCAACTTTATAAAATGACTCAGTTAGCTTTTCATCTTTACTGATGCTCTGGATCAAAGTTGATAATAGGGAAATTATCTAATCCTTAAAGGACTAATAGAATTTACTGCTAAAGCCATCTGGTCATGGAAACTTTTGATAGCTTATTACTTACTTAATGGTTTTATTTTATTTTAATTTTTACCTCTGATGATTGGTCTTAAGGTCTTCTACTTATTTTTAATTAAATTTTTAGAAACTCAAATTACTTTTGAGGTGGCCAATTATATACATCCTGTACTTTCTATGTTTTTGGAAGCTGTCTTGCAATCATTTTGGAATCATGTCTGATACAATAAATACCAGGCTATTTATTTCAGTAACTGCAATTTAATATCAGACCTAACATAAATTTGTGTCTTAATATGACCTGATGTTTCTATGTATAACAGTATGGCTACCTGTGTGGTCATCATGTTTTTAACTTTTTGGTGGTTGGGTAGTGGGAGTCTTGTCTCAAAGCAGTTTGATATGCTGCTTATGATTGGGGAAGACAGGCTGAAAGAAGTATTATGGATTCATAAATGCTGGAATTTTGAATACTTTTACATGATTTCTGACCATTATGTAAAAGAATACTTGAAAGTGAAACTCTTCTAAAAATCCTAGAACCAGATTGTCATATTTATTGGCCTTTTGTTACGGTTAGCATGGGATTTGAGGTTGAATACAGTGTTTGGGAGCATCTTTTGCTGACCTGGGCTATTTCCCCAATGGCTTCAAGATAACAAAGGAAGGGAAAGCATTTACCAGCCACAAAGCAGGATCAAGCTCTGTGCTCTGTTGTCTCTGCTGAGCTCTGCTAATTGTTCAGTTCTCAGATTTCAGGCACTTTGTTATGCTAGCAGCCATGGTAAATATTTATACAGTGCTTACCATGTCCCAGGCACTACTCTAAGCACTATTATCATATCATTTTACTAATTAGAAAAGGAAGGCACCAAAAGGTTACATAATTTGTCTGGGCTCACCAGTTTGTGAATGCAGATGTTAAGATTCAAATCCAGGCAGTTGGTCTTCATGCTCTGTGCTGTTAGCTACTCTGCAATGCTGCCTCTCAATCTTTCATTTTGCATTTTTTTTTATCAGTTCACCACAGCACCTAGCTCAGTGTTGGGCTTTTAGTAGATGTTGGATACTGGAGACTTTTTTTATAGATGAGGATAGAAGAAGTGAAGAAAGAGAGAAAACAAGTTGAAGAGGAAAGAGTAACGTGGTATCATGGGGAGAACTTGTGGATTCTGAGTTGAGACTTTGATTTCAGCTATTAAAAAAATGGAAACAATAAAATATCTTTCTCGTAGGGTTACTGTGATGATTTCCTAAGCAAAGGGCCTGACATGTGATTCATACCTCATGATACTAGTACTAGTGGATCACAATAAATGATGATGATGATGATGAATGATGACCATAAAACCAAGCTCTGTCAGCAACTGGCTGTGTAATCTTGTTCAGGTCACTTGGCTTCCTGGCCCCCCGTTTTCTCATTTATTAGCCAGAGGACAACCTCATGACTGTATGACTGTATTAGTCCATTCTTGCATTGCTGTAAAGAAATATTTGACACTGGATAATTTATAAAGAAAAGAAATTTAATTGGCTCATGGTTCTGCAGGCTGTACAGGAAGCATAGAGGCTTCTGCTTGTCTTCTGGGGAGACCTCAGGAAACTTACAATGATGGCAGAAGGTGAGGGGAAGCAGGCATATCTTCCATAGCTGGTGTAGGAAGAAGAGTTGGGAGAGGTGCTACACACTTTTAAACAACCAGATTTCAAGAGACCAGCACCAAGGGGATGGTGCTAAGCCATTCATGAAGGATCCATCCCCATGATCCAATCACCTCCCACTAAGCCCACCTCCGATGTTGAGGATTATAATTGAACATGAGATTTGGGTGGGAACACAGATAGAAACCGTATCAGTGACCATGTGATCTGTGACCCACAGAGGAGACTGAGCAGGAGAGAGAGAGAACACACAGTAGTGGTTACTGCTGAGTGGGGTATCTGTTTAGAGGATCTGGGGGACTCCCCCTGCACCTGGGCACAAAAGTTGGTGTTCAGCTCATTTCACTCATTCCAAGGCATCTTGTAGATGGAGGACTGAGCTAGGGGTGAGGGTGGTGTTTATACACCACCCTTCCTACATATCACTCAACACCTTCATGGCCCATCAAAAATAGGGTTGATAGACTGAGCAAACAAAAAACTAGGATGCTCAGTAAAATTTGAGTTTCAGGATAGGTCATGATTAACTGTTTTAAGTATGTCCCAAATATTGTATGGGGCATACTTATACTGAAAAATTGTTATTTAGACTCAGTTACCTGGGCTTCTCTGCCTGGTCCAATGTCCAGATCTCCCAGATGAGGAGGCTGCAGTAAATCTGCACTGGACCAACTTGTCCCCTTAAATCAGAGACCTGGGTTCTAGAATCTCTGTCTTCCCTGCTCCTTCTTCTTTGGGAGAAAAGAACAGAAAAACTAAATGAGTTTTTTTTTGCTGTAAATTGCCAAGAGAAGGGCCTCTCCAGATTCAATAAGGCAATTATTATATCCTGAGTAAAGAACAATTGATTATTCCAAACAAATGTACCAGACTGTGCTTTAACAGAAATCTGTATCTATAACCTGTTGTAGATGTTAAGTCAGAAGTAAATATGTTCTTAATAACCAACTGGTATTTATTTAATGTACAATAACTTGCCTGCTAAGCTTAAATGAAATGCACAGTTAATTAAAACTATTTCTGTACTAAGTCCTCTAGGGAAAATATTTTACGCACACTCTGACTTGGGATTTTTTTTTTCACCTTCACTTCTCAACCCAGCCCCTGTTGGTAGCTTTTAATTTGATCTCTTTAGAGGTCTGCAGATTTTTTTTTTTTTTTTTTTTCTGGGCAATTCTCATCCTGCTCAGGGATATAGAAACTCCAGTTGTTTATCCAGAGTTCAGGAATCTTCAGGGAGACCTCAAGGTGAGACTGCATGGGTTCGTGCCCCACACCTTGCTTCCACTTGGAGATGGCAGTTGCATCTTAACTCATTCGAGGTTAAACTGGGCCTTTCACTTTGCCTTTCTGAACCTGAGTTTTCCAATCTGTGAAACAAATATAACCTCTCAGGTGTTTGACAGGCCAGAAAATAATCAGAGCAGGATTTGACTTTTTTTTTTTGAGGTGGAGTTTTGTTACTTTTGCCCAGGCTGGAGTTCAATGGCGTGCTCTCAGCTCACTACAACATCAGCCTCCCAGGTTCAAGTGATTCTCCTGCGTTAGCTTCCAAAGTAGCTGGGATTACAGATGTACCCACCACCACACCTGGCTAATTTTTGTATTTTTAGGAGAGACAGGGTTTCACTGTGTCGGCCAGGCTGGTAACTTTGACTTCTTAAAATGGTCTTGACTTGTGCCTGTCTCTCCTGCTGTGTGAATCCAGATTTGGGGCTGTTTACAGATGGCTTTGAGATGTTTGCTCATTTATCCACTCATTCATCTTCTCATTATTCAAGTATTAATGCCCAAGTGTTTACTGGACCCGAGGCCTCATGAGCACTGTGATTCCAGAGAGAAAGTCCCACCCTTACCTGTGTCTCTTATAGGTGTGTAAATTTGAATTTATGCAATTCCAGGAGTCATTTCATTCCCCTGAGTTTGTTTCCTTTTCTGCAAAGTGAGGAGAATGCCTTCCCTACAATGTTTCCTTTTTTGCAAAGTGAGGAGAATGCCTTCCCTACAAATCACTGAATGGTTGTGAAGTTCAAATGAGACAATGTATGCACAAACACTTTCAAAAATCTAAAGAATTAACATATAAATATGTATTTCCCCCAATAGCGGTAGTCCTCAAGAGTGCCATGTGGGATCTGCTGATCTGCGAAGTACTGAGGACCAAAGCATGACAACTTGTGAATGCCAGGCAAGCTTGGTGTGCCAGGGGATGGGCAGCTCAGCCTCCCAAAAAGACCCCTGGGGGTGAGAGCCAGCCAAATAATTAATAAAGCCTGATGCATGTGGGATGTTGAGAATAGAAAGTACTTTCAAAGCCATGACCTCATCTGATTTTTACAGCATCTCTACGAGGATGGCAGAACAGACATCCTCCTTGTCAGGACAGGAGTAACTGAGCCTCAAAGATGGGAAATGACTGGTCCAAGGTCACTCTATGCATAGTTGTCAAAACCGGACTAGCACACAAGTCATGCCTTTACATCATAGTTGCTCTCAAGAGAACATGTCTCTTCTCCAGCTGGCAGAGGATCTGAGGGTCTGGCTAGACCCAGACCTTGAGTGTGTGGAGTGGAGGTGGGGGACAAGAGAAAGACTTGTTCCACGGTGCAGAGTTTAGCAAGTGAGTTTGGACTGAATTTCAGGACCCCTCACTCCTTAGAGAGGATACAGCCATAACAGGAATATCTCGTGGTCCTAGGTAGGTGGGGCATTGACTGGGCTGGGTGCCCCTGAAGGAGGTCACTGGGGCTGCTGACCTTCTAGGAACTAACCCAGGCTTCCTTGATGCTGTGATTATCTCCAACCTGCTCTCAGAGGGCATAATAAAAAGTTAATATCTGATTTCAGCGGGAAACTATTAGCCGACTATAATTACTAGGGTGTGTAATAGGAAAGGCTGATGTAATTATGATTCTGAGGTAATGGATGGAGCACACTCAGCAAGGTTTTGTGCTAAGGTTGTCATTCATTCATTTCTCAAATTCTCTGCATTAATCAGATAGACTTATCTCTTCTGGTCTCTGGGATGAGTCTCCTTTCATATCCTTTCAGACAACAGTGGGTGTTTGGAGGTGGGGCTCAGATCCCAGAGGGGACTTCTAGGGCTGCCGAGCCTGCGCTGGGAACCACTGAGTTTTGCTTTTCCCATCCTAAGCCAGAAAAGAACAGGGGTGTGGGAATGAGTAGCTTACTCTTCAGTACTAGCTCTGTCCCTGAAATGATCCTGGGGCCTCTGGCTCCTTGGTCCTCTGATTGCCCATCTTGGAGGTGAGGAGGTGGGAAGATTGATTTCCAAGGACATTACAACTACATCTTGTGTTTCTTGGGACCCTTTCCCCATATAGGGGATGCCAGGCTCAGGCTTCAGGGCAACCAAAGGGACAGGCCAAGGGGATTGGGGAAGCTTGGCTTCCTGGTCAGGGAAGAGCTGTTATCTGTGCTTTCCATTATTGGAGCCACAAGCTACATGTGGCTTTTAAAATTTTTCATTATTTAAAATGAAATGAAATGAAAACTAAATGAAGACTTCCATTGCTCAATCTCCCTAGACATACACACTTCCAGTGCCCAGTAGCTGCATGAGTTTGAGGCTCCCATATTGGAGAGTGCAGATTCAGAGCAGTTCCTTTCTTGCAGAATGTTCCCCCGGCTGATGCTGAGGATGGCAGGAGGGCTCTGGGTATGGGGTGGTGGAGGGAAGGCAGGTTTGGGGTCTGGTCAGGCTTACAATCCTGGACATGTCATTTAAAGATAGATGACTTTGGGCAAACCACTTAATTCTTCTGAACCTCTGTACAATGGAAATCATAATATCATTTTGTAGCATATTCTGAGTACTAAATGATTTGAGTGTCATTATGTTGAATATTAAAGCACATATGCAAAGGAGTGTCTTGTGGGACCACTGCGTTATCACCCCTTAGCAGTTCCTGACCCAGAAAGGTGTCCTGTTGGATCATCTTGGGAAGAGGTGACCTTGGGAAGAGGTGGTTCATCTGCCCTGATGTTTTTGCAACTAACTGAAGTGTTTGGCTCTGTTATTTTATTACTGTTTTACAAACAAAGCTATCACCTGCCTATTTTTTCCTTCCCTCCCCTCATCTTCTGTCTCCTACTCCCTCACCTCCACCTGCAGCCCTAAAAATACAGGATATAAGTTAATCAGAATTCCAGATTAGCAAAAAAAAAAAATCTATTTTTTTTAAGTATATCCCATGCATTATTTGGGACATACTTAGACTAAAACATGACTTGTTGCTTGTCTGATACTCTTAATTTGACTGGGTGCCTTGTGTCTTATCTGGCAACCCTACCCTCCTTACTTGCCGTTGTTAGGCTTGAAGATCAGGTGCCAGGCCAGAGGATATGTGCTTGAGGTTTAGGGGATAGGTGTTGGGGATCCTCTCACATTTCTGTATGTGTTTCTTGGTGCATGTCTGCTCATGCGAGAAGGTGCAGGTGAGTAGACAGGATGCAGAGGTCTGTGTAGATGTGGACAAACCTAAGTCTGGATTAGTAGTGTGGACAGGGGCCACAGTGCCGTCCTTGTGGGTTCCTTTGTGTGTTCCTGCCAGTGAACCTATGTCTCTGTGTCCCAGGTCCCATCCCCTTGAGGTCCCAAAAAGGAACAGAGGAAATGTCTTGCTTGCTTTTGTTGGTTGATTGATGGTTTGACTGCATTGCTTTTTTCCCTAGGAGTAGACATGACTGGCAAGGCTTCAGCCTCAGTGGGGCGTAGTCAGGGTGTGGGGAGGGGCTGTGGCTCAGGAACACTGTGGGACCCTGCTTCCCTCTCCCACTCCACCCAGCTCTCCTGCAGTCACTCCATGCAAGTCAAAGCTCCGCCTCTCACCATGATCCACTCTGGCCTCTGATTCTATCTCAGTTCCATCTCCTGTCTTGGTGTGGGGTCCAGCTTTGGGCTATGTGCCCTGTATGGGATGGGGCTGGAGCAGGGAAAGGCAAGGACATCAGTGAGCCTCTTCATGCAGATCTCACACTTGGCCCTCTTTACTGTTCTCTCCTTTCCTCAGTTCCCTTCTCTTGTCTCCATCCCAAGTGGAAGTGGGTGAGGAGCTTGAACAATACAACCCAACCTCTAATACACAGATAGGTCACACATGTCCTGCTTTTGGGTTCTTTTGACCGTTTGTGTCTTTGAATAGACTGAGAATTATTCTTTGCTTTTCCTCCCACCATCCCTGTTACTCCCTTACAGGAATCCTCCACTTTGAGGTCATCTACTCATTGCCTCCAGACCCTTGCTGTCCATCTAAGCCTGCGTTCCTCTGCAGATACCATCCCTTCCTGCCTCTTCTCTATTTCTGCTTCCTTCATGACTTCCTGTCTCGCAGCACTGCTCTGGCCCCACTACCCAAGGAAGCCTGTGCTGGCTACCCTGGCTCTGGCACACACAGACCTGGCCCACTTCCTGGGTGTGTCTTCCGATGAAGAATATGTCTTCTCCTCAGCATCCTTGTAAACCTATTAAGGGAAGGAACTGGATGTAAAACCTTTAGCATTTCTGGTACCTGTCCAGAGTGTTTGGTGCACAAATATTTGGTGGTGAAATAATAAAAAGACAGGGGGTCCCATGGAGGGCATCATAGTAGTGTTAGGGAGGTGACCTGCTCCTTTTAGCTGGGCCATCTTGCTCAGAACACAGTGACTCATGATATTATTTTTTTATATCTGTGCTTCTAGCTGAAGAAACTCATTTTCAAATAAAATATCATGCAGAGCCTTAATATACTGAGCAGGTTACCAGCTCAACTGCTAGGGAGACACGTGAGGAGGGGTCACAGCCTGTTCACCCTGACCCCTGTCCTCAAGAAGGCCCTACAGAAGAGGGTTAACGCTCCCTCATGAGATGCCACATGCCTCCCACCTCGTCATGTGTGGGGATCTACTTCTCCGCATGCCTGGAATGCTCTCTCTCTCTCTGTGTTTGCTTGACAGTTTGGTTGAAATGTGATGTTGCCAAATTGTGTTCGGTTTTCCTTTCAGCATCTCTTCCTAAAAAATAATGTGGTGAGGACTTAGGACAAAACACGGAGGGTCCAGTCTGTGCTGCCCTCCCCTCTGTCACCCTCTCGGAGCCCTGACTTGTGCGTTGGCAGGGTTCTGGCAACCTTGTGGCTGTCTTTTTACACATCACCCCTGTTCCTCACCCTGGAATGTAAACATCAAACTGATCTTTGACAGGTTGTGACACACTCCGGTACAGGAAGAATTTTTTAGCTCTCAGGGAGGAGTGGCAGATGGGCCTGCCTTTCAGAACCTTTGCTGGGTTTTGGCACATCTGCTGGGGGCTGCGGAGACACCCCACCCCTCCAGGCAGATGTTACCTGTGAGCTTCTGCTCCTCTCTGCTTTTCTGATGCTGGGCTGATCCTGGTGAGAGCTGGAAGGAACAAAGGATTTGGGGGTAAAGCATCGATAACAGCTCCCTTTCTGGTATTTCTCAATATCCGCTTGTCCTCTTTGAAGGTCTGAGAGTAGAACCTAGCCAGGTTGGTGATATTAGATCCATCCCTATTGGAAGGACATTGAAGTCTATAAGGTGTTGCAGCTTGCAAGGCATTTTCTGATGCATTATCCTCTGTATCTGTTAGGAGGTCTATTAGGTAGGTAGGGATGAGCTCTCATTTTGTATGTGAGGAAACTGAGGTAGAGTTTAAGTGAATTTCTAGTTAGTGGTAATTCTGGGTCTAAAGCTCAGGATACAACTATAAAGTAGGACCAATAATATTGAAGAGAAATATTTTTTCCAGCTTTAAAAAAATCTACCAGGCATTATTGTAACTGTTTTACACATATCAACTCATTTATTTTTCCTCCCCAAACACTATGATGCATGTACTATGATTATGCCCATTTTATGAAGAGGGAGGTAGAGGTACTGAGAGGTTAGTCACTTGCCCAAGATCATCAGCTGGGAAGAGGCTGGGCTAGGGTTTGAACTCAGTCTGGCTCCAGCATTCTCTAAGGCTGTTCCACCCATTCTTTCCCTGCCTACTTTGCAGAGTTACCATGAAGTTCAAAAGAGCCAATGGATGATAAAACACTTAGAAAAGCATAAAATTATTATGCAAACTCAAGGTGATTTATGGACAGCTTGCTTCTTTGCCAGATACTGGGATGACAGTCAAATTTGACTTTTTAATTAATTTGAAGGCAAGCCTGTCAGGCGGAGGCAGGGAACACCAGCCCAATCAGACTCTAAGAACATTTCTGTCTTTTTTGATGCCTTCAGATGGCTTTGGTGTTCTCCTCATTAAATTCTTGATTCCTGGTCTGTTGAGAATTTCAATCAGGTATATATTTGTTAAATAGTGAGATAGCCTCATAGAATCAGACGGGAGCAGGATTTGAGACAACTGACCCACTCAGCTTGGTGAATATTTAACCTGGATTTTTAAAAAAATAACTATCGTGGGCCTGTCATTTATGGCTTTTTCTAGGCCCTTGCAAAATTGATTTCATGTGTATTATTTTTATATCACATATCATCCCCTTGTAATAAAGGCTGTTCACCCACAGACTGTCATAGAGAACCAACATGGAACTCCAGAATCAATGCAGGTGGTCAGGAGGGGAGTCTGGGTGAGAAACGGAGAGAAGGATCTGAGAGGTCACTCCATGCAAGTCTTCCAGTCCTCTCTCCCAGCACTACCATTGAAATGCATATCTGAAAGACTAGAGCAATGAGAACCACCTGCCATTTGTACAACCACCCCACTGGGGTCCCTATCTTTGACTCAAGTAGAGTCAGAATACATCCATAGTTGGTGTTCTACCTTTTTCAACAGTCCCATGATTTTCCTGAGAGCAGTCGGGTTTCTGCTTCTAGTTAGAAAGGTGAAAAGTCCAATAGTACACACAATGTTTACATAGGGCCACATCTTCTGGGCGGAGATGTGGTTGGCAGAATCGGAGCTTGACTTTTCTTGACTTTCTCGCTCCCATTCTCACTAAGTTTAGGGCTTCCACACCATTGTGTGCTTTGCTTTCCCGGGCCATCCATGTTTTACCCCAAGCTTATTGCTCTGGGATCCTGCCCCCACCTGCCTCTTGGGATTCATCACACCTGCTTGTCCAGTCTTTCCTTGCTGTCCACACATCGGGATCACTATGGTTTGCAAGAGATCGCAACAACACGAATAAACCAGAATGACCTTGAAAGCAATAAACTTGGTTCCATTGGTGATCAGAGAATCCACTCTCATCACTCTTGAAGTCTAACATCCAAATACTTAGAAGAAAATCTGTGACGTCATAGCCATGTTTCATCTATTTTTGAAAAGGTTCTTTGTTTTGTGTTCTTTTCCTTTTCACCAATGGGAACCTAAGCTAAGGACCTCAAGGAAATACAAATCTTACAATACAATGAATAAAGTCTTTTAATTCTTATGATTAAAAAATCTTAAATTTGCAATCACAAATGGAGCATCTTCCACATGTCAGAAACCATGTTGGATGTGTTACAGGTTTCATCTAGTTTAATAATGTAAAGTTGATCACGTGATGATTACACAAATGGGAAACGTCAGAGTCAGTATTCTGTACTCTGGGTAAAATGACTATTTTGAGCTTAATGTAAGATCATTGACTCCTTCTGATCACTAAATGGGGAGCACAGAGACTCCACACCCCCTGCGTGGTAATGGAGTTTAGTAGGGTGATAGCATTCCTCATACAGTGGCATAGGTGAACAGTAGAGCAAGTGGCAAGAGAGGACCCAGGCCTCAGAGACTCATGGGCGCAACCCACATCCACAGTCAGTCCTTAACATCAAGTGAGGTCAGCATGCGTGAATGACCAGCCCATGATTTGCTCATTGCTGATTCAGGTACTAGAGGGATAGAAGGATTCAGAGGAAAACGTAAGTCCTGGCTGTCTTCCTTAAGGACTTCAGAGACATAGCCACCACAGTGGAAATATGCAAAAAGTATTAAAAGTGGACAGAGGATAAAGACCCAGGTAAGTGGGACAGACAAAATGGAACATTTAGGATTCTAAATAAAACCCAATGGATCAAAGGGGCCACATTTCAACAAAACATTTGTCAGTGTTTCAAGCTCTATGCTAAGTGCTTTTGGAATCACCAAAGCTGTAACAAGGGCCCTTCTCCTGGAAGAATCTGCACTGCCATTGGAATCTGCCTTTCGTCGGAGAGCCAGAATTCACCTCGACCCACCAACAGACGTGCTGGACTGGGAGACATAGCCTAGAAGGCCAGCAGGTCTTTATTCTGGGGGATGATGTCCCTTTAAATTCCTCCTCTATTCTGTTTCTGTTCACGGATCCTTGGCTGGCACTGATGTGCCCTTCTTGAGCACAACTGGGAAGTCATAGCAGGAGGGGCTCTGGATGCCACCTGCCACATTTAACAGGGACGTAGGGTGGCTGATGAGTTCCACAGCTCATCCTTAATTAGGAAAGCCGCTAAAAACGCCACCGGAGAGCCCTGCCCAGAGCTGCGAAGCCGCCTGTTTGCTAATGCCGAGTTGCTTGGATTGATTGATACTTGTTTTGCGATTCCTTCCGTCAGCTTTCTCGGGTCCAGCCATCTGTTTTCTACCCAACAAGAGGCACGTTGGCTCTGGTCCTTGGCTGATTTGCAGCAGAGATGACATAATGGTGGGTTGGGGGCTTAAACCGGGGGTTTGGCAGTGATTTGTTTTTGGCACAGAATCTTCGCTGAGAGAATGTGGCCATCTTGGGCTGTAATGACTCCTTGGGCTTTAGGTTTTATTGTCTGAGACTCAGGAAAAGTTAGCAGAGGTAATCTGGAGCACCTGATGATACTCCTTGACCTGCTGTCAGGAAGTTTACTGCCGTCATTAAGTCCACTCACCAGCTCTTTCCCCTCCATTCCTCATCTTCCAGGTGATTGTAAAGTCTGCCCACTGGAACAAAGTCGCACCTAACTTACACCTATTTTTTTTTTTTGGTCTTTTTTTTCTTTTTTGAGACAGTGTCTCACTCTGTTGCCCAGGGTAGAGTGTAGTGGCACAATTTCACCTCGCTGCAACCTCCATCTCCCAGGTTCAAGCAATTCTCCTGCCTCAGCCTCCCCAGTAGCTGGGATTACAGGCTCCCGCCAACAAGCCCTGCAAATTTTTTGTATTTTTAGTAGAGACTGGGTTTTGCCATGTTGGCCAGGCTGGTCTCAAACTCCTGACCTCAGGATATCCACCCACCTTGGTCTCCCAAAGTGCTAGGATTACAAAAGTGAGCCACTGCACCTGGCCACACTTATTTATTTATTTATTTATTTATTTATTTATTTTAATAGACGTTGTTTTACTCTCTCACCCCAGCTGGAGTGTAGCCTCCAACTGCTGGGCTCAGGAGATCCTCTCATCTGAGCCTCCCAAGTAGCTGAGACTATAGGTGTGAGCCACCACACCTGGCTAATTTTTTGTAGAGATGCAGTCTCACTGTGTTGCCTAGGCTAGTCTTGAACTCCTGGCATTCAGTGATCCTCCTGCCTTGGCCTCCCGAAGTGCTGGGATTGCAGGTGTGAGCCACTGCACCTGGACTCATCACTGCTGCTTTTGAGGCACAGGGCTTCCTTTTCTGGCAATAATCTTATTAAAATTTATTTTGTGAGAGAAAACAAAGTAAGGCATAACCTCTGAATTCTGAGAGCTTATAGTCTCTATATATAGTTGGAAGCACACACAAACATACACACACACGCTTTAAGATCTGAGGAAAAGGAAGGAGGACTTACAGCAAAATCAAGATTTAAATTATGTTACGAGTAGTAGTTCCAAGAAATGAAGAGATCAATGGAGTTTAAAATGGAGAAAAAGTCTTTAAAAGGGAGGCAACTCATCATTAGAACCTTAAAGCCTGGATAATATTTGGATAAGTGAAGCAACAAGGAATGGGTGGAGAAGAAATCTATTTAACACATAAATACAGTGCATGTATCCTATGCATATGGGCTAAACTTTGCTTTTGGATAACAGCCTGGTTGTAAAAAGAAAGGACAGAAAAATGCTAAATTGCTAAACTGTGTCTGCTAAATTACTTCCCCAGCATCAGTCTGAGGTTGTTGATGGAATCGGCAGAGAGGGAGGACTGTGAGTCCCAGAGAGAAAGTCCAGGAAGAGCTCATCCATGCTGGGCAGGGCTGGCTGGGTGAGGTGGAGTAGGAGCAGGTGGCCTGCAGCCACAGAGTGTGGCTGTACTGGAGTTCTCTAGAGGGACAGAACTAATAGCATATATATATGTATATATATGTACACACACACACATATATACACACATATATACGCACACATACATGTGTATATATGTGTGTTTAATGAGTTTATTAAGGAGTAATAAGTCTCATAATCACAAGTTTCCACAACAGACTGCCTGTCTGCAAGCTGAGGTGCAAGTAAGGCAATCTGAGTCCCAAAGCTGAAGAACTTGGAGTCAGCTGTTCAAGGGCAGGAAGCATCCAGCATGGGAGAAAGATGTAGGCTGGGGGGCTAAGCCAGTCTAGTCTTTTCGCATCCTTCTGCCTACTTTTTATTCTGGTCAAGCTGGTAGAATTGTCCCCACTCAGATTAAAGGTGGGTCTGCCTTTCCCAGTCCACTGATTCAAATGTTAATCTCCTTTGGCAACATCCTCACAAACACACCCAGGAACAATACTTTGCATCCTTTGATCCAATCAACTTGACACTCAGTATTAACCATCACAGCGACTGGGCAGGGGAGGCTCAGTGCTGTTCTTACCAGCGTGCCAAGTTCTGGCTCCACTTAGTGGGCTCTGTGTACTGAGCAGGCAGAGAGGAGAGTTCAGCTCATCAAATACCTGGGATGTTTGGCAATAGCATAATTCCAGTCATTGTTGTGGTATGCAGGAAGCAACACACAACTGCAAAGGCTCACAAGAATTGAGGGCACCAGGGGGAAGCAAGCACGTTGAGGATCTGGGTACATAACTGGTTGTGGTGGGAATTAAATTCCTGACTAGGGTAAGAGAGGCAGAAGTAAGCCACATGCAGTGGAAGAGTCGAGAATCATGTGCATTGAGGATTCTCTGGATTTGAGAAGCCAAGGTTCTCTCCTGGCACTTGGCATATAGGCTCATAGGCGGTAAGACAGATTCCAGAGCATTGGGATAGGGCTGAGGCTTCAGGGATGCATTCTCAGTTCAGTAAGGGGACTGTTGATTTGAATTACAAGGGCTTCCTATCCTCGGCAGGGCTGAGCAGAAAAAGAGCTGCAGGCAGAGGGCATCAGCGGTCCTACTGGACTGTGGGGAACTGGGACACGTAAAGATAAGGAGAAAGAGTGGTGTCTGAACAACATTTCTTAAAGGTTTTCCAGGAAAACAAAACAAAACAAAAAGTGCAAGGCCAAGGAAAACACCAAGTAAGGGGAGGTGAGAGCTTGTGACTCTTTGCTGGAGTGAAGTTCAGGCAGTACTGGCAGGAATGATCACTCAGAATGTAACTGCTTAAAAAAGCTGACAGCAGTAAGAAAAAAAATTGCTAAGTAAGGCACCAAGTTCAGGGTTTACAAGTCAAGAAAAAAACAGTGCATTTGTGTTTTTACTTAATTATCTTTACTGAAGATTTAGCATTTCACTTATGGTTGCAAATTATATAAACTACACTTTCTTTTAACATACTAGTAGTTAATTAGCAGTTAAGAAATTAACTACGAATTTGTTTTAAAATTTAAAAGATATTTATGTACATACACACATATGTACCTGTATGCATAAATACATACGTAGATTGATTGACAGATATACTATAAACATATTGCTTGTGTATTTAAATCTGCAACCGAAGTATTTCCAAGTCCTCCAGTCTTGGGTCATCCCTCCCTTTTTTATGTAAATAAACTGATATTAGGCTCCTGTCTTTTGCACTGTTGAAGTTTATGTGTCAAACCCATCATTTCAGGCTGGAGTGAATATATGTATGAGGGAAATGGAGATAAGTTTCTCTGGTTCACTTTCTGCTGCAGTCTCAGTGCCTACTTGGGTCCTGCCTCATGTGGTTGTGAAGCGGCATCATTGTCGGGGTAAACACCCAAGGTTCGTCATCTCACACCAAGGAAATCAAGTAGGCAGACACGCAAGAGGTGGGTTTAGGAGTGGAGGTTTAATAGGCAAAGGAGAAAGGAGAATAGCTCTCTCTTGTAAGAGAGAGGGGCTCCCAAATGGGAATTCTGGCCCAGAGTGAGAGTACACCGGATTTCATAGCCAGGCTTGAGGCTGTGTCTGTTTTACACACAGCCTGTGATTTACACACATACAGCCTGTGACCACCGAAGTAGCCCTGGAGGTCTCTTTCACTGTCTTTATGTATAGCATGTAGCTTCTCTCCACCCATATTAATCACCTTATCAGACATTCACTTGAATACACCCTTATTGTTCTCTCCTGAACATTTTTCCCAGTTTTTTTTTTTTTTTTTTTTTTTGCGGGCTGAAAGGTTTCCAAATCTTTAAGTTCTGCCTCCATTTGGATGACAAATTCTGTCTTTAATTCATTTTTCCTGACTTGCGCTATACTATAAGCAGTCAAGAGAAGCCATGCTGCACCCTCAACGCTTTGCTTAGATAGTTCTTCCAGCAAATATCCTATTTCATTGCTTGTAAGTCCCTCCTGCCACAAAACACTAGGACATGAACACAATTCTGTGAAATTCTTTACCACCTTATAATAAGGGTTAGCTTTCATTCGGTTTCTAGGAACATGTTTCTCATTCCCATTTAAACCTCTTTATGGATGATAAAGAGCGGCCTTTATCATTCGTATTTGTGCCTTCTGCTCATGACCTTTTAGGTAATCTCTAAGAAGACTGAAACTTTATCTACAGTGCTCCTCTTCTGAGTCTTCACCAGAACCATCCTTAACCCATTTATGCCTGAGGTTGCAATTTTTTGAATTTTCGCAGTCAGACTTTGGTGATGGCCTTGAGCAATAGGACATAAATAATTCCCACATGCTTAGCGTTCCAATAATGGAACACCAGGCATGTTTAATTCACAGTAATGCAGGCTTTTTCTAGCACTCACCTCCAAATTCTTCCAGCCTTTCTCTATCACCCAGCTCTGAGAGTGCTTACACATTTTTAGGTATTTGTTACAGTAGGACCCCACTCTTGGTACCAATTTCTGTCTTGATCTGTTTGGGGTGCTATAACAAAATACCTTAAGTTGGGTAATTTATAAACAATAGAAATGTCCTTCTCACAGTCTGGGAGGCTGGGAGGCTCAGGATCAAAGTGTCAGCAGATTAGGCATCTGGTTAAGGGTTGTTCCTTATACAAACATCTTCCGTGCATCCTCATATGGCGGAAAGGCGAGCATCCTTCCTGAAGCCTCTTCTATAAGGGCACTAATTTCACTCGTGAGGTTGGAGCTTTCATAACCTATGTTGGACATGTTTTATAACCCCAAAGGTCAGTTTTTAATACCTCTCAAAGGTCCCACCTTTAATATTATGGCATTGGTGGTTAGGTTTCAACAAAGAAGTTTTTTGGGTGAAGGGAGTAGACACAAAATTTCATTCAGACCATAGCATACCCCAGATTGAATATTAGACATCGCTTCCAAAAGTCCTTTGGCCTTTGCTGCCACTGTTTTTGTTAACCTACCTCTGCTTCTTAAGGGCCTACCCTACCTCTTTCTCAGGGCATGTGCCTTACTGGCTGAGCTGTCAGCCCAAAACACAAACCTCTTTTTTAAGCTGAGCAAGTTAATTATCTTTGTTTCTACCTCTTTCTGCTTGGTTTGGTATGGGCCTTGCCATTTATTAACAAAGCTGTGAAAATTTATATATATATATATGTGTGTGTGTGTATATATATACATATATGTGTGTATATATACATATATGTGTATATAGATGTATATGTGTGTGTATATATATTTTAACAGTCATCCTATTTCCAATTTTAATATCACAAAGGACTAGTTTTGAAATAAATTTTGAAATAACACATATGTGTAACTTTCCAGTCAATAATCTCTTTTCTGGGACAGTGAATGATGTAGTTCTCCTTTACCTGGACATTCCCTCAGGGGACATATTTTGTTCTGGTTGTTTTGTCTCTTCATGTTAAATATTTTTCTGTGCTTGCCAAATGTGAAATTCAAAATTTCACTTTAATCATATCTTTTTGAGGATACACTATGTTCCTGGTAGTATGCTAGGTTCTAGACAGACAGAAAAGAATAAATAGCAGTTCCTGCCCTATCTGAGGAGTTTGGAGTCTGGTGGGGGAGATGGATTCAAGCAGACATATTTAATAGGATGTGGTAAATGCAAAGATCTAGAGATGCACGTGACTCTCTGGGAGGCCAGAGGATGAGATATAGAACATCCTGGCGGTTCAAGTAAGTTTTCTAGGAGAAAACAAAGCCTGAGCTGAATCTTGGAGAGTCATTAGGATTAGCCAGGTGCAGAAGGAAGAAACAACAATCTCAGCACACAAGGGTGTATGGGAAAAAGCAGAGAGGCAGGGGAGCAAAGGTCCTGCAGGGTCCATTTTGGCAAGATTAGAGTACAAAGGAGAAGACATTGTCTTGTAGAAGACGAGACATGAAATGAGACCTGAACCAGTCATGACAATCCTCTTTATCATGCAAAGAATCTTGAAATTTATCCTGTATACAATGGCACCTATTCCACAGGAGATGGACCATGGTGAGATGTGGACTGTCATGGTGTGATATTGTAAAATATATGTTTGTAAAATATATAATATAAAGATAAATATTTTTATCCCCATTTCCTGAACATGTTTCCTAAAATCCTGGCAGATGGGGGTACTGGAAGACTCTTGTTCTAATATTTGGTCTTTGATCCCCAATTCCTGACACAGAGCTCCCAAGACCTTTGTAATTTCTTAGGGGATAGGAGACTCGTTTGTTTCCATGAGGCAACTTTCGGTGGGCTCCTGGATAGCCTCAGGGTGGGCCTGGTTGCCAGGAGAGCCAACCATATGTTGAGGCTTTCAGCCCCATCCCCTAACCTCCTGGAGAGGGAGGAGGCTGAAGGTTGAGTTGATCACTAATAACCCATGATGTAACTGACCACGCCTATGTAATGAAGCTAGTTTTCATTAAAACCCAAAAGACTGGGTTTGGAGAGCTTCTGAACAGGTGAACACGTGGAGGCTCCTCGAGAGGGGCATGCCCAGTAACCACATGAAAGCTCCATGCATCCTCCCATATACCTTGCCCTGTGCACCACTTCCATCTGGCTGTTCATCTGTATCCTTTTCATTTCCTTTATATTAAGCCAGTAAATGTAAGTAAAGTGTTTCCCAGAGTTCTGTGAGCCACTCTAGCAAATTAATCAAATCCTGAGGAGGGGGTTGTGGGAACCCCCAATTTACAGCAGCTTGATCAGAAGTATGGGCCACAACTTGTGACTTGCAATTGCATTTCAAGTGGGAGGCAGTTTTGTAGGACTGAGTCCTCCAACTGTAGGATCTGACATTTCCTCCAGGTAGATTGTGTCTGAATTGAATTGTATTGTAGGACACCCAGCTGGTGCCTGCTGTGCAATTGATTGGTTGCTGGTGGGGAGAAATCCCCACAGATTTTGGGGACCAGAGGTGACTGAGTGGAGAGTAGAACATTATGGATTTTTCCCATCTCACAATACATGGCCATGAAAATAATGAAGGTGAGTTGGGACAAGATTGGTAGGAGGAGAATTATTTAGAAATGTAGTTGTAATTATTTGAGTAAGAAATGATTCAGCTTGAAAGGAAGAGATTTGAAACATTTTGAGAGACTTAATTGGCTTTGGCAATCTGTGGGATGTTGTTGAGATGTGGACCTCAATGGCGTCCCCTCCCCAGCAGCACCAGCACATCTCATGCAGCCTGTAGACATGGGACCAGCAAGCTCCACCCTCAGAATGATGAGACCACAACCAAGCACGGAGGAAACCCAGTGGGAAAAATGGGAGTTGGTGGATCTGTTGAGTGCTTTAGGGTGCAAGGAAGAAGATCTTCCAACTCAAATGGACTCAAGCAATAATAGAAGTATCCCATGTGACATGTAATCCAGAGGTAGGGTGACCCACAGGCTGGCTAATCAGCAGCTCAGTAATGTCAAGGGCTCAGAGTTACTTTGCCATTCTGTGCTGCTGTCCTCAGCCTGAGCATTTGTTCTTGTCTAGCTGTCCTTCTCATTAGGTGTTATAGTCATACCTGAAGATGCCCAAAGGCAAACAGATTCTCTCCTGATCTCTTTTCCAAAAGGAGGAGAATTTTGGAAAAGAATGCCCTCTGTCCTGCAGTCTCTTTTCCAAAAGGAGGGTTCCAGAACCCTCGACAAACATTCCCTCATCTCTTACTAGCCAGAACTTAATATGTCCATTGTTCAACCACTGGCTAGGGGGATGGGACTTCTATGATTGGGTTAGACTAATCAAGACAAACTCCTTGTACTGGAAAGGTTGCAGGATTCTTCTTTCTTGAAGTGCATGGCTGAATAAAGAAGAATAGCAAATCTAACCATAATCTGATCTCTGTTAGGAAGGAAAGGGGAAGATATCTGATATGACTGGGAAGGTAAGTAGGAATTTAGTACACAAGGAAGCAGATTCCTTCATTCCAGAAGGTGGAATCTACAAGCTTCCTAACTTCCAAGGTTTGGAGGTACAGATCCAGAGGCAGGAGATAGGAGATGGTGACACATATAGTTCTAGGGACTCATAATGCTTCCTTCTAAGATCTGTGGGTCCTGAGGAGCAGGCAGCTGGTGAGTGGTGCTTGGGAGGAAAACTCAAGCTCACCACAGGGAGAGTAAAAGGAAACAATATGCTTTTGGGAGTTTGAATTGCAGTGACAGCAAAAAGGAAAATGCATTTCCCTGCCATGTAGAAACAGAATCCCAACAGGAAAGATGTCATTTGTGCCATCACCTCCAGGGCTTAGCAATGCTCTCTTCCTGGCTTAAAGTAGTTCTAGTAAATGTGAAATGTGGAAGAATTTATTGTGCTGTATGGCAATGCTTTGTGCGTCATGTGATTTACTCCCGAAGTCCCACTTGGGCTTCTTGACAAATAAACTTCTTTCCCCTCTTACCCTATTTTACAAGTAAGGAAATTGAGTCTTGGGAAGAAGCAAGTGACATAGCTGAGGTCACACACCTAGTAAATGGAGGACTCCTGGTGCACTTCTGTATACCTCTGTTCATAACATGACCATTGTCCAGTAGCTCAGAAAAATGCCAGAAATCGTTTTATTTGCAAAGGAGAAAAAGACCACATAAGAACAAAGCCCAGAGGGGGGCTTTGAAAGTGAAAGTGTAGATGATCAGTCTCTGCATCGCCTACCTACCTCCACACCACCTGCCCTTGATGTTGGGGTTGTGAGTCTTGAGCCCATAGCCAACAGAGAAGAAAGAACCTGCAATGCATGCGAGGGGTAGGGGGTGAATACCGTACTGTTCCTATTTTTCTGTCCCTTCCTAAAAAATCTTTAAAATTTCATTTTTTTTCTCCCTTTTCTCCTAAGAAGAAGAACACAAACACACAGCTTTGGCATGTGTCTCCCTCCAGCAGCCCCGCCCTTGTCCTCCCCCTTCCCCATAGCCTCTCTCTTTATCCCTTCACACCAAACACTTTCAAAGTTAATTTCAAAAAGCTGGGAACACTTGATAGTTTTAATTAATCCTATGCCTGGGGAAATATGATTTTGTGCATCCGAGGCCTCTCAGCTTCTCTCGATAGATAGCTTGTTCTGGATAATGCTAGCGTTTCCAATTTAGCTGTGATTATGCCACCAACTCGTTTGTTTGTTTGTTTGTTTATTACCTAAAAGTGAAGCTAATGCTGATGTGTGTGTCCTCAGGAAGGGATTTGTAGTTTTCCTAATAATGCGTCCCAGTTAAGCAGTACTGTAGGCCTTTCATGGTGTTCTCACAGTAGCATCTTGGCAGGGACCCCATGAGACAGGGAGGGAAAGCACCATCCCCCACGTAGAGAGGAGGAAACTGAGATTCAGAGTGGTTTGGTGATTTGTGCGCAGTCGTTCACGTTGGGCAGGCGAGGTGCGCACCAAAGCTGACTAGTTTGTAATCAGGATTCATTGCACAACAACTGATTTTTCTTCCCGTGAGAATTCCAGTGAGATACTGTGAAAACCACTGCCAGGAGGGCCAGTTAGAAAGGTGGCTTTTGGTCATCTTCAAGTGGAGGGGTATTTTGCTATTTGGGAAATACTCACTGCTGCCACAATGATTGAAGTTCAGGGTGCTAAGGCATGAGACCTGTGTCACAATTCTTCATGATATCACCTGGTCCTCTCCAGTCCAGCCAGCTCCATTGCACAGTAAGAGGGCACACGTCATTTGACTAAAATGCAAGAGACCCTTAAAGTGCAAGAAACACCAGTAAGTAAGTCATAGGTAAATAATTCCATATTCTTGGCTGGATGCAGTGGTTCACCCCTGTAATCCTAGCACTTCAGGAGGCTGAGGCGGGAGGATTACTTGAGCCCAGTAATTTGAGACCAGCCTGGGCAACAAAGGGAGACCCTACAAAAATTAAAAAAAACAGCTGGGTATGGTGGTGTGTTCCTGTGGTCCTGGCTACTTGGGAGGCTGAGGCAGGAGGATTCCTTGAGCCCAGAGTTTGAGGTTGCAGCGGAGCTATGATAACATCACTGCACTCCAACCTGGGTGACAGTGTGAGATCCTGTCTTGGGGGGGCAAAAAAAAAAGGAATAGCTCCATATCTTGGCAAGAGTCCCAGCTTAAGGTACCTTTTACAATAGTCCTGTATGAACTAACTCTCTTTTGGCTTAAAGTAATGGAAAATCCAACCCAACTGGCTACAAAAAGTCCAGTTCTAAGTCTTGTATCAGATGTGGTTTGAGGTGGGAGCTCAAACAATGTCTCCGTGATTCAAATTTTCATCTCTTGGCTCTGCTTCCTACTGTGTCCATTCTCAGGCAAGCAAGCTCTCTTCTTGTGGTTGAAAGATGACCACAGTGATTCCAGGTCTTGTCTTCTTTCAACTTCAAATTTTTGAAAAGGAAGAAAAGTTTCTCCTGGTAGTCCCACAGAAACCCTGAGGATCACTCTGATTGGTTTGGTGAAGTTATGTGTTCACTGAGGATCACTCTGATTGGCTCAATCTGCAATGAGCTGATTGGTTGGGCCAAGGCCATGTACTTCACACCTGGTGCTGGGGACAGAGTCAATCCCACCCAACAGCTGGTGGAGTAAGAATGGGAAGAGGGTTCCCCAGGAAAACTCAGAATAAAATTATCAGCAGAGGAGGGACAGGTGCTCGGTAGACAGCCCCTGCAACCCCACAAAGTAGAGTGTGTTCTGCTTCCTTTTCTCATTTTTACTTAGAAGTGAAAGTGACTGGAATAATTACATCCATCTCCCTTAATAACCAAGGAAGCAAAATCTTTTCTGACTGAGTCCTTAGCCCACAGCTGGGTTTTAGATACCTCATGTGAATGTCCTTCTTGGATTCCTCCCTCAGAATCTTTCTGAACTTCCACTTTTCACACCTCTTGGATCAGGGCTTCTAAATTCTTCAGGTAAGATAACACTCCTCTCGCTTCATTTGAACCCAAGTTTCTGTAAGAACCTTGTTTATTTACAATTTGAACTCTCCCCTCCCACTATTTACTTAACTTAGCATCACTAGCTGAAACTTAGTTTCTTCCAGCCTGTCCTAACTGACTCCTACTTTCTTGGGAAGACTCCTTTATCAGGTGGACATCTTTTGGTCTTATTTTTTTTTCCCCAGAGTCCATTTTTCCTTTTTCTCCCCGTGGCTTCATCCATGTATGCACTCTTGGAAATACACATCCTGGGGAAATTAGAATAGAACCTTTTCAGCTTCTCTACGTGTCCTTCTCTAAGGAAATGGAAAGTAAACACAGCATGTCACCCACCGAACCAATATGAGTACATGCAGTCATTATTATTGGGGCTTTGCCACATACTTCCAATAAAATAAGCATGAGTCTCAATCTTCTCATCATATTTCAGGAAATCAGAAAATCATAAGCATGCTTAAGACTTCCTGGGAGATGATGCTACTTTCCTTGTCTATCCATTTTGTTTGCTTGCTTGCTTGCTTGCTTGTTTGTTTTTTGCCAGTAGCTGGATTATAGGGATACTGGAATCCTAATAGACCTACTCTAATGAGGACAGACTTCTGAACACTCATCCCTGTAGGCTTTTAATAAGCAAGGAGGTAAGAGTTCTCTCAGCTGTTTACTCAAGTACTCCATTCAAACCTCTAAGATTTATTCACCCAAAGTTTTTTTTTTTCTCATGATTTTGATGAATTTGTCCCCAATTCAAGAGATCCTCCAGTAGTAGGGAGACTGTTGGTGTGCAGTGTGCATGGGCTTGGAGAAGCCCATGTTTTTTTTTTTTTTAACAAAGCGTCTTGATATTTTTGAAAGAAAAGTGAAAGTGAGGAGGCAAAGACCAAGAGTGAAGACAAGACAGTGGGGGGTCCTCAGATGTGATCAAGACAGGTCTTTGGCAGAGCCCAGGAGCCTCTGAGGCCAGCAGCTTCCTCAGTGCAGGTTGACTGGACAGGAATCGCATGCACAGCTCTTCATATTGTCTTGGTGGATGACGTTCTGTGTTGACTTACTTGGACTTACAGTCTAGAATGGCACATTTTTAGATGATAGGGACAGCATCTTCATCTTACTATCCCAAAGGGCTTTACACAGCTGTGAGCTCAGTGGGTATTGATTAATGAAAGACTGATTTACTATCAGATTGGTGCAAAAGTGATTGTGGTTTTGCCATTGTTTTCAGTGGCAAAAATCGCCGTTACTTTTGCACCAACCTAATAAATGCATGCAAGAACAAATGAATGAATGAATCAGTATGAAAAGAGTCACTTGTAAAAGTCTGCTTAGTTTGATATGTCACTGAGTCCAATTCAACACCTGTTTTATTGATAAATTAGGGATATTAGGGACCTAATGATACCATAAACCGTGATAGCTGCATACCTAAAAGCAGTCAGATGTGACAACTATTACTGAGGTAAGATAAGCTTGAAATAATTAACTTATTTGTTTTTCCTTATGAAATCATTTCTTTCTCTTAGGGGTCTTTTTATGTAACTCTTCCAGCTTCCCAAGAAGGCAGGAAAGTGAAATCAGGTGCTGGGACTCTTTTGTATATGATGACACTGTCCTGATTCAGTGGCAAAGATGTCATCAGCCAAGTGCTGCTTCCGCTTGTGCTGTTCAGGAGTTCTCCCAAGCCTATTGACAGAGATGCCTGGTGGAGGTGGAAGACATCCACCATTATGGCACACTTATGAGCCAGTGTGTTCCTCAATGAATTCATAAGAAACCTAGGAAAGGACATTGATTTGTTTTCAGCTGGGGAAACACTGGAATCAGGCCCAGGGATCCTACTTCTCAGGCCCAGAGGTATCCCCCAGCCCCTCAGTGTTTTCCCCTTTCTGACTTTTGCAGAGCCTTCTTTAAGGCCCTGTGTTGGGTTATGGGCCTCCGCTGTCTAAGAGCAAGGGACAAATGCAACATCCTCCACAGCCTTTGGTTATCCCAGCTTGGTAATGGGATTTCCCATGAGAGGAGGTCTCACTCTTACTCTTCCCTCTGCCTCTTCCTGTAGGCAGTTTGTTCTGACAAACACATAGAAGCTGGGTAATGGGGAATGAAGCCCTCGGGCAGCAGAACAGGAGAATGCGAAGTGATAAATAAATAATTGTTGAATTAAACCAGAGATTCAGAAGCATCAGGAGACGTGGGGTAAAGGAAAGCTTCAGACCTATCCCTGATGATGAGGAAGGAAAGGAGCAAAGTATGGGGCACAGAATGGATCCCTGGAAACTGTTCTAAGGTCTTGTGACCCCAGATTTGAATCCTGGCTTCACTTTTTATTGGCTGTGGCCTTTAGACAACTTAGTCAACTTCACTGGGTATGTGTTTCATTATCTTTATTATGGGAATGGTGCCTACTCTACAGGGCTGTTGTGGGAATTACCCAAGACAACCCAACATTCGTTTATTCAATAAAAATCTAATCTCTATAGAGATTAGATAATAGATAGATCTATATAGATCTATATCTAGATATCTATAATCTCTATAGAGAGAGAGATAGATCGATTGATACATCAGTCGATCAATCAATCAATCAATGAAGGCTAGGGAAGTAAGTGCCTATTAGGGGTTCAGAGTTCCTGGCAGATATTAGGTTCTGAGAATGATATATTTGCCTTTTTGCTTGGGACCTTGGTTTTCTCCCAGGACCCATGCAGTGATGGTCTCAAGGGGCTCATCCACTCTAACATTTAATGATACAGACAATCACCCTCCCAGCTCAGCAAAAGTCTGGCTGTGGAAGCTGGGTTTTCTGCTTAAGGCATAGACTTGTCCTAGAAGCCAGCCTCCCACTCTGGTGCCTGAGCTCTGCCATCCGGCTGGCTTTCGGGAGCACCGCCCCTGTGCAGCGGTTTCCAGCCAGTTACCATCAGCTGGCATTTGCAAGTGACATTTAAAGGTCATCTCTGATCCTCCTGGCGGGGAAACAGGGAGGGAAGGTGCAGCAGAGAATGTGGACTTGGGTTGAATCTAATGAGCTTGGGCAAGAAGCTAGGAGGTTGCAACAGAGAGGAGTGCATTGGGAAGGGCTTTCCCTAGCATGAGTTGTGGGAGAAACTCAGGAGGGGAGCCATGCCCAGGAAGAGTGGGAGGATCCACTCAGGTCTGGGAAGAATGGGGGCTTTGAGCTAGTGTGCCTCATCTACCCCGGTGTGGGCATATGCAGGTCCTGGAGTTTCTGTCCTCTAAGAATTATGGCTGGGGAGGAAAAGGTTGATGGAAAATGCATAAAGAAGGGACCTCTGGGTCCTTCCTTAGAAATCCTTTATCCTGCCTGAGGGACAAGTTCACCATATGGCTAGAGAGGTTCACTGAGCATTTTTTTTCTGAACCAACAATTAGGACATGTGTCATAAAATCTGACTAGCCAACACTCCATCATGTAGGGGAGAGTTCATGGACATCCTATTTGAAATCAAGACTGCCTTAGAAAATAGGAGACACTTGGAACCCGTGTAAACAGGTGATTGGGACTAGAGCACCACTGTGCGGGGATGCGGGGGCAGGGGGCAGTTGGGGCGGGGGAGAATCAAAAGGGTGATGCATTGATCCTGTGTTCAGAGAGCTCTTTGATAATGAGGACAGTGGGGAACACGTGCCGCCCTGCCAGTTCTGATCTGCTCATTAGCCTCTCCTTTCCTCCTGGAGTCTGGGCTTTCTATGCCTTTGCCATTCCCTTTCCCTCTACACCCCAACAATGACCCCAAGAGTTGCATCTTCCCCACCATGCTGAAGCAACATTGTTGTCTAGAGTAATACCCGAGGTTTGTTGCCTCATGCCAATAAAATTAAGGGCACACACAGACACAGAATGAATTGGGGAGTGGAGGTTTAATGGACCAAGGAGGACAGCTCTCTCTATTGGAGAGGGGTACCCAAATGGGACTTCTGGGCCTCAGTGGAGTATGCCTGATTTTATAGACAGGTTTGAGGAGGTGGTATCTGATTCACATAGGGCCCAAAGATTATATGGACCAGGTGTGATGTTTACATAGTACATGAAGAAACTGACCACCACATCCTAATCTTATTATGCAAATGGAGTCTCTACTTGGCCGACCCCATGTTGCCTGCTCCTTACTGTGCACGTGGTTGACAAGGAAAGGGGAAGATGGAGCTGCCATGTTGAACATGCTTAGCCCCGGGTAGACTTTTCCTACTGGCACACTTGCCAGCATTAACCTGTGCAAGTTTCTAGCTTGCTTGTTTATGTCTGCAGCTTGATTTTGTAGACTGCTCTTCATTAGAAAATAAAATGATTTGGGGTCTGCTTTTTCATTAAAAGGAAAACCTTCCTGAGGACTTCTTACCCTCACTACTTGCCTGAATACTTTGTTCTTGATTTCTATGTCAATGCCACATGCACTTGTGCCTGTCTGGTCCTGTGCACCCTCCATCTAGGGAAGGGTTGCCTGCCTGGCATTGGTGCTGATGGCAGTTAGGCTTGGGTGTGGGACACAGTAGTGATGGAAATGATTGCTCACCTCTCTTTTAAGGGAGGCATTTATCACATGATTCTGTTCTGGAGGGTGTGTGTGTGTCTTGCAGTCACTTCAGAGAGGGTCATGGAAATTGACTTGCTTTCCATCTTTTGTGTGAAGCCTATTGTCACCCCCTGGTATGCCATATAAACCTAAACCAATGTTGAATATTAAATAAAACACTACCAAGGCTTTATAGCTTCCCCTCTCTTCCCAGTTTCCCTGTCCTTCTCTCCATATTTGAGGCATGCCTGGAATGCTCATAAGTGGGTCTCTGGTCAGGTGGGATGATTCCTGAAGCCCTCCATTCCCCCAAGCCCTTTCTCCTGCCCTAACTTGCGCCCATGAGGCTGCGCCGTTTCCATCCTTGAGGACGTTTCCACTATGTCTTCAGGAATCCCCTGCTAAAATGCAAGCACCCTGGGGAGGGTCTAAACTGCATTAAGCTAAAAGCACATTAAACTGCTGTCAGTTTAGCCAGGACATTTTGGCGGGGATTAATTTATCAGGCCTCTTTCAGATGTGATACCTAGTTGAGAGGGATTTGGATTTAGGAGTGAAGGAGTATGGTGGCAGGGAAAAGAGGGACAGACAAACAGGAGGAGCCCTCAGAGGGGAAGCTGGCTGTGGGGGTGGGGGGTAGAGGGTGGGTGGTGTTGGTAGTGCTGGGAGGGAAGGTAAGTGAAGTGCACAGCTGGTGAGAGCAGAGGATGGAGAAAGCTGGCAAGGGCTTCAGGGGCTGGCCTGGCCCACAGCTGTGCGAGGGCAGCCCTCATGCTCCGGCAGTACAGATCCTCCTTCCTGGCGTCTTGGGGCCCAGAAGCCAGGACAGCCTCAGGAGTACAGCAGCTGACTGCTGGCAATGAGTCCCTACAGGCAGCAAGCAGCTGTTCTGTTCCCGCCCCCATTTGTTCAGGGTTTTCCCTCTGATCTGTGAAATGCTTTGTGCACCCTCATTTTTACAGGCTGATCTCCACAGGGACTTTAGCATAGCTTCTCTCTCACCTTCCTAAGCGTTGCGCAATCCCCAGCTGTTCCCTCAGGGTGAGAGATTTTTCAAAAACAGAAACAAAGAGGTTGGAGTCTGAGCTGTCTTTAGCCTTGGCCCTTCCTTGGGGGCATTAGCGACACAAATCTGAGGCAGCCGCCTTTGTGGAATTACACAGAGATCATCCAAGGGACTGGAGAGAGCCAGGTCACTTGTTTAAAGAATAGTCTTTTTTTTTTTTAAGTAGGAAGAGAAGGCTGAGAATGAGGTTGAGGAAGAAGAGGAAGGAGGAGAATGGTATTTCAGGACTTCCTGTTATGTCCCCAGACTGTGGTAGGCATTTCACATATACCTAGTTCTCTCCTGCCCCAGGCATGAGATGTCACAGGCACAATCACTCCAGTCCTGCATATGACTCAGATTCAGTGACTGGTCCAGCTGGTAAATGGGGGGCTCTGGTTCCCAAGCCAGGGCAGTCTGACTCCAGAGGGGAGGAAATCAATGCAAGAAGAGCAAAGTGGAAGGAGAAAGAAAAGAAAAGGCTGCTTCTGGCTGAATTAAATCTCTGCCACACTCGGACCCATGTTTACAGGACAGTGCCGTCAGGATGAGGTGGAGATCCTGGGATATCTTCCACTTTACTCTATGGACTTGCCCCAAATTCTTTCTTGTGTGAAGTCCAAGAACCCTCTCTTGGGGTCTGGATTGGGACACTTTGCTGGTAACAGTTCCATGACCCTTCTCATCTTGAGACCTGTAGCATTCAAAGCACCTAACTCTTGCCAGTGTGAGCTCAGGTCCTAGGACACTTTCATGTTAAAAACATTTTCCTGTGGGCTGTTACCCCAATAGAGAAGGGGGTGAGGAGATAAAACCAGGCAAGAAAAACATGTCTACTGAGTCATAAGAGGCTGGATCACCTTCCCTCCACGGGGCTGGTTATTAATACTCAGAATTCTTATCCATTCATTAGTGTGGCAAGCACTGTCTAGTGACAGGTTAATTACACAGTTCTGGGTAATGAGAAAGTAAATACATGTTAAGAGGACACCACTGTCAAGATAAAAACTGTCTATTAGAAAGCCCACTTGCATCGCAAATTCCACGTTCACCTTTTCAACCTGAAAGGATTTTTTTTTCATTGTTGCCTTGAGATAAATCTCCACTGCTGCTCCCTCTAGCTAAAATGTATTTAGTTCTGCTTCTTCCTCACCTCCTCTGCCTCCCACCTTGGTCATGCACCTTGCTGGTCCAATTTGGAGCTCTGCTTCTTTTCTGGGGCAAATGTCCCTAGCGTCAGACTCCTTGCAGGTGAGACTTAAAGCTCTAGTGTGGTCTGGAGAGGTTTGGGAGAAAACTCTGATTTCTCTGGGGCTGGGTGAAGTGAAGGGCAGGGGGGTGGTAGGAAAGAAGATGACCCAGTTGAGCAAAAATTCGACTTCTTCTGTTGCTGCATGACTTGGTGAAACGCAGGAGCCTCTCAGACCGTTCTGATGAAAAGTGTGGGTGCTATTGAAGCAGTGACACCCTAGGAGATGGAGATCCATTTAGTCATTAATCCTACCCCCAAAGACAGTGCAGAACTGGTCTCTGCAGGCTTTTCTCATGCTTGCTTTCTGAGGGTGAGCTCCCTTCCATCCACTGGGACCTGGAACACTGAAATCATAGAAAGACCCATGGATAAGACTCCACAGGTGTGACTTGTCCACCTACAATGGCCAGAGACCCCACCAACCCTGACTGAGAATTTGAACAACAATCACAACCATGTAAATTAGGCTTATTTTCAGTGAGGTGTAATGAATGACCATCTCCACCAATAGGAAGCTGTAGGCTACTATTTTCACAGCCATCTCTTAGCAGGAAAGTGCTCCATGGTGTAAACATTTCTGTGTAGTCTGAAGTGCTTTGGTTCAAGTTGCTTTAGAATCAGGGTCTATAGTTGGTCTAAAATACCATTTGTTCCTGGTTTGCTCTAGTACAGGGCATTAGTTAGTACGGCTAAGCTCTCACATCTCCTCCATGAGCCACGCACTGGAAACTTGAGCACTTAGTTCAAAACCCAAGTGGGGTGACTTCTGCATCTTTACCTCCCTCCCCACTCTAGCAGGCCTAGGGAATTTATTTTAAAAAGCCAGTGAAAAGCCAGATGAGTGTCTGCCTCTATCTCCTTTCTTCCTTGAATTCATCCATGTATTCAACCAATGCTTACTGAGTTTCAACTGTAGCCAAGTGCTGAGCTGTGTGTTGGATACCCAACTCTAAATTGACCAATCACTGCTCTCAAGGAGCTCATAAACATGATGGAGAGATGAATAAAGAGACAGTTACTAGACAGAGTGGTAAGAGGCCCTGCTTATGTATGGAAGCCATGAGTGTTGACAGAGCAGAGATGAAAGAACGCCTAATATCACCTTGTCTATGAGAACACCTAATATTGCCTTGTCTGTGAGAACATCTAATATTACATTGTCTGGAAATGCTTAAAGGAGGAGATGAAATTTGCCCCAAGCCAATAACTGACCTGCTTAAGAAAAATCTCCTCTGCTGCTCCCTTTAGCTAAGATATATTTAGTTCTGCTGCTTCCTCACCTCAGTAGCCACAGAACCAGGCCTGGCACCAAGGTCTTCTGATTCTTTAATTAAAGCATGGGGTACCAGGCACATTGTTGGATATCAGAAGCTGGTGCAGAGCTGTTGGTTAAATCTGAGTCTCAGTTATGTGTCATGGCCACTCTGTGGCTAGCAAGAGGCCACAGTTCCACTGGGGGACCAGAAGCCAGTTAGCAGTGAGAGGATAAGGGTCTTGGGGTAAGGGGAAGAAAAGCTCAGAGCACAAACACTGGGAGATTGGCTGGGGGTCATGGCAGAGCTCAGGACCCCCACTGTTCTCCTCAGCACCTCCTTCTCCTTAGCACCTCCTTCTCCTTGGTACTGTCTTCTGACTTCACCTGCCTCTGTCCTGTCAGGGACCTTTCCAAATGTGAACTTATGCTCTCCTAAGCAGCCTGGCTTCCTGGTGACATTCCTGACATGACATTAACAGAGAAAATGGCAAAATGCATCCCTTGGGCCAAGGAACATTGATTTTTTGTTTAGACCCCTTCACTAAGCATCAACAACAGATGTGGCAGGTTTGATTAGGTTTTTCCACAAGGGCTTCAGGCTAGGCAGGAGGGAGTGATTAGACTCAAAAGAATTGGGGAATCAGGATAGAGTGGTCTTAGTTCCTTAAATCGTGGTGTTGAAATGGAAGTGGGTGGTGAGTATAAAGGGGGCAGAGCTGCAAGGACTGGGTGAGGAGGCACTTCTTTATGTCTTTTTCCCATTGAGTAAGAACAGTGCATTATGGCCTCCTTCCAAAGTCAAATATCTGTCAAAGCTCAGGATGCTGGGATCTAGAGTGCTTGTTCCCAAAAGAAGGATTATAACTGTTTTTGAGGGAAACCTTTATTTATTTACTAACTAGTTTAGAAAATCGTACAGAGACAGGGTCTCAGTATGTTACCCAGGCTGTTGTCAAACTCCTGGGCTCAGATGATCTCCCTGCCTCAACCTCCTGAGTTGCTGGGACTGCAGGTGCTTGCCACTAGGCCCAGCTAATTTCTTTAAATTTTTGTAGAGACAGGATCTTGCTATGTTGCCCAGGTTGGCCCTGAACTCCTGGCCACAAGTGATATTCTCTCCTTGGCCTCCCGACGTGCTGGGGTTACAGGTGGGAGCCACTGCACCCGGCCAAGAAAAAAACCATTAAAATACTTCCCTCTGGAACTGCTCCCCAGACTGTTGGTCTCATGCTTTGGCGCAGGCATTGGGATAGAACTGGTTCCTTATAACCAGGGAGCACTGATCTTTTTCTTTGGTAACTAAAACTTTAAGAAAATAAAAATATGATGGCTAGGAAATACCCACCAGAGACTTCCACCCAATTAAAACTTTTCCTGTAGTTGGGTAGAGCTCAACTTGCTCTCCGTCAAAAAAACCTCAATTATCGTGAAATGCATTCCTTGCTCTGGCACCGTAAATAAAGCATTTCTACAAAAGAATAATATTTATATTATCACCAGGAATAGAAAAAGAAACACACCAAATGAAAGATGCTGGGAATAATGAGCAATGCCATTTCTACTGTAGTTCTTGAACCTCTTAATGCAGCGACACGCCAGCCCCAACCCCCTGGCTCAGCTCTATTTAAATATACATATCTCTCTGTGTGTATATATCTCAGTCCCTGAATATATAGAGATAGATAGATATATATTATCTCCTTAAAATATTAAAATAAATTACATCTTTGCACAGAATACAGACATTAATTCTGTTTCCAGGAGATTTGTCAAATCAGTGGCCTGTGTTTGCATAACAAGCTCTTTGGTTACACTGTGCAGAATATAAATTACCATGTTGTCAGCTCCAGATGAAAATCACCAGATTTTCAGCAGTGTTGCCTCCATTGATTAAGAAGAGCTTCATGTTATGTGTCCAGGTAATGTCTGTCAGTACCTGGTTCTTCTTGGAAGTAGTTGTTGGTTCAGAAAAACTGAAAATTCCAAAAGATATGGAATGAGGGGTCATACTGTGATTGGAAAGCTGCCCTCTCCACACTCCACTCCCTTTTATAGAGAACAGAATTCCTTTCCTTTACTTCATTCATTGAATTTCATACATGCACACGTGCATGCGTACGCACAGAGACAAACAGAGCTTCTGTTCTGGGTTTTGAATTATTTTGTGGAACAGTGGACAACTTCCAGATTTAGGACAAAACCTTTGCATGCATTTGGATCATTCTGAGGTTTAAGGCATAGGAGGCTCAAAACAGGCTCACAAACTCCAAAATCCCAGGAAACAGAATTTATTCTGTCTCTAAATGTTGTAAATAAAGCTTCTAACAATATTTAATAGTTCTTGAATGCCTAGTATGTGTCAGACACTCTGCTAAGCGCTTTATGTGTGTTATGTCTATGTGTAGTTCTATGATAGGTACTGTTACTATTTACCTGTTAAAAATTAGGAAACTAAGAGCTCAGGAAACTTGCCCAGGTACCACACACAGGAAGCTGTTGATCTGGAAATTGAACTCAGATCTGTCTGAGTCAAGAGTCCAGGTTTCTGAAGCTTTTGATAGGCTCATGGCACTATGCTGCATTTTGATACCTTCTCCATCTCTGAGGACAGCATAAGGCTTCTTGCCTGGGGCTCCAGGGTGGTCAGTTCAAATGATAGTTGATTCCTGGCCACTCTTGTGGGCTTGAATGGGAGATTAGACAAATTTGTTTGAGAATTTTCCTGTACTTAGTGTGGGAATTTGAAGAACTAGAATGGTTTAGTTACTTACTGCTTCTCCGACTCCACTGCCTCTGTTCACCCAAATGTATATTGTCACCTCTTTAATGTTCATGGAATTTGAAACTAAAAGGATCTTTGATTAACTGGTCTGCCTGCTCATTTTATACATGAGTATACGGAGGTCCAGGCTAGGCAAGTGACATGCACAGGGCGACTCAGCTTAGGGCAGACCTAGGGTTGGAATCTTCCCCAGTTTTCTGGGTCCCTATGTATAGTCTAGAAAGAATTCGTCTAGGCTGGCTTCGAATGGTGCAGAATCAGGCCAGGACGAGCTTCTAGAGCCATGCTGAGGGATGCTGTGGGCTCTGGGCTGGAGGAAAACACAGCCAGCTCAGACCTGACCCAGTACTACAGCTTTGTGTTCAGTGAGTGAACACAATGGGCGTTTGGTTTACTCCCCTTGGATTCCAGAATGCTAGGTCTATAGGTGATTGTACATTGCCTTTTTACAATTGTGGTATTTTCTCATGATCATTTACAGTCGTAAAATACGTCTAGAGCTGTTTTCACAAGCTGTAAAATTTGTCTCTGCTCTGTTTCCTTTTAGAAATTTTCAGTTCAGCAAGATCAAAGGCCAATGAAGAGCACAAGATTTAACTCTGATTTCAGCCATTCTTTTTCCAGTCTTGAAATTTCTCCTTCCAAATTACATTTACATCAAAAACATTTCTGTCTGTAATTTTCATGACAATACATAAAAGTCATCTCTTGGTTGAGCAGACATGGGAAAACTTCCTGGGTTTCTCCTCAATGTTCACAGCAACCTTTGTTCCATTGAGCCCAATTGATCCCTGAATAATAGCAGTAGGAACAGTGATCAAAATACGTTGTTTTTATTTTCCCACTTAGCAGCAGGACTAGATTGAGCTGACACCACATGTGTCCAAATAGGTCTGAGGAATCCTCAAACAGATGATTTTTTAGGGATTTTCTGCTACTGACAAAGAACATAGACTTAGGAATTCGTAAACTGGTGTGGCAGAGACTCCTGGTTACTTCTGAAATTCACACTTCCTTTTGTATAGTAACAGAGTGCAATTTTTAATTGAATGCTTTGTTTTCCAGATAAAAGGGATTTCTAGCAATCTTCTGTGACTAAGGCCATATGGTTAAGTTTTAGCCAATGATGTGTAAGGGAAAGTGTCAAATGAGGATTCCAAGAAGTCTTGTAAAAAGGAAGTTTTGACAAAAGTCTCTTTTTTTGCTATTTGGATGCTTGGATCGTAAAGGTGATAACTGGAGCTCTATCAACTTTCCAGAACCATAACGATGAGGACCACATCTTAGAGATAGTTTCAGAAAGCTAGAAAGAGCTTCATCTCTGATGACTGGAGATGTGCCATGATACCCACTGACTGCTACCTCTGAATTTCTTTTATTTAAGAGAGAAATGAAACTCTATCATGAGATGCCACTATTTTTCAAGTGTTTGTTAATCTCAGCTGAGTCTGATCTTGGGTTCCCATTTGTCTTTTTTTCCCAACAGTTTTTGGGGGAACAGGTGGTGTTTTGTTGCATGGAAAAGTTCTCTAGTGGTGATTTCTGAGATTTTGGTGTACCTGTCACCCAACCAATGTACACTGTGCCCAGTGTGTAGTCTTTTATCCCTCATTCCTCTTTCACCTTCCACCCATCCCCCAAGTCCCCAAAGTCCATTTATCATTCTTAAGCCTTTGCATTCTCATAGCTCAGCTTCCCCTTGTAACTAGTAACATACAATGTTTTGTTTTCCATTCCTGAGTTACTTCACTTAGGATAATGGTCTCTAACTCCATGAAGGTTGCTGCAAATGCCATCATTTCATTCCTTTTTACAGCCGAGTAGTATTCCATAGTATATATATGTATGTGTGTGTGGCAAAGAAAATGTGATACACATATATCTATATATATAAAGAAAATGTGATATACATAGATCATTGTAGATAAAATGTGATATATATGATAAACATATATATATATATATATCACATTTTCTTTATCCACTCATTGGTTGCTGGGCATTTAGGCTGGTTCCGTATTTTTGCAGTTGTGAATTGTGCTCCTATAAACATGCAAACTTGTCTTTTATCATGCTGAGCTTCGATTTCCTTGCTTACTAGACTTACAGGTTTCTACTTTTAACATTTTCTGAGTTGTTCAGAGAGTCAAACATTTAATAAATGCCGAGTAAATGTAATGCATGGCTCTGTTCCTGCTACTTTCTCTCCCTTAATATTTTCAGGGTGCTCTAAGTTTCAATAGCTGGCTATAAAATCTGTGTAACAGGAATGTTTAGCACCGTCAAGAGGTGAACCATATAGATAGGTGGCCAAATCAGAAATACAGAGTGTCATTGCTCAGTTCTGTTTGATGTAGGTGAAAGAACTGACCAATCTTTGAGTTTCTGTCTGTCTCCAAGGTTTTTAGCTTCTATTCACAGTGTAAGCTGTAGCTCTTTTTCACAGTTGCCCTGTTTACTAAGGAAATATGGGCCTTACTGCATGTTTTTGTCAGGTATTACACCTGTAAAAAAGCTTAGCTTTGCTTCATTCAACTTCGTGATAATGGAGTTCTTCGAGTCACACAATCTTTACTTGGAGACACTTCTCGGAATTTTTATTTTCTCTCTCGGTTGGTCTCCTTCTGCTTAGCCGCGTAATTCCCTACTTTCAAGCCCTTTTTGACACTCTCTAACTGACTTTCTAGTCAGAACATCTTTTAGGCTAAACTTGCAGCTCCTCCAGCTAGAATCCTTTTTACTTTCCGTTTCTCTCTGGCGTCTCTGTCCTGTCTCACTCAGTTTGTTTAATATATATATATACATATATATTTTAAATTCAGGCATATGATCTGTTTGCATAGTGTTCTGCTTTGTATTTACATACAATTTCATTTGATCTTTGCAATCACCTTGCTTGGAAAAGGAGGTGGGCACTATTGTCCTAACCTTTGGTATGAAGAGAGACAGCCTGGGAGGAGGAGTTAGAGCCTCACGCAAGAGCACACAGGTTGTTCCTCATGGGGCTGGGTCCAGAAGCTCATCCTCAGATTTCCAGTTTTATATTCCTTTCATTATGCACCAAAATTTCCTCCCCAAATTTGAAAACCACTCATGCACGCTGCCTATCAATCAGGTCTCACGTTTCTATTATGATTTCTGCTGCCTTCTCCAGACAGAGATTCATTCTGATCCACATTTATTTTTTGAGGATGAAGGATTTGTCACATTTTATATTTCAATAACATTTTTATACCTTTGCAAGTGCTTTCTTGTACATTATCTTATTTGATATTCACTGTATGTCTATGAAATAGGTAAGGCAGACACTTATTTTTCTCCCATTCTGCATATGAGGAAATGAGTGTCTGAATAATCTAAATGATGGGCTCAAGATCACAGTGAAAATTAGTGACAGAATTGGGACTGTGTCCTCTGATTGGAGAATTACTATTTCAAAGGATTGATATGGAAAGTAGTCTGCTTTGAATACCTAGACCTGATTCTATAGTGAATACCAGGACAGATCACATGTAAGTGAATCAGGGACGCACATTCTCTCCTTGAGGTTCTATAGGAAAAGACAGCTCCTCCCTCTTCCTTACCATTCTCAGGTCAATCATACCTTCAACCTATTGAAATACCTGTCTCTCTTGTACCTTGTGTCTAGCATTCTTTCGAGTACTACAGGGGCATGGTTCAGTAGGGAAGGCTAGATGATGACCAATACAAAGATGACCCTGTCCAGTGCAGAAGTGAGGCTTTAGTACTATGAAAGCTCAAAGGAACAAAGTAACAGTGTGATACCACGAGTCCTCAGTGAAGGCTTTGTGGAGGCTCAGGGATGGTCTGGCTCTTGGGTCCCTAGAGTCAGTATAGGATCATGGAATGTGCTCTGAACTATATGCTTGTACACATAGTTTGAGCCTCAGTCTTCCCACTAACCCTCTCCATGGCTTTAAGTAAATCACTTGACCTCCTTAGACCTTGGTTTCTGCATCTTTACCATGAGAAGGTTGGACTAGCTTTGGAGGGCCTGTATTAGTTCGTTTGGGCTGCCAAAATAAATATCACATATCTGGTGGCTTAAACAATGGAGACCAATTTCTTTTTTTCACAGCTCTGGAGGCTAGAAGTCTAAATTCAAAATGTGAGCAAGGTCAGTTTCTCCTGAGGCCTCTCTCCTTGGCTTGTAGATGACCCTCTTCTCTTTGTTTTTGTATAATCTTTCCTATGTATCCATCTGTGCCCAAATTCTCTCTTCCTAAAAGGACACCCATCATATTAAATCAGGGCCCATCAGAATAACCTCATTTTAACTTAATTGCCTCTTTGGGGGCCCTGTTTTCAAATATAGTTGTATTTTGAGGTACTGGGGGTTAGAATCTCAATATATGAATTTAGGGGAAACAGAATTCAGGCCACAACAGTGCCCACATTGAATTGATCATCAGAATTACTCAGGAGGCTTTAACAATAACATTTTTCTGAATTTAGAATCTACTGCCTTAGAACCACAAGAGAGAAATGGAACCCTGGGATATGCCTATTTCAAGAGGTCCCCAGGGGATGGCATGCCTGGTCATGTGTGGGGCCTTCTGCACTAGAGGGTCTCCAGAATCCCGTCATCTTTAATGACCTTTGTGCTTAAGAATCCAGAAGCAGGAGGAGAGGGGACACCCTTGTAGGGCAGCCGTCCTGGAGGAATGGGAGCGGGAGAGGGAGAGATGAGAGATGTTTAAGGGGTGCCCCAAAGGGCTTCCCCTGCTCTTTGGTTTACAGAAACACTGAGACAGATGTGGAAGAGAGAGCCACCCCTCTCTGCCATTCACCCCCAGGATCCTCCTATTAAGTTAATAAAAGAGGCTGAGCTTGTGACTTTTGACGGTTAATTTTATCTGTTTACTTGACTAGGCTAAAGGATTCCCAGATAGCTGGTAGCATATTATTCTGGGTGTGTCAGTGATGGCGTTTCTGGAGGTGATTGGCACGTGATTTGGTGGACTGAGTGAAGAAGATCCCCTCTTACCAATGTGGGTGAGCATCATTTAATCCACTGAGGTCCTGAATAGAATACAAAGGCAGAGGAAGAGCAAATTCATTCTGTTTGGGCTGGGACATTTGTCTTCTGCCCTTGGACATGGACATTGACACTCTTGGTTCTCAGACCTTTGGAATTGGACTGAATTATACCACTGACTCTCCCATTTATCTAGCCTACAGAGAGCAGAATGAGAGACTTTTTGGTCTCCATAATTACATGAGCCAACTCCTATAATAACCTTCTCTCTCTCGCCTTTTGTCATTCTCAGAGCCAATAAGATGTATAAACACACACACACGCATACACACACACATATATATATATCAGGGCCCATCAGAATATATATGTATATCATATAATATGATATGATATATATGATATATATTAGGATGTGTGTATATATATACATATATGTATATGTAATATATATTACATATTAAATATGCATATGTACATCTATATATATACCCTATTGGTTCTGTTTCTCTGGAGAACCCTGAGAACTGATGAATACAGAACTAAAACAAGGGATTCCAGAAAGAATGAGAGAAGAGATGCTAGAGTGGAATAGTCAGAGAGTCTTACCCAGAGAGTTCTGACCTGTGAAGCAAAGCAAGAACTTGGAGGGTAGTTTGTGCTGAAGACGGGATGAACTTTGAAGGCAAACAGATTTAGTGCAGATCTCATTTCTGCCATTCACTTGTTGTGTGATGCAGGGTGGGTCATCTGAAGTTTCGGAGGCTTGGTTTGTTCTTCAATACATGAGGGGAAATAATGTCAGATGAGCAGAGTGGTTATGAGAACTCAATTAGATGATGCTTGTAAAATGCTTCAGTTCCTGGCAATTAATGGGACCTGCATAACCAGTCTCTATTTGCTCTCCTAAAACCAAGTTGATCACACACGTACACACACATAGACACACATACACACACACTTGGGAGGGGGGAGGTGCAAGGAAAGAATAAGGAGGAGGAGTAGCAAAGGTAAAGCAGGCATTCCAACATTCTGTTGCAGACCTGCAGGATCCATTGCGGTTTAAGGGGGAAGTGGTTTCCCTTGTTGGGGGTTCATGCTCATTATCTAGTTGTTAAGTCAAAGGTTTCACCCTCAAAGAGTATACCTCACTTAGTGTTCAGCATATATTCCAGGAATGGCCATATAGTCTAATTTGTGCTCCACTCGTGTCATCACCTTTGACCTGTCAATGATAACAGGTACTATTTACATTTAATCCATCACTTTTTAAAACAAATAAATGATTTACTTACACAGTTAACTTGCAACGTTAAGAGCTAAAGGTTTAATTTTCATCTTTTTTTTTTTTTTTTACATCAATTCTATCTTCCAGATGGGAAAACCAATGTCAGAGGTTAACGTAACACCTTGAAAATATGGAGCTCCTGATGAAAATCAAGGAAATTGGGGAAAAAAGAGGAAGGGGATGGTGCAGGTGGTAGAGGTCTGTGGAAAGAGCACAGAATTCATCTTAACATTGTTCTCTGGTTGTTCCTCATGTTGGCCTTTTCTCTGCAACTGGGTCATAGATTGCTTGAGGGGAGGTACCATGCCTGGGACATCTGCATGCCCAGTGGCACTTTTGTGCCACTGACACAGAGCAAATGGGCAATGTGCATGCTTGATGGGCTGAGTGGAAGGGACGTGGACACAGAAGGAAGTGAGAGCTGCCCTAGTCTTGGAGGCTTTGCCTGGGGTCAAGGTGGGTGGTCCTGAGGAAATGGGCACCCCTTTGTCTGGGAGACATTGCTATTCTTGCTGATCATCTAGCTTTGACATCACAAGATGGATGTGGAAGTAAAGCAATATGACGGAAGTATCCAGATGTGCTTCCCTCCTCACAGCCCCCTCCATGCCGCGTGAGCGTTTCCAAGGAGCTCAAGGGAGCTGGTCACAGTTTAATTTTATTTCTTTTAATTTTATGAGCAAGAACCCCTGGGTTGATCAACATGAAAGAAAATGGTAATTTGCAAAGCTTCTCTTCTTCCCTGCGCACTCTTCCTGGTTGTTTACCCGAGGATAAAGTGTCTTCCTTGCAAGGTGCATTTTCCACTCAGCACATATTCTTCTGTGATTAATTTTGCTTTATTTATTTATTAACTTCTCTTCTTTAGTGTTTTGTGCTTTGTTTCAAGATCATTCTCTTCCTTCTTTATGAATTTAATCTCATTGTGGATCATGCATTTGAGTTACAGCTTCTTAAGGGTAAAGATTGTATCCATTTGGTTAATAGTGCTGCTAGAGCTAAATGTTTCTGTCCTTCCAAATTCACATGTTGAAATCCTAACACGCCAAGGTGATGATACTAAGGGGGGGGTCTTTGGGAGGTGACTAGGTTATGGGTGCAGAAGTGTTATCAATGGGATTAGTGCCTTTATAAAAGTGGCCCCAGGGGGAGCTTGTCTGCCCTTTCTACCATGTGAGAATGCAGCAAGAAGGTGCCATCTGTGAACCAGAAGAGCAAGCTTTCATCAGACAGCAACTCTAATGATGCCTTGGTATTGGACTTCCCAGCCTCCAGAACTGTCAGAAAGAAGTTTCTGTTGTTTGTAAGATACCTAGTTCAGTCTATTCTGTTAGGGAAGCCTGAATGGACTATGATAAGAACCTTGCATTTGCACTGACTCCCCCTGGAGTTGTGAGTGAGCCCTGACTTTCAACACCTTATATGTTTCAGATGGTTGTCTGCACATTTTTCTTCCCCACTCCAAGGGTGCATCCTCCTCAACCCTTGGCTCCAGTTGACAACCAAATGTCCTGGGGGCGTGGTACCACCTGTCACCTTGTAGGAAGCTTCAGATGGCCTCCTCACCATCTCCACGGAAGGAGTGCTTCCTTTTCCTCTGTCCTCCTCCTGCACAGCCAAGTAGAGAGCAAAGAAAATGGACTTCAGAGTTAAGCAGCCCTAAGACTGACCTCTTACCTGTTCACTAAACCTGATGACAAAGTCACTTTCCTGTCCAGTCCCAGTCTATTATTTATTTACAAAATGGGGAAATGCCTTTTTGCAGGTTAAGATTAGGAGAAGACATGAGAGAACATAGAAAAATCATCCAGTGTGATGCACAGTGAGCGTGGAAAATGTTGCTTGGCTGCTCCCAGGCTTAGTCATCTCTTCTTTTCACCTTCCTCCTTCTCTTTCAGCTCTTCACCAGTTGGATATTCTCTCCCTCTTCTCGTTCCATGTGTGACTCAAAATATGGACAGAATCACAGGAAAAGGAACATACCTAGGATGCAACACTAAGAATAAGACAACCTGTGATTTTAGGGGAAACAGTGTCCACATTTGGGCACCTGAAGCTGTGGCCAAAAGTGGTCTTTAAATCTTCATAAAAGCTTTTTGCTGCTTCCTCCTCTTCCAGTTAAATCCACTCAAACGCTGGCACTTGTGATGAATCAGAAACACAGTTCCTTATTCCATGGTATTTTTTTTTCTTTCTTTTTTTTTTTTTTTTTTTTACTTATTTATTTATTTATTTATTTATTTTGAGACAGAGTCTCGCTCTGTTGCCCAGGCTGGAGTGCAGTGGTGTGATCTCGGCTCACTGCAAGCTCCGCCTCCTGGGTTCACGCCATTCTCCTGCCTCAGCCTCCCAGGTAGCTGGGACTACAGGTGCCCACTACCATGCCTGGCTAATTTTTTTTTTTTTTGTATTTTTAGTAGAGACAGGGTTTCACCATGTTAGCTACGATGGTCTCGATCTCCTAACCTCGTGATCCACCCACCTTAGCTTCCCAAAGTGCTGGGGTTACAGACATGAGGCACCATACCCGGCCTTTTTTTCTGTTTTAATGACTAGTACTGCAACAGTATTTTTCCTGCCATTTTTCTTCACAAATATAAGTTATTTCAGTTTAAAAAGGCTTTTGAGTCAGAGCCAGAGAACCTAACCATCATTTTCAATATGGTTTTTTATGGGAAAATATACTACCCACTTTAAAACAACCTTCTGAAACATGACTATGTAGAATACAGACTACTTATAAGTTGAAGATGGTCTCTTATCTTTTATTTCCTGAAAGCAATTTTATATGATTTATTTTGTTTCTTTGAGCTGGTGTATTAGGCTGGGATGGCAGGACCCTGTGACTTGGAGAAGTTAGGTCAGTGGAAATGAGTCACACAGCAGAGCTGAGCCTTCCAGTCTCTGGTCTCTCAGGCCACTGCCCTTTCCTCAACCAGGAGACTTTCTAAATTAGTGCCCACTGGAGAGGACTGTGCATTGTGGATGAAACTACTTGTCTAGGTTCAGCAGAAGGCCACCTGCTGTGCCTGACCTGTAAGGTCCCTCAGGTCAGTACTCCTGCTACTAGGCTCTATGAGCCACATGGTCCCTTTTTGGGAAGCATGCTCATTGGTCATGCCATCAGAAGGGCACAGGGCTGTGAGGCTGTGTGTGCTGGAAAGAGATGACTAATACCCCCTCCCACCAGGCCACATCACTGGCTGCTGCAAATGCCAAGCTGTGTTGGTTCATTGATTCAGACATTTGCCAAAGCCCTGTCACATCGCTGTGATAGGTGCTGAATGATACAGCCATGAGCAAACACTAAGGAGGTCCCCACTTTCACAGAGTTTACTGTCTGTTTACATTTAAACAAAACAGCCTCACAAGTGTCATCTCTGGGACAGATGTGGCTGATGGAAGCGGGTTGAGTGATGTGACACAAGGGAGGGCACAAGCAGAACCTTTCCTTCTGAGATCAGGGTTTCCATTTTAAAAGTATTCTTCAGTCACTGTGCCTAGCACTGTGCTAGACTCTGACAGTGAATAAAACGTGATCTTGACTTCAAAGTGCTGATAACTGAGGAAGAGGGGCAGGTGGTGGTCTGTCAGTCAACTTTTGCTATGTCACAAATCATTCTGAAACTTTGTAGCTTAACACAAACATTTAAATATCTCATAATTCTTTGGGTCAGAGCCAGGTGGTTTTTCTGGTCTGGGTTGGGTTGGCTGATGTCTGTAGTCAGCTGGTAGCTTGGCTGGGACTGGATGGTCTAGCATGGCCTCACTTTTAAGGCAGGCAGGCAGTGGCAGACTGGCTGGTGCACGGCCTCAGCCAGGTGGCTTGTCTCTGTGCCACCTGGTCTTCTCAACTTCCAGTAGGTGGGCTCTTCTTGTGGTCATGTCAGGGTTTTAAAGAAAAAAAGACACAGGGCCAGAAGTGGTAGCTCATGCCTGTAATCCCAGCACTTTGGGAAACCGAGGTGGGTGGATCATGAGGTCAGATGATCGAGATCATCCTGGCTAACATGGTGAAACCCCGTCTCTATTAAAAATACAAAAATTTAGCCAGGCATGGTGGCAAGCACCTGTAGTCCCAGCTACTCAGGAGGCTGAGGCAGGAGAATGACGTGAACCCGTGAGGCAGACCTTGCAATGAGCCGAGATTGGCTCCACTGCACTCTGGTCTGGGCGACAGAGGGAGACTCCATCTCAAGAAAAAAAGAAAAAAAGACACTGTAAGCCCCAACACATGAGCACAGTTTTTGTCTCTGCTTGCATAGCATTTGTATTCTACACACTTGTCAAAGCAAGTCTGATGGCCAAGCCCAGAGTCGGGAGAGAGGGGGAATATCCCAGAACGTGGATACAGAGAAGCGTGAACATATTGTGTGCCATAATGCTGTGATCTACCACTGCCACCTGAATTAAAGCATGTGATGAAGGTAGAGAGATGTAAGCATGGGGAGACCACAAGGGACCAAAGAGGCAAGAGGGGCTAACACAGGGGAAATTAGGACAAGAGTCTCAGCAGAGGCAACTTCCTGTCTGGTGGATGACAAAGAGTTTGCCAAATGTAGAGTAGAAGATGGGGCATGGAGCACGTGGATGACGTGTCTCCTAGAGGAAGGTAGGTACAGACAGTCTGGGGGCTCCATTCTCATTCTGCCTTTTCTAGCCCTTTCCCAACAAATGACTGCATGTTCTCCTTGTTTTCATAGAAACTGTGTCTTTTGAAACAACCATTTAGCCACTCCCTAATCCGGATTTGTTCAGTGTTTCTAATGGAATGCCATGAAAAAAAATCTGTGTAGTCTGTTTATTGAATTATCTGAGTTTATTAAGGCACATGATTTTTCTTTTTCACTCATTGTCTTGAAGAATGTTTGGTGAAATTCCCTTTCTGATCCCTTGATCACATTTTGGAAAGATCCAAAAACTTTCTGGTCATTTTACGTTATAAAAACCTAGTCCGTCCAGGAATGTAATATTAAGTGGTCTGTTACTATAATTGCACTGACATAATACTTCACATTATATAATACAACTCTTTGTCTCCCTGGGTAAAAAGTAAGTTTTGTGAGGGCACAGACCAATTTTTAAGTATTTACTGTTGAATTCCAAGCATTTAGAAGAGTACCTAGCATATAATAGACACTCAAAACCTAGTTGTAATATAGAATAATGAATATAATTCACAACATTGAATGATAGAAATAGAAAAAAGTACTATGAAAAACATTTAGGATAGAATTCAAACTTCATGGCCAGGCATGGTGGCTCATGCCTATAATCCCAACACTTTGGAAGGCCAAGGTGGGCAGATCACCTGAGGTCAGGGTTTGAGACCATCCTGGCCAGCATGGTGAAACCCTGTCTCTACTAAAAATACAAAAATTAGGCAGGTGTGTTGGCGTGTGCATGCAATCTCAGCTACTAGGGAGGCTGAGGCAGGAGAACTGCTTGAACCCGGGAGGCGGAGGTTGCAGTGAGAAGAGATTGTGCCACTGTACCCCAGCATGGGTGACGTAGCCAGACTCTTAAAAAACAAAACAAAAACAAAAACAACAAAAAAACCCAAAACCCCCAAAAACAGAAAAAGCAAATTTCATGATAAAAGTGTTAATATAGTAGAATAGACAGATATTTACTTAATTTGATAGAGTATATCTGTATACTCAAACCACGATTATGCCTAATGGTGTAACACTTAAAACCTTCACGTTGAAGTCAGGAATGAGATAAATATGTTAATTGCTTGAGGTCCTTGACAATGTAATTAAATAGGAGAAAGAACTAGGTGGCATAAGTATTGGAAAGAAGGAGGTAAAGTTATTAGTAATCACTGGTTGCATGTACTTATATCTGGAAAGGCTTAAAACAGTTTTAAACTCTAAGAGAATTTCATAAGAAAGCTGGTAGAAAGTAAGATTCAGATGTCAGAAGCCTTCATGTCAGAAAACTGAGGAACTGGAGTAGGAGAGACACTCACTTTCATATTTTGTACCATTGGAATCTATAAAGCTGATATAAAATGGCACTTATTTCTATATATAAATGCTTGGCAATGACCATGCTATGAGTCCTCATGAAGTAGTCAGATGCTTACTTCTACGGAGAATGAATAAGTTTGGATTTAAGAACTGATCAGAGGGAATTATGTACAAAAAGGAAAAGAAAATGAAAGATCACAGATATGGGTAAATGCTAAAATGAAAACCACCGTTTGGATAAGAATGAACAGACCTTTGTACAGGATAAGAAATAGCAAAAACACGACCTTGAGTAAAATAGAGATTGTAGTCTAAGACAAAGTTTAGGTTATCCCAGTAGAAAAAAGAGAAAGTGTTTATTTTTATAGATGAGCAGTGGATCCTACATAAATGTCTGCATGGCATTAGAAGATCATACAAGGTATGGGGTAATGCCTTGTGTTGTGTAGGACTGTCCCCTCACTGCAGAGTGTCTGTCATGCCTGGCCCTGCCCTCCAAATGCCAGTAGCCCAGTGGCAATTTTCAATTGTGGCAGCTGAAGACACCCCATCAATTTCCAAAAGCACCCTAGTAAGAACCAGCTGCTTGCTCTATGTCTAAGATGCTCAAATCGGCTTCCATGTTTCTCCCTTCCTTCCTTAGAGGCTACTTCTGTAGACCAGGAGGTGTGCTTGTCAGGACTGGCCTTGGAGGATGTCTGTGTGTTCTGCTCTTCCACACCCACCTCTGCCTTATAAAGGCCCAAGGGTTGGGACAAAAAGAAGAGGAGCATGGAGGGAGGGAAACAGAGGCACGGAGGGTGGGTTTCTTCTTGCTGGAGTGGGTGCATTTGAAACGGGAGGATGTAAGCAGAGGGAGATGAGGGAGCTGGGTTACCCCAACCTACAGGGCATACCCAGCCTCCACCTGAACCCTGGACTGGGGTCTCTGAGCAGCAGACACTGGGTCTAGGGGGCACATCTGGAGGAGGGGCCTCCTGAGCAGGCCCTGTTTGAGAAAGGGGGTGCCTAGTTTGAAAGGCTGTGACAGAAAGTCAATCCAAGAAAGGATGCATTTCCCCTGCCAAAAGAGGGACACCGTCTCATTGTCTGAAGGACTCCTGCTTCCTCTCTTGGATGATTTTCCTTTCCTTGTCTGCTGATAAGGCTTGCAGACCCCACTTTCAGCAGCTAGCCCCTGCCTGGAAGGGCCCAATCTCGGGGATCTTAGTCTGAAAGGCTGTGGTCATGCAGTCAGTCCAGTAATGGGAAAGCACGCACCTGGAACCACAGCCTCTGTTTCCTGTGCTTAGGGATCCTGTGACACACCAAGGCCCTCCCTGTCCCAGCAGCAGGCTGGAGTTGACCATATCCAAATGGGGTCCTCTGGCTGCCACATGGTCTGTACCTTTTATACCAGGTACCTCTTATACCAGGTGACTGTATCGCCAATTAAAATGAAGTCACAAAAATGAAGTCAAAACTAAACTCTAGTGGTTGTAGTGAAATTCCAGTTTCATATCCAAGTTCAACCTCATTTCTTTTGCTTACCCTTAAGTAGGCTTTTCCTGTGGATTGAGGAAGCTGGGTATGTTTGGGTGGGAGATGAATGCCCAGTTTAATATTTTGCTTCCTCCCCTTTTAGCTCCTCCAGGGTTGAAATGTAAGGACATGGAAGCACAGGGAAAGAGGCAAACATTTTCTTCATTAATTGAGCCTGTTGTTGGCTGTGGCTGCATGGCCACTGTGCCCTCCTCTGCAGGAGTCCAGATACTGTTCCCTGCGGGCCACAGGTGTGCATCTTGGGAATTCTGAGGGGCTTTTCTTGCTCCCTGAATTGGTGTCCAGCCCATGGCTTCCTGTTGTTGGGTCCTCTCACCTGGTAGCCCTTTGCTGTATTGGACAATGGCAAGGCAGTGTCTCTCAGGGCACACCTGGGTCCATAGTAGCTTCTGCCTACTTGACATGCTGTGTGTTGGGGTGCCAGCTGCCCTACTACCACTCTTCTCTGGCTCTCCTCTCTTCCATACAAATATCGTTTCTTCTGCTCAGGAGGAGATGCAGTAGTTTAACAAAGTTCTTTGCAGAAATAAACATCCATCCTGCAATTGAGTACTAATAGATCAAAGCAAACATTTACAGTGCCCCTATTATGTGCCAAGCTGTGCTCAAAATTACCATCCATGTGTGTTATTCTGCTCAGGCTGCCATAATGGAATACCATGGGCTGAGGAGCTTAAAAGCAGAAATAGACCTCATTTAACCCTAATTACCCTCCAAAGGCCTTTCTCTAATTACCATTACATTGGGTGTTAGGGCTTCAACATACGAATTTGGGGAGATAACAAATACTCAGTCCATAGCAACATGTAGTCCTCACAACAACCACACAAAGTATCTACTATTAGCTCAGTTTTACAGATGGGAAAATGAAGTATGGGAAGGTTAAGTAACTTGGTCAAGGTTACACAGCTGGGGCAGCAGAACTGGGATTTGGACATGGACAGGCTAGCATCCCTCGGTTTTTGCTGGAAACATCTGTGCTATGCTGTCTCAGCAGCAGGTGCTGTGTCTTTAATCATAGTCAGTCTCAGTCAGTGCTCCCCTTGGATCTTAACCCCTCACTGAAGGGAATAAAAAGGCTGCTGTATAACTGTGTACCTCGGTAACTCAGAGCTCCAGATACTCTCCCTCCAGCCATGGTTATCATATAGAGACTGGGGGAAGGGAAGGGACGCGGGGAGTTGGGAGGGCCTAGTGGCAATAGAGCCTGCTCTGCCACCTTGCACTAGATCTGGGTAGAAGTAGGATCCGAGTCTAACTTTGAAAACTTTCTTTATGTATTTATTTATATCATTTTATGGGGGTACACGTGTAACTTTGTTGCAGGCATAGATTGTGTAGTTGTCAAGCCACTGCTGTTAGGGTATCCATCACCTGAATAATTTACACTGTACCTATGAAGTAATTTCTCATAACCCATTCCTTCACCCCCTCACCCTTCTGAGTCTCCGTTGTCCATCATCCCACTCTCTATATCCGTGTGTTCACGTTATTTAGCTGCCACTTATGAATCAGGATATGCAATATTTGTCTTTCTGTGGAAGCTCTCTTTAGAACATGGCATTCTCAATGCCTTTTTGTTGCCAGATAGGGGTTCTGGTTGTTAATTCTGGGGTACCAGGAAAAGTCTCTTCCAGTATCCTGTTATATCTGCGTGGGAGAGAGACAGATGGATGTTAAACCCCAAGAACTGGCTCTGTTTACTTGAGGGAATGGAGACAGAAGAACAAGTCAACTTGACAAGATTCAGCAAATTCAGTTACCTGTCACTGCTCTGGTCCAGTCTCCTATGTATGCCATTACCAGCGCTGTGGAGTCTAAACTCTAGGCTGGCTTCACCCTATTGTTCCCAAGTACTTCCTGCTTCAGCCCAGGGTGAAGCTTTCACTCCAATTCAGCAGCTCCACACAGCTCCTTCAAAACCACCATTTTCTGCCCCTCCTTTAGGGATATAAACTTGAAAGGATATAATGGATTTGAACTGCTTCGTAAGCCACATGTTGCTACACTAACAATAGCCATGAACCCAGGTAGAGCAGGGTTCAGTTGACAAAGTCTTTTAAATCAGTCCTTAAAGCAACCCTCTGAGTTAAAAATGACTGTTCCCATTTTGCAATTGAGGGTGCTGAGGTGGTTTCTCCAGCCCCCCTGGCCAAGAGTTGCTGAGCTGTTGTCAGACCAGGGCCTCTGACTCCAGACCTTGTGCTTTCCCTCTTAATCTCTGGAGAAGGAAGAGAAGGAGTAGGAGGAGGGGAAAAGGAGGAGGAAGAGGAGGGGAGGAAGAGGAGAAGGGGACAAGAAGGAAGAGGAGAGGAGAATGAAGAGAGAAAGGATAAGGTGGGTAGGAGAAGAGGGAGAGGAGGAGAGGAAGGGGAGGAGGAAGGAAATGAGGGGAGGAAGGGAGGAAAGGAGAAAAAGGAAGAGGGGAAGAGGGAGAGAAGGAGGAGGAGGAAGGAGAGGAGAAGGAAAAGGAGCAAGGAAGGAGGAGGAGGAAGAGGAGGGGAGGAGAGGAGAAGAAGTGTAGGGGAGGAGGAGGAGTACCGGAGGAGGAGGGAGAGTCAGTGGCCGTCTCTGATTTTGTGGCGAGCCTGAAGCTTCTAGAATTGGTTGACTGCTTCATGGGGTGAGCCATCCAGTCTCTTTTATGAATGTCATGTTGGAAACTCAGGACTCTTTACATTTCTAGGTCAGGGAATTTTTATTTCTATTAACAGAGTGAAAACAGGAAGTCCAGAAAGGGGGCCCGGTGGAATCTCTCGGGTTCACAGTGCAGGGAAGATAAAAGCTTGCCAGACACCTAATCACCATGTCAGAATGGCTGCCCCACACCTATACCATTAGATTAGGTTTCATCAGGCCCAAGGAGAAGAGCAACAGCAAACATTCATCAGGTTAATCACTTTACATGGATTATCTCAATTAATCCTCACAGCAACCCTACAAGGTAGGTGTTCCTATCAGTCATACTGCACCAGAGGAGAAAAGCTCCATTCATTCGTCCTTGTCATCCAGTCTGTAATCACTTGGGGTCACCCCAGGAACAGTGAAGCTGGTTGTGCGGCTCTGCTCACAGTCAACTCCTGTTTTATGCGGAGAGAAGGGAACAGTGGATCAGGTACTGATGAGAAATGCAAACATCACTTCAGTTTAGCATTGGGACATATGCCTCACCCTGGCATTTGAAAATAGCTGCGTATGACGTTTGGAGAATTCCTAGTGCAGTAAGCAGAAGCCAAACGAGGAAGCTATCTGGTGACGCTCTGACCAGAAAAGGATGAGATCACTGGGTTTCCTCAGCCAGGCTTCCCTCTGTGTTGACAGTGGTCTAAATCACCTCCCAGTACCCACTTCCCCTCTTTCTCCCTCCCCCTTCTCCCCACTCTGTGTGTGTGTGTGTGTGTATGTGATGGAGTTTCACTCTTGTTGCCCAAGCTGGAGTGCAATGGCGTGATCTCAACTCACTGCAACCTCCACCTCCCAGGATCAAGCAGTTCTCCTGCCTCAGCCTCCCTAGTAGCTGAGATTACAGGCATGCGCCACCACACCTCACTAATTTTGTATTTTTAGTAGAGATGGGGTTTCTCCATGTTGGTCAGACTGGTCTTGAACTCCTAACCTCAGCTGATGAACCTGCTTCGGCCTCCCAAAGTGCTGGGATTACAAGCGTGAGCCACCATGCCCAGCCTTCTCCCTACTCTTGTTCTCATTATTAAGGTTGACAGTATCATTATTAAGGTTGACAAAATTATTCTCATTGTCGCTAAGGTTGCCAGACCTTAGTGCATATGTGTAAGCCCTCAGTGACTGGTCCGTCACAGCCACACTCTGTGGGATGCAGAGCTGTGCTGGGGCCAGCTCGGGAGAGCTGACTGTTAAATGTCAGAAATGCTGTGAGTCACTTATTAAACAAACCTGTTGCTAAAACTAAAATTATATAAACTTACAATGAAATAGATTACAGTAAAAACAAAGGTAATAAACACAATAGGGACATTAAATATTTACCAGCACACCACTGAAAGTACTATTATCCTTGTTGTGAATAAAGGAACTGAGGTTTTGGATAATGCCCATGTCACACAGCTGGGAAGTAGCAAAGGCAGACCTGGGTCAAGCTATCTCTAAGACTCTGGCTTGAGTTGGCTGCTCTTTGCTCTGACGGTGCTGTCTGCCACATTTTGGTCCCATCCAGTTCTCAGGGATGGGGCTGGTGACTGAGAGACTTAGTTTACAGGAACTACTACTAGGTCTTGATTTTTCTCATGGGAGAAACCACCACCACCAAAAAAAAAAGACTGTGGCAATAGCATTCTTGCCTTCTCTACCTATGATATAAAAATGTGTCTAGAGCCAGAGGTCCCCAACTGCTGTGCCAGGAGAGAGGGTAAGGGGTCAACTCTCCTACTTATAAGCATCCATTCATTTTCCCTGAGGTCTGTGCCTCTCAGTGGGCACTAAGGTCCCAGAAACATTTGGGGCCACAAAGCTTCATTCCAAGAGATAAAACTCACCCATGGGGACAACGAGGTCATGCTCCAGGTCTTTTACATGGAACAAGAACAAGAGAGGACTGTCTCCAAAAGCCGTGGAAATGTTAAGAGTTGGGAATGAGGAGGTGCATGGTGCCTCTTCATGGCAAAGCTTCAGATCCATAAATATATCCACTGGAATGCAGGACAAAACATAATGTATAAAAGATTGAATAGAAGATATATTATGCTATTGCATAGCAATACTGTCTGCAGGAATTTATAGCTTCGATATATTCCCCATTAAAAGTGGTTCAGCTAGCTGGTAGAGAAGCTCAATTCATCTTCCGTCTGTTGCAAACCATCAATATTATGTTTTACCCATTTAAACTGGAAATGGGACCAAATATTTGGGCTATTTATAATGAAAATATGAAAATCTTTGTATTGGTGTTCATCGCCTAACTTCTCCAGTTTAATCAGAAGTCTGCTTATAGAGAGCTAAGAGAAGATTTCTCACCTTTGAAATCTCGAGGATCCAAGAGGCAGGAATGAGGATGAACCATTGGATCTCAGGTTTCTTTCTGAAAGAGTGAGGCAGGTGCCCCTAGCATGGTGAGCAGCAGTGGCAGTGAAAACCTTTAGTTCGCAGGAAAGTCAGGAGGATGTTTCCACCTGCGAAAGTTTGTGTGTCCAAGATCAGGAGGGTGGGGAAGCTAGAAGGTACGAGTATGGAGAGCCAGTTAGCATCAAAGTACAGTTAGGCTGGGCCTGGTGGTGTGCGCCCGTAGTCTCATCTTGTTGGGAGGTTGAGGCAGAACAATCTCTTGAGGCCAGGAGTTCAAGACTGCAGAGAGTTATGATCACAACACTGTACAAAGCAAGATCCCCTCTGTAAAAACGAAGTTAATAAAAAACCAAAGTCTAATTAGCTGAACCTAGCACATTTCCCATATATTAGGCTATGTACACAGGGAAAATGCCAGCTCCAGGGCACTGTCTTTGACAGTGGTGTTGAACCCATCGTGGTGAACTTTGGTAATTGTGTTACCAGAATTCCCTTGGATCAGACTATTGATCCTTAGGGGAGGTAATACTGGTAAATTTGTGAGAGGACTTTGGTTGTCTCAACATGGGGCCCAAGGCTGCAATGCCTAGGACAGTTCTACGCAACAAAAAATTGTATGCCTTACTTAGCTTTTTTCCTAGAACAGCTCTTCCCATTCCCCTCTCTTGGGCTCTTCCACTCCTTGGTTTTGCTCTGGTTTCCAATATCTGCCTTAAATCTGACCCTTGGTTTCTGATTCCCATAGGTCTGTCACACTTGGGCTGTTCTCCGCTCTGGAGTCTTGACTCTGTACCTGCACTCCAGGGTACCCACAGCCCTGAAGGAGACCCTACTGTCAGCTGGGGTTGTCTGAGCTCCACAAAGGCCCTGTGAGCCCCCGCCCAGTAAGAGGATTGAAATGAAGGGTCACCTCTTTAGTCATTCCTGCCTTGGCTTTGTTCCCCTGGTTGCCTGCTCTCCCTCTGTCCTCCCTTGCTTTCACCATCACATGGCTGTCCAATCTTACACCAACAGGAGTTCCTTCACGAGCTCAGAGATGAGCAGGGTCAGTCCCTTCATTGTATTTGAATCCAGGAAGACCCCTATCTGGGCAACACCTTCCTGCCAAAGGCTGCTTGTTACATACACACACACACATACACACACACACACGTAGGCAGAGGGCGCTTCTGTGGCCTTGCACTCCACACTGGCCTCAGCAGCTCCTGCAAGCCTTGTGGTGTGGGAAAGGGTCACTCCGGCTCAGCACTGGCATTCCTTTTGTGTCCCTCTTTGAAGTACTCAGAGTGTCATTCTCCCCTTTTGGTGTGTGCCCAGGGCTTTCTGGGCTATTTTTGAATGCTTATAGCACTTACTCTCTGTACCACTTGTTAGGATGGTTAGTCATCACTGTGAGTGTTGCCTTCTGACAGTGTGGAGTGCAGACAAGCCAAGCAGCAGCCATTCGGCCTGGGAGGAAGGGACTCAGGCTATTCTGACAAGTAGCTTGGGACCGCTGGAAAGAGCCCGGATTAGCATGCAGACCCAGCATGATCCAGGATATGCAGTGGGCTAAGGAGAAGAGCAGGGCACTCGTGTTTGGGTTTCAACATTAGCTCTGCTAGTTTAACGTCCTAGACAAGTCCTTTGACCTCTCTGAATACCACTCTCCACATCCTCAACAGAGAATATCCACATTTTTAGGGCAGACATTGACTGTCAGCTTGCATAGTTTCTCGGAAGGATACAGGATTGGAAATACAGTGTTGATTTTTCTGTCTACACTTACTGTTCCCCTGGATAGAGAGACTAGGAGAAAGATTCATGCTCAATGTATGACCAACCTCCCCCTTTTGAGTTCAGCCTTCTCAATAAAGAAACCCATTCTCTTTTTTTGACCCCTGTTCCCATGCAATGGGCCACCTGGTCCCCTGCCCAGGGTCTCCCTGCTTGCACAGGTCGGGGGACCCTTTTCCTGCTGCTGTAGTGACCTAAGAGACTGGCCAACAGTCTTCAGGGAAGACGTAGTTTTGTTGGATAGGAAGAACTAACAAGAGACTCCATTGTGGTCCCAGGTCCAAGCCGAACACAGCCTGACCATTAATAAGGCTGATACTGTGATCTTCTGTGGCTCTATTTCTTAAGTGGCCAGTGTCGAGAAGGCAGGAGTCAGTATCTCTCAAAGCTCAATGCATACTCCCCTGGCAGGATGGTGGTGTGAATTAAAGTGTCTAGAACATTTCTTTTACCAAGTTGTGTCCATTATTTAAACAACATGGACAAACTGAGTGGCTTCATGAGGTCACCCAGGCCAACCATTTTATTGTTGACCCTCCTAAAGAAAGGTGATCCTTGGAGTACCCATATTCTGAGAGTAAATAGTTTTCAACAGTTTTTTTCTTAAAGATTTTTTATTGCAGAGTATACATTTAATTATTTTATAGATTAATAATCAGTTAACATGTATTGAGTAATTATATACGAGACCTTTTCCAGATGACAAAAATGAAGCACAGGGTGTGCAACTTTCTCCAGACAACCAATTGAGAAAGAGGCAGAGCTTGTAATCAAACCCAGGCAGGTAACTCCAGCACTGATGCTCTTAACCATTCTTCTGTACCGCCTAGCATACATTAAAGACTCCCAGGCTGAGAGATCATTTAACATACCCAAGCTCAACAAGGAAACGGTGAAAGAGCTAGGGTTTTAATTCAGCCCTCTGTGTGACTCCAAAGCTTGGCTGTGCCTGGCCTCAGCAAGTCCCTTCCATCACATACTGTGCCCATCCTAGCGCACAGTGGGGAGCCTTCAGTCCTGGCCTCTTGCTTTTCCCTGCCCTGCCATGTGGCCAAGGGCCACTCACACCCCCTCCTTGGAGACTGCAAGGCTCTGCCTTGCTGGACCACAGGACAAAGGAAAAAGAAATGGATTTTCATATTTTAAACCAACATCTCCCACCCTCCAGTAGTCCCCACGTTCCCCTCCCATGCAGATGGAAATGAACTAGAAACTCAGTTCCCAGAGACTACAAGCAGCACATTTTCTCCCCATAAACTGGGAATCAGCACTTTGAGCCAGTCAGAGATTATTTACTGGCATTCTCTTCTGCAACTTCCCTCAAAAAAGCTTGCACTGTACTCCAATCCCCATGTTTGGCCCATCCAGGGTAGTGAAGCAGCTGATGGAGGTGAAGATATAGGAAACTAAGATGAATAAGCTCGCCTGCTCCAGCAGTGAGGGCCTGGCTGGCAAGGAAGGGTGGATGCCAAGGTCCCCCACAGCAGCTTTTGAGAGTCATCAGGGTTGGGTTACCGGCTTTAGCTTGTGCAGCACACATGTATATGGCTATGGCATATGTTCATGGGCATCTGTGTACTGACAATGGAGATCAGCTTGCACCCACATGTGAACATGTCTGTAAACCCATGGGGAATACTGGGTGAGGGCACAGACCTCTGTAACTACAAACATGTACATGTGTAGGAGGAGGCAGGTGGCTGAGTGTGCAAGGACTTGACCTCTTTGTCTTTCTTTGCTGCTACAAGATCTTGGCACAAGGAGCCCCCTGTGGCTTTGAGTAGGTCTGAGGTCTAGGTAGAGGGACTGGGCTAGAATCTCTTAGGGAGGTGATCAGAGGGGCTGAGTCCTGAAGCTCCCTTTGTTCTCCTGCTTATTGAACCCATTTTTAGCTCTGCGCTCTTGCAGAATGAATAGGCTCAAACAGTATTTAAGAGCAGGGGTCCCCAACCCTCGGGCCACAGAGTGGTGCCTGTCTGTGGCCTGCTAGGAAGTGGGCCGCACAGCGGAAGGTGGGTGCAGGTCTGTGGCCTGTTAGGAACTGGGCTGCACAGCAGAAGGTGGGTGCAGGTCTGTGGCCTGTTAGGAACTGGGTCACACAGCAGGAGGTGAGCCATGGGCATGTGAGTGAAGCTTTATCTGTATTTACAGTTGCTTCCCATTGCTGGCATTATCGCCTGAGCTCTGCCTCCTGTCAGGTCAGCAGCAGCATTAGATTCTCATAAGAGCACAAACCCTATTGTTAACTGTGCGTACAAGGGATCTAGGCTGCACGTTACTTATGAGACTCGAATGCCTGATGATCTGTCACTGCCTCCCATCACCCCCACATGGGACTGTCTAGTTGCAGGAAAACAAGTGCAGGGCTCCCACTGATTTTACATTATGGCCAGTTGTGTAATTATTTCATTATATATTACAATGTAATAATAGAAATAAAATGCACAATAAATGTAGTATGCTAGAATCATCCTGAAACCATCCCCCTCTATTCCCACCCTGTCTGTGGAAAAATCACCTTTCACAGAACTGGTCCCTGGTGCCAAAAAGGCTGGAGACCACTGCTTAAGAGGATGTGTCTTCATTTTTCTGAATCACGCAGTGCCTCCACCCAGCCTTGACTATTCCCAGATCACTTTTTCCAGCCACAGTGAGGTGGCGCTGCCACCGACCGGCCCAAGATGCGCATACTCTTTCATGCTTCTGCCTTTGCACCTGCCATTCCCCTCACCTAGGGTGCTTTCCCCATTCCCCATCTCCGGTCCAAACACTATTGGCCTTGCCATGACCACCTCCGTTTAAGGCTTTCTCCCCCAGTAGGGCTTTGAGCCCACTAACTCTGTCCATCTTTTCCTGCTTGAATTTAGTGGTTCCCTATTGCTTGCTTCAGACTTCCAAATGTGTTATTGTATAGTATTGGCTGTTGGTTTCATCCGGGTAAGCCCTGTCTTTGGCAAATGGGGTTGTGCAGCTAATGACAAAGGAGGAAAAAGAGTAGCTTGACAGTGGAGACACCTGGACCACACTCCCTCAGCCTTGCGTCCAGGTCAACATTGACATGGATAAGCTACACACGTCAATTGTGTGTACCCTTGATACGATGTGCTGAGAATGGCTCTTCAGCTGTGATCTTCCACCCCCAAACTCAAACCCTCAGTCTGATCATGAAGAAAACATTAGACAAATTTCAGTTGTGGAACATTCTGTAAAATACCTGACTAGTATTTCTCAAAACTGTCCAGGTCATCAAAAATGAGGAAAGTCTGAGAAATTGTCACAGTCAAGAAAGGCCTAAGAAGATATGATGATTAACTGTAATGTAGTGTCCTGGATGGGGTAATACCAGAAAAACTAGGACATTAGGTAAAAACTAATGAAATCTGAATAAATGGTAGACTTTGGTTAGTAATAGCGTATCAGTATTGGTTCACTAGTTATGATTAATGGACTATAAGATTTTAATAATAGGGGAAACTGGGTGTGGAGTAAATGGGAGTTCTGTATTGTTTTTCCAATATTTTTGTAAATCTAAAACTGTTGTAAAATAAAATGTTTATTTTAAAAGCATACAGCACACCTGTGATCCCAGAGCTTTGGGAGTCTGAGATGGGAGAATCTCTTGAGTCTAGGAGTTCAAGACCAGCCTAAGCAAAAGAGTGAGACCATGTCTCTAGAGAAAAACATGGTCCGGCATGGTGGCTCATGCCTGTGATCCCAGCACTTTAGAAGGCCAAGGCAGACAGATCACGAGGTCAGGAGATTGAGACCATCCTGGCTAGCACAGTGAAACCCCGTCTCTACGAAAAATACAAAAAATTAGCTGAGCATGCTGGCAGGTGCCTGTAGTCCCATCTTGTTGGGAGGTTGAGGCAGGAGAATGGTGTGAACCTGGGAGGTGGAGCTTGCAGTGAGCTGAGATTGTGCCACCGCACTCCAGCCTGGGAGACAGAGCAAGACTCCACCTCAAAAAAAAAAAAAAAAAAAAAGCCAGGCATGGTCACATGCACCTCTTGTCCTAGCTCCTTGGGAGGCTGAGGTGGGAGGATTGCTTGAACTCAGGAGGTTGAGGCTGCAGTGAGCCGTGATCATGACCCTGCACCCCAGCCTGGGCAACAGAGCAAGACCCTGTCTCTGAAATTAATTAAAAGATACGGTAAAAGGTTAGTTACAAATATTTGTCACCATAGATGGGATAAAAGTCCCATCAAATGAAATAGATGCCTATAAGAAGAAAAGAAAACTGCCACCCAGCTAACGATGATGACACATCTGCTGTGTGAGATGCTGTGCTGGGTACTTCAACGCATCTTAATTTACTCAACCCTCAGCCACCCTCCAAGATAGATCTCAGGGTCTGTTTTTTTTTTTTTTTTAATTTTGTTTTATTTTTTAATAGATAGGGTAGCTGAGACTCAAGTTGTGGCTTGTCTGAGCTCAGGTGGTGATTGGCAAGGCTGAGATGTGAGCTCAGGTCTGCATGATTGTAAAACTAAGCCTTTTCCCACATCTGCAAGGCACATCTAGTTTTGAATCGTTACAGCTGGGTGTTCCTTGATAGCAAAATCCATGCCCTGGACTTTTCCCAGTTCTCCGATTCCCCTACATTGTTGGACACTTAATCCATGCTGAGTTAATATTGATGATTACATTAGATGAAATGTATTAAAAATACCTAGTACATTGCAAGCCCTCAGGGGGAAAAAGGCTTGTTGGTTTTTATTTATTCTAAAGAAATGGAAATGAGCTTGGAGGCATCATCTCATATTGAGGCACTTGGTCTCAGATCAGCTTCCTATTGCTATACCCTCAAAGTTTGTCTTTCCAACATTCTTAAAATGAAACCTAATTTTTAATGGTATGGTATTAATAGGTGGAGACTTTAGGAGGTAATTAAGTAATGAAGGTGGAACCCTCAGGAATGGGATTAGAGCCCTTCTTAAAGAGAACCTAGGGATCCTGTTGACCCCTTCTGTCATGTGTGGAAGCAGTCAGAAGGTGCCGTCTATGAGAAATGAGCCCTCTCCAGCCCCAGGATAAGCTGATGCTTTAATCTTGGACTCCCCAGCCTTCAAATCGGGCTTAGTACAGTTCTATGTGTGTATCAGGGCTCATTTTATGCATTAACCTGCTGGTGAGACCTTGGCACAGATGGTAGGGCCAGGGATTATGTTGACAGTATTTAACAATTGGCTCAGCATGGATATCCACCCATCAGAATAAACACTAGTCTTTAAAAAGAAAAGATGGAGAAGTTCTGGCGGCTGCTGGCTAAATACCAGGCCTGGGTCATCTGAGGCTGTCTGTTCAGGAGCTGTTGAGTCTTTCCGTGCTGCTGTAACACATGCCATAGACTGGATGGCTTATAAACAATAAGAATATATTTCTCACAATTCGGAAGGTTGGGAAGTCCAAGGTCAAGACACCAGCAGATTCCATGTCTCATGAAGATCCACTTTCTGCTTCATAGTCAGTGCTTTCTTGGTGAGTTCTCATGTGGCCAAAAGGGCAAGGGAGCTCTCTGGGATCTTTTTTATAAGGGCACTAATATCATTTATGAGGGCTCCACCCTCATGGCCTAATGACCTCCCACAGGCCCTCTCTCCTAATACCACCTCCGCGGGGGCTGGGATTTCAACATATGAATTTTGTAGGGACAGACATTCAGTTCACAGGAGGAGCCCTGAGCTGAGGGGGCACACCCACCTTCACCTTTACTCTGTGCTGATGGAAGGAATGGCAAATACCACATAGTGATATCGAAATAGCACCGTCTTTGAAGGCATGCAGATAGTGTGGAGCTTCACTGTAACATAGATCATTGATTAAAGCATGCCTGGCTTCTTCCCTAAAGGATGGAGTAGGAGGAAAAAATGTTACAAAAGGAGAAAAAGTGTGCCTTGGAACCAAAATGATATGCACTTTGAGGTAAACACATACCAGTTTCTTTGCTGTAGAAATGGATAATAGCACATCAAATGGCAATGGTGAGGATTAACCAGGAGTTTGCAAATGATTTTCCTACTTCATAGAATATAAGTGAAAAGTCTACCACACAGTAGGTGCTCAGTTCTGCTGGTGGGGTGAAGTCTGCTGCCCCCTTTTAGGGCACTTTGGTCTCTGCCTACCCCTCCTAGGGGCTCAGCCCTCTGCTCTCTCTCCTTTGAGTCCACTCCTCCCTGTTTCTATTTCCTGGGTGCACAAAAGTTAGCAGGGTGATGTGTGGAGAGGGTCATGATGGTCTCTTCTTGGGGAAGGATGGTTACTGGAAGTGAGGATATGACTTTTGACTCTTTAATTTCCATGTTCTGACTGAGAAGGGTCCCCTTGGCCTTCTCTTCCTGCCTTACTCCTGCAATTACAGTAACAGGACAAGTGCTGGAAGAGAAAACCCAGGCCAGTCTTTCCTCTAACAGAAGGTAACACTGAGGGCTGAAAGGGAGAGCATCCTGCTCCCGGTCAAACAGCTGATGACCACCAGAGCCCTGGCCCTCCAAACCCCTGGCCTGCAACTTCTCCTCTGAGCCACACCTCTTTCCTCTTCCTGGCTTTAGACAGGGATGACACTGATGGCAACAAGATGTCAAGTGGGATTCTCCTGTTGTCTGGGAATGGGGACTAAGGCCCAAATCTCAGCACAAAGGACACTAAGTTCCCCACCTGACAAGTAAGTGCAGGGAGTCCCTGCTGCTGGGCCAGTAGAAACCCACAGGGCTTACCGAGGAGCTGGAATTCATGCCTCCACTATACCGACCTCTGCCTCCCTAGTGCATGCAAGAGGAAGAGGGTGAGAGGGGAAGTTGACTCCGGGGAAGAGGAGAATGATTTTTTTCCTCCGTGATGAGAGAGGGAAGCTGTGAGAGAATCACTCATATAGACCACGGTTTCTACGAAGAGGCAAGACAGGCGTCGCGTGCTCAGCCGGCATCTGCGTATCCTGCAGGCTGGCTGATGGGTCCCTTTGTGACACAAATAGGCAGAAACAGAATGAGGGGGAGATGGCCTGTGGTTTCCCCATCTGATAAGGATGACAGAGTCTCTGGAGTTCCCCATCCTAGACAGGTGGGGTCAGTAGCAGAGATCTGGTGGCAGGAGGTGAGAGGGGATGGCAGAGCTTGAGCAGAACTGAAGACTCCCCTGGAGGAAACTGGGTGGTGGAACTGGACCCACGGCACCACAGTGTGCACCCCCTGGGAGCTGGCGTGGTGATGCCCATTGCACAGAGGGTGGTGGGTGATAGCCGGAGACTCAAGGGCAGCCCCTGAAGGAGGCCTGCCAGCTGAGTGTGTCTCTGCTGAAGCCATCCTTCTCCCTGGGGCTGAGAAGGGGCAGGGATGCCCAGGAGTCAAAAAAGCACTACCTCATCCCAGGATCCCCAGGTAAAATACAGGATGCCCAGTTCAAGTTGAATTTCAGAAAACAGTATGTTTTAGCATAAATATGTCCTAAATATTGCCTGGGAAAAGCATTTGGATATTTTCATTCAATATTCAATATTCATCAGAAATTAGAATTTCACAGGGCACCCTATATTTTTATTTGCAAAATCTGGCAACACAATCCTCTCCATCCCTATCTCTCTCTCTCATACACACACACACACACACACACCCACACGCACACCCCTCAGGCTGCTATAGCCACAGGAGGGGAGCTCTGATCTGAGTTTGAGATTGAAGTTTTAAAATGAACAAGACCGAGTCTTAAGGACCACTGTGATACTGTTCTAAAAAATGAAAGTGGCTGGTAGGTGATGGAATTGGGCCAAGATGCCATTGAGGAAGCTGCTGCCCAGTGAGAGAGGCGGGGCTCTGAGAGAGAAGGGTGGAGGAACATTTGTTAGAAAAACAAAACTGTTTCCTAGTCATGGCCCCCACTGCTGGCTGGCTACCCTCTCCTGCAACAGGACGCTGTTTTTGTAGCCCTTGTGACCTCCCTGGAAGATGCCATTTTCTCTTAAGTCCCTGTTCCTGCAGTGGATGGCATGTCACTCTTTTGTCTTGCAGGACTGGGGGCCCTTGAAGGCTTCCTGTGTTCCCCTCTCCCAGGTGAGAGGACCCACACTTCCCTCAGGGCAAGGCTGAAGCTGCAGAAGATGGACAAGAGGTTTCTAAGGGCACACACGGCTGACTTGACCATTTTGCCCTGAATTTAACTTATTCAAGGCTTAAGTGCTAAAAATATGAAGCTCACAGGTGCTTCCTCCCAATCCTGGACTGGAGAATGTGGCCATGCCGCCTCTGCCCATTGGTGCCACCCTCAATCTAACACTTGGGCCATTTATCTCCCCTTGGCCTGTGCTCTCCCTACCTTCTCACTGCCACCACCACTGCTGTCAGGCCAGAACCAGCACCGCTCATAGCCTCTTCGCCTGCCAGGTTGGTTCCATGTTCTGTGTGCTTGTCCTTGTGAGCAGGTTGCTCTGAGGCACCTGAGGAGCCGCTGTCTGCTCTGGGGCTCCCGTGTGGTCTTATGGGTGCCCCCTCCCCATATTTTTCCAGCCTCCTTGCTGCCGTGCCTATGCAAATGTCTGCGCCTCTGCTCTCTGCCTGGCCCCATGGACATCCTGCAGAGGGGAGGGGTCCTCTGGGCTCCGAGCTGAGCCTTGTTGCCCTCACCTCCCTGTGAAGCACCTCTTATCAATCACTCATTTCACTGAGTGTTTCGTGACAGTCAATGGGCTACGGGATGCTGGTGGACTTGATTTCTAGAGGGCAACCCCCTGGGTGGGGAGTTGAAGAGGGCAGTGGGGGCTGGCTCCAGTGGGCCTTAACTAGACTGGGCTGGGCTGGAGTGAACCCAGATAGCAGGGCTGGCAGGAACTTCACTAAGGAGAAGAGGCCCCATGGAGAGAAAGAGGAGGTGACTGGGAAAGAAAATGTGGGTGGGAGCACCCAGAGGGAGGGAAATCTAGACACTGAGGGAAAAGGGGAGGAGGCAGCTGGGGAGGATGGATGTGTGTGGAAACAAAGGGAAGAGTACAGAGAACACAGGGTAGCGGGGTGTGCAGAGAGGGAGGGACAGAGGGAAAGCCCAGCTGGAGTAGCTGCATTTCCAGAAAGCAGAGGTAATTTAGCTGAGCAGGGTATTTTCAAGGGAGAATGTGTTGGCCGTGGCCGCCGACTGTGTGTTGAACACACATGGTGCCATCCTATCAAACCTGCACACATCACTGACTTCCTCCTTCCGAGCCATTGCAGGGGGCATTGCACTGTCCTCCTGGCTCTCCCGCCCTTAAACCCAGCCAGACGGCAGCACCATATGGGCTTCCTGATGTTCCCATGTGAGGAAGTACAAAGAATCAGCTCTCCCCCACTCTCACCCCTTCGCTTGTCTTTCCAGGGCCGCTCCTCGAGCTGGAGGCAAATGGTCTAGAGGTGCCTCCCTTGCCCTGTGGTTGCTTCCAGCACAGCTGCAGGCAGTCAGCCTGGGGGAAGGGCAGAGCAATGGAAGGGTGCAAAGGGCAGATGGGAGGGTCATGAGGAGTGACTGTATGCATGTTAGGTGTGGGGAGGGAGGGAGGGCTGTGGGTGGGGCAGCATGATTAAGGTCATGAGCCCACGAGATGCAAGGCTCTGAGGAGTCACCCAGTTTATCAGCTCCAGGGATGTTCCTGCTCCCACCATTGGAGCTTGTGGGGTGAGGAGGGTCAGAGCCTGAGTCCATGCCGTCTTTCCCCAGGAGGTCAGCAGTGTTTGAGGCCTTAGTGATAAAACCTACTGGGAGTCTGCCATTCTAGACTCTTCACTTAAAGACCGCCTGCTTTGGCATTGTGAGACTGTGATGCATGTCTTCTGTATAACTGATGATGATGATGATGATGATGACGACAAGGGCGATGATGGTGACAAACTCCCATTTCTTGAGAACTTACCCTGTGGTGACAGTTTTACGTGAAGGAACCCAGGTAATTCTTACATGCTCCTATGAGGTTGTTACTATTGTATATACAGTTATATAAATTATGCACACACACACACACATATATATGTATATATACACACATTGTATTTATAAGGAAATTGAGGCAGTGGAGATATTGAATTACTTGCCCAAAATCACACAGCTAGAACGGGGGAATGCATGATACTATATGCATGGTGTCCACAAGTGGAAAGCTCCATTGACCAAAAAGGTCATCTTCTCCATTGTGTGCACTCCTCCAGCCTGGTAGCCCTGGGCACCTGGGCAATGAGATGCATTCTCATGGGGACACCAGGATACACAAACCCTGGTGCCTTCCTGAGGGTCCTGCACAGCAGCACATCCTCTCTGGCTGGAGCCCAGGTTCACAATCTCCCTACCTGGGAGAAAAAGGACTTTAACCAACATTTGGATTTTGTCCCAAAGCTGGCTGGATGAAAGAGAAAAAAGGCAATTGGCTGGTGGAGAGCCCCGCAGATGAGCACCAGTTAGTCAGAGAGCCAGGTGAGAAGCCAAGTCTGCCACCCTAGGAAAGCTAGGCTCTCTTTAGTGCATGCTGCCGATTGTCTATGCAATTCCCACCCCACCTTCTGCTTTCCTAGCAGAGCCTGGACTGAGTTTAGGGATCCACCATTCTCCACTCAATTATCTAATTCAGGGCTGCACAGCCATACCCTGTCTTGAGTGCAGACAATGGGTTTTGGCAAGGTACAACTTGTGTGTGTCAAGCATCCCAGGCTAATGAGAGCTGCAGGGATCAGAGAGCCCCTAGGGAAGGTCTGTTTTTTAAAAAGATGGCAAGAATGGACGATCCCATGTCTGTCTTAATGAATAGCAGCTGTCTTGTGACCCTGCTGGGAGAGACCTGGAGAAGATACCCTCATCTTTAACATCCTGAAGGTGGCAGAGCATCAGAAACAAAGAACCTGGTCCTGTGAGGACGTGAAGCCAAAGGAGCCACCTGTCTTTGGATTTTCCATCCTGTGGGATTGTACAATTTCTGGTTGTTTGAGCGAGTTGAGGTGTATGGCCCACGATTGTGTTTTGTTTTGTTGTTGGTTTTGTTGTTTGCAATGGATGCCCCACCCTGGGAGGAAGCAGGTGTGAACTGAGAGAGGGCGAATCTCTGCTGGTCGCTTCTCTAAAGGGCTGGTGAGCAGCTCCACTTCCACATGCCAGAGTTCAAAAGGTCCTGCTGCTCAAACTAGAGCTTGCAAATCATCTCAGGGGATCACCTGGTTTCCACTGGGGGGCAAAAAGACAAAATCTGTAGCTTTCTGAAAGTGGGTGTGGGTGTCTGTGCTTTCTTGAAAAGGGGATAGCAAGTATGTTTTCTCTTGGGAAGGCTCTAGAACTGCCTGTACTCCCAGACCACAGAGAACATTCCCAGAAGAAATCCTGTAGGATTGTCTCTGTGGTTTGACTCCTCCTTCCAAACCTGCCCTTGGTTTCACCTTCTCCCCCATCCTAGCCCCAAACCTGGAGCATGCAGCCCAGGCAAATGTAGGATGCGTGCAGCCTGAATCTCTCATCCAGTGCTTAATAATGGTGCAAATCCCACAGGACCCTGTCTTAAAATCTCGGTGCTTTCATATTGTGGGTGAGACAGGGCCGCTATGGGAAAGTGAAGCCCAGATTGCTTCCCCAGAGATCCATCACGGTTGGTCATGGAACCCTGGGGTAGCAATGAGCCAGCAGTAGCTCTGCTAAGAGGAGGATGATAGCTGCAGAGGCCCCAAAAGAACCCAAATGATGAACATTTCCCTGCTAAGAGCTTCCTCTTGTGGTCCAAGAGGAATGTTTTGGATATCCTTCTCCAGTGGAGGGGGCTTTCCTAGGGATCATGCATTATTCTGAGAGTGAAAAAGAACTGGAGTAGAACTCAGAGGTCGTTAAGTCCAACTCTGTCGTACTCAGATGAGAAAGTCAAGGACAAAAGAGGGAGGCGTGTTCCCAATATCCGGGGGCACCCCCACCAACACCATTGCCAGACTGAGCTGTTTCTATTCCCCACGTCGCTACCCCCGTTTCCTGTGTCTTTGTCTCTTCTCATGCTCTTTCCTCACCTGTGAAATGGGTGTTTGGACTTGGTAAACTTGTGATGAAGGTTAACTGAGAGCCACTCCGAGTTCAAACTCCTGCGCAGGGCCTGGTGCTCACAATAAATGCTCGATAAATGACTGTTCGCTTTCCTTCCCCTGAGAGTTCCCTTCCTTTCAGAGAGGGAGCTGAACACACATGGCTTCGAGATAGACATTGGCTCTTCTGCCAACTGCTTGGTTGACCTGGGAACCCTTCTCCCAACTGGACCACAACTTTCTCAAGAGCAAGGACTGAGTTGGGGATCCCCACTTAAATAGCCATGTTCCTGGATTAGAGAGCGCTTGAGTCACAACAATACAGGGTCTCAGAACACATTAGTAGAGAAAAAGAGAAGAGAGACCAGGGTTTTTGCCGTTTTAAGAGGATTGGCAGAAGGCAGGAATCAAGGAAGAAAGAAAGTGGGGCAGGAAAGCCCAGTTTCACAGTCCTGCCCCCAACTAAGCCAGTCCCTCAGCAAGGTCACTGGCCCCCCACCATGGTGTCCTTCATTGCCACCAAGCAGTCATTATTAAATAACTGCTGTGTATCAAGAAAGTGCAGTGGGAACTGGTCAGCTCTGGATGAACAGAAGCAAAAGTATGTAGGTATGAGAGGCAGATGGATATCTAATATCATAGCCAAGTATTGGAGCCAGGGCAGAGGTGGGACAGATCAATTACAATTGGGGTAGACAGAAAAAAGCCTGGCCATTGGCCCCTGGATTCTCTTGGTGGGAACAGGGTTTCAACCTCACTGGCAAGCCCAGTGTGAAGATTGCATCAAGGCATTCTCGCAAAAGGATCAAGCTTAGGAACACACTTCCAGGAGGGATGAAACGCAGATAACCAAGCTGCAGGCAGTCAGCCAGCCTCAAATACCCTCCTGAGTTGCTTGTAGGCTATGGCACCCTAGCCAATAGTCTTCTTTCCCAGGGCTAGAATTGAGTGGCGTGCAAAGGCTAGCTGGAATCCTAAGAAACCCACAAGGAAAAGATAGTGTATCAGAACAGAACTTGGTACAGGGATCTAGGCAGGATACAAAGGTGAACTGGAAAGCAGGTTTGGGTCACGGGGATGCTCTCAGGTGAAAGGAAGGGTTCATTTCTCAGCACTGAAGCACCACCACCTCCTAACATGGAAAGTAAATGGAGGCTCTGTCTAAGATAGCCTGCATCACAGTTGGTCATGGAACCCTGGGGTAGCAATGAGCCTGCAGTAGCTCTGCTAAGAGGAGGATGATAGCTGCAGAGGCCCTGAAAGAACCCAATTGACGAACATTTCCCTCCTAAGAGCTTCCAGAAGCCAGGTAGCCAGCATAGGCACAGCCCCATGACTGAATCTTGATTCTTTTTGGACTTAGGGGTGTTGAAGTCTCTTGTGGGGTCCCACACGGATTTACGCAGGAAATGTCCATAATTAATTAGAAAGGAGGCCCCTATTCTCTGTTCTCTTTGTCTCTATTAAATGTGTTCTTAGACCCTGTGTTGTCATCAAGCTGTGACTCCAGCACTCTCTGATCCAGGAATATGGCTTTAAATAGCCATTTAAATACGAGGGTCCCTGGCTCAGTCCTTGCTCTTAAGAAAGTTGTGGTCCAGTTGTGGACCTTTCTAATATCTTTCTAATTCATTATGGATATTTCCTGCTTGAATCCTTGCCTGCTTCTCTTTCTACTCTACAAAAGTTCTAAGGGAGATTGCATCTACTCCCAGGGCTTTGGGTGGTCCCTGCCAACCACATGCCAGGCTTCACTCCAGTGCCATGGAGCCACCTCCTGGAGCTGCTTTCTCAGCTTCCCCTCTTTTGCAGCTCCCAAGCACTGGAGACTCAACCGCTCTGAAAGTGAGCCTGTCATTTCCCCCTTGCAAATCTGCTTCTCACACTGAATATTTTTATTCAGCAAATGTCATTGTCATCCACCCAGTCACCAAAATGAGTAATTCAGGATTACCCCCCCCCTTTTCTTTTATCTTCCCTTCCTCTTTCCTGCTTCTTACCTCCTATCATGGAATCATTTCCAAGACCTGCAAATTCCACCTTCTAATCATGCTCCACTCCCAGACCTCCCCCTACCCTGGATCATTACTGTAACAACGTTCTGCAAGGATTCTTCTCTCATCGTCAGTCTTGGATGACTTCCTAACCACAATTCCATCTCTCCTCCTTGCAATGGGAGTCCTCTTTCTAAAGCACGAACCTGATCATGTCAAACCCTTGCATCACATCCTTCAGTGGCATCCCAGGCTCTCTGGGAGAAAATCCAGACTCCTGAGCGTGATGCGCAAGGTCCCATTCCTCTCTTTAATCATCTCTCACTTCTTCCCCATAGAAACGGTTCTTTTTAGCCATATGGAAGTACATGTGATTAGAGAAATGTACTTTGTTGTTTAAGTGGCCTAACGTGTGTATATTTTATTCCCTCTACTTAACCTTCAAAAGTCCACCCGGGCATCGCTTCTATTGATCAGCCTTCCTTGGCTCTGAGCAGGGTGCGGTACCATCGCCACTAGCCTTCTCCCCCAAGGCTGGGAGAAACCGGCCCTACCTGCTCCACTCCCTGAGCAGAGCTTGGTGTCCTCTGTGCTTTCCACTGACAGAGCATTAAATGCGCTAATTTCACTGCTTGTTGTCCAGTTGTATGCTTCCAGGCTGTGCCATTTATCTCTGCACCCTGGAACCTAGCACAGTGCCTGGCACTTGGGAGGCACTTAGTCAAAAGCAGATGAATGAATAAATGAGTTCATCAGGCGCAGTTTTATTTTGATTTCTGTGTTTGTCCTTGGGAAACAGATCAGGGAAGGGAGATTTCCGGGTGTCTTCCCCTCGGAGGCTCCTACATGCCAGACACACACACCTTCCCCTCCTCTCCTTGGGGAGAAGGCCTGGGGCCTCATACAGCTGTGTCCTTAGCTAGTTACCTCAGAGGGTACTCCTTCTGCCAGATGCTGCTTGGGTGAGAGGAATGGCTTCTAGCCTCCTCCATTGCAGCGGAGAAGGTTATAAAACTCCACAAAGAGAAAAGGTTGGCTGGTTGCTTCCAGACAAGAATTAATAGGTGCAACCCATAATCCTGTCTTGAGGGAGATGAAGGGAAAAAGGAGAGAGAGAACATAATGGCCAAATCCACCCGTCTTGCTGCCTGAGTGCCTCTCTGGTGTTTGAAGTTCAATGCATAGAAATTGAGCAGAGAGGCTCAGGAGTCAGCACTTTGGGGGAGTCCGGCACGTGGCACCCTCCAGGGAAGCTCCAGCTCACCCCTGCCAGCCAGCGGAGGCGCAGAGGAGATCAAGGGAGCAGTGCTCAGCCTTGCTCTCATCCCACCCACTGGGATGGCAGCCGCTGGGGATATTTAGCCTGTTCTGATACCTCTGACCAGAGGAGTCAGGCAGCCACTCTGTGCTGAAGGAGATGGCTGGGATGCTGCAGTACGTTCCCCTTCACGTTTTCATATGAGGAACCAGAGGCCAGGCCAGGGCAAGGGACTCTTCCTCTGGAGTCACACGAGGAGGGGAGGCTGACAGGGCGGGGGTAGTGGAAGGGCCGGCTAGCACACAAAAGTGAACATGATCCTCCTCATCTCGGCAGCTTAAAAGTGGCCTGCTTCCCCTAGGCCCATGCTGGTGGGTTTGCCCATCCCACTGGGGACTTAGCCTGAATGCTTGCCCATCTGGGCACAGAGCAACTGTCTTAAGCACCTGCAGTGGTGTGGGGCTGTGCTCCTCCCTGAGTTAGAGGCCCTCACCTGAGCTGATCTGGGGGCCTTCTTCAGGCAGGCCTTGCTTCTCCAACCAACCCCAGCATCGACTCCTCATGCCCAGAACAGGGATGGCCATGAGGGAAGGGCTCAGTACAGGGGTGTGAATGACTTGGATGATGTTGATCATAGTAGCAACTGTCAGCATTTATTGAGAGTTTACTATGAACCTTGCACTTTGGATACATGATCTCATTTGTTCTTCCCTGCAAGTCATGACAGGCTCCTGCTCTTATGTCATGGGGATCACAAAAACACCTGCCTCTCGGTCAGGTTGAAGACAGAAGGGGTTAATACATGGAACATACTTTCACAATGCCTGATACCTAGGGAGTGTGTAATCAGTATCACTCACTTATTCACCCACCCACGCATTCATGCATTCATTCAATAATTCATTCAACAAAGGCTTGCTGTGTGCTCTGTGGTGGGCACTGTTCTCATCTCTGGGGATCTGTCTGAACACTGTGCCCTCATAAGGATCAGTGCAAGCAAAAGGAGACAGACAATAAATAAGCAAAAGGAAGATAATAGGCTAGATGGCAATAAGGACCACGGAGAAAGATGAAATAGGGAGGTCAGAGAGGAAGTGCCAGGGCTGGGGTCAGAGAAGGTCTCACTGAGAAGGTAACATTGGAGCAAAGTCGTGGAGCAAGTGAGGGATGTGTCCTCATGTGTGTATCTGGGGTAAAGGCTTTCCAGGTAGAAGGTACTACAAGGGCAAAGGGCTTGAATCTGGAGGGTGCGTGGTCAGTTCAAAGAATAGGGTTGGGCTGGTGTGGTCTGGGCAGAGAGGACCAGTGAGATGAGGCTTGAATGGGGGCCAGATGGTGAGGGCAGAGCCTGTGAGGCCTTGTAGGCTCTGGGGAAGGTTTTGGTTTTACTTTGAGTGAGACGGAGACCCTTTACAGGATTTGAGGGGTACACATGACTTACATTATGGTAGGATCACCCCAGAACCTTCCTGCAGCTGTACACTGCGAGCTAGGGAAGCTTAGAGATAAGCCAGGAGCTGAGGCAGTAGAGGGGTTGGTAGCTTGGAGCAAGGCGGGAGAGATTTAGGTGGGAAGTAGTGGTTTCCTTCATATATTTTGAAGATAATCCTGGGAGACTGGGTTATTGGCAGGAAGGACAAATCTGAGAACTCTGGCTTGAGCAAGCAGGAGGATGGAGCTGATGTTTACTGAGATGGGGAGACCAGGAGAGGCCTGGTTTGGAGTGAGAAATCAGAAGCTGAGCTTCAACCTGCTAAGTTTCAGACTCCTATTTGATATTCAAGGGTAGAGGTCAAGTAGCACTGGATATAGCATTCTGCCATCCAAGAGGAAGGTATGTGCTGGAGTTAGAAATTTGAAAGTTACACACTCGCTTCACAATAAACAAAATTGAGCGTGGCAGCAGGTAAATAACTTGCCAAGGGCTAGTAAGTGTGGTGGTGAGTGAAACTGGAGTCCATATCCACTCGGCTTTATTTTCTACTCTGAGGCATCCTGAGGACAAGGACTGAGTCTTCTTAAGGATGGGGAGGAAAGAGTAAATGTGACTCAGAGGCTGTGCATGCAGGATGAGAGCAGGGGAGAGAGGCTCACCTAGAACTTGGCAGGCCAAAAACAAGGCACTGTCCTAACAGCACTCCAGTAGTGCTAACTGGATGGGGGCACAGAGCCCTGTTGGTCTAAGTTTGGTCTGTGTGATGAAGGTTACAGCAAAAGGATGGGAGAGTAGTATTTTTTTGGTCTTGCACGCCCCATGTGCTAATAATATGTACTACCTATTCAGCATAGTTTTATGTCCAACAGGAGAATGCAAAGTGACCTATATGCCTGGCTCTGCCCTAGTACATGCACCATCTTAGGAAACACTTATTCCCTGAAGGTGTAGGGGATCAGGGGATTGCCCTTCTGTTGTGTGGAGTCTCTAGAGCTAGGAGACCTTCTGGGCACATCCTGAAACCTCTTCTGCTTGAGCGAACATGGATGAGATCCCTCCTAGGTCTGGTGGTTGGGATCTTTCTTTCAGAAGTCTGAAAATTCCTAAGGGGGCATCCAGTGGGGTCACCCCTCCATGGCCAAGGTCATAATTGATGGAATGCTTGACATGATTTGAAAGGCAGAAACTCACCCACAATCCTCTTCCTGCAGCCATCTCTGCATCACTTTGCTCCTGGGGCCTGGTGCTCCACCATTGTGACTGCAATGCCAGACGCTAAGGCCTGTCTCATTTTGAGTTAAGATCTCACCAAGATCTGCTGCTTGCGAAGCTGTTATTAGCCGTTATTGTTTTGGCTTAAGGGATTATTGTAGCCAGCTGTGGGCAGGCATGTGAGGGGAGGTGGGGAGAAATTCCAGAGCAGGGGCAGTGAGGAAACTTGACCTGAATCGAGGCTTAGGGCCTGCAGGACATGGGCAGGCTGAGCAGAGATGCTACGGGGCAGGGAGTTGGAAGGAGGAACATGACAGAGACCCTAGTGAAGGAGTCATATGGATCGTGTTGCACAGACAACCTTGTCAGAGTTGATCCCCCGTGCGTGTGTATGTTAGTGTGTGAATGTGGGTAGTATGTGTGCAAACACATGTCAGATTATGTGGGTGTGAATATGTGAGTATGGATGTGAGATTGTGTGTGTGTGTGAGAGAGTGTGGATGAGTGGGGGGATCTGTAACATGTTTGTGTAGGACTGTGTGATAGTGTGAGTGTGTGCGAGATAGTGGGGATGAGTGTGGGCATGTGGACTTATGAATGTGTGAATAACTGAGATAATGCGAGTGTGTATAAATGTGTGAGTGGGTACATGGGTGGGTATGACTGAGTGTGAGATACTAGCGTGCAAGGGATGTGAACATGTACGTGTATCACTGACACAATGTGTATGAATGTGAATTCTGAGTGAGTGTATGACTATCAAGATACTGTGTGTGAATGGTGTGTGTATATGACTGTGAGACTGAATGTGAACGGTGGGTGCGTGTATGCCTGTGTGTGAGACTGAGTGTGAATGATGAGTGTGTATGACTGTGAATTTGGAGTGTGAATTCAGAGTGTGAGATTGTAAATGTTGAGTGTGTTAGTGTGTATGACTGAGATAATGTGTAAGTATGAATTCTGAGTGTGTGTTTGACAGTGATTGTGAATGTCGAATATGTGTACAACTGTGAGATACAGTGGTGTGTGAAATGAGTGTGTATGAGTGTGAGATAGCATGTGTAAGTTAATGGTGAGTGTGTGTGTATGTGTGAGACTGAATTCTGAGTGTGTACGACTGAATGAGCAAATGTGTGTGAATTCTGAGTGTGGCTGAGTGCGTTAGTGTGTGTGAGTCTGAATTCTGAATGTATGTATGACTGAGATTGTGTGTGAATGGTGTGTGTGAGCTAGTGTGTGGCTGAATTCTGAAGGTACATGATAACGGCATGTGATAGCATGTGAGTGTGAATTTGTGTGTGTGTGAATGATGACTGTGTATGACTGTGTGTGAGATAGTGTGAGTGAATGTGGTAAGGATGTGAAAGCATGGATGTTTGAGGAAGGAGGGGTGGACGTGGGAAGAGGTTCCTCCCAGGACAGCCCTTTACTAACCTGCTCCAGGTGATGCCCCATGGGAACAGGTAGGAGGCGTCTCTGGCATCTGTGTCTGCATCTATAATTTTGAGGGCTTGCACCCTGCCTCCCTTCCTTAAGCAGTTACTTCACACCCTTGCAGAAAGCTCTCCTCATCCCAACAATGAAATAAAACACAAAAGGCACAGGCCTGTATGGGGAGATCAAAGCCTGCCCTCCTAGCCTGGGCTTCCCACTCACCGCCTGCCCCCTCCCCGCCAGCTCCCTCTCTTTATTCTGATCACTCGCCTTTTCTTCAAAGGCCTCCTTTCTGGAAGAGGAATTGTGCACACTTTGTCTCAAACATGCTATATTTTTTGTTAACAGCGGCACTGCACCAAAAGAGATCAAACGAGGGGCAGGGAAAAAAGAATCCACCCCCCAAATGAATAATTTTACCCTCCCCAACCTGGGAAAGGGGGCTTGAGGAGAGGAAAGGGTACAGAGACTTCAGCCCCCCTTGGTTCTCCCCGTGCGGTGGTCTGGAGGAGCCAGTGAGG
>NW_012114977.1:2302560-2336310 GCF_000951035.1 Colobus angolensis palliatus | reverse complement strand
ACAGAGTGAGACTCTGTCTCACAAAAAAAAAAAAAAAAGTCACCATAGAATTACAGAAATGTGTATGACCAGTGTCTTAGTCCATTCCACCTGCCATAACAAAATACCTTAGACCAGGTAATTTATAAACCACAGAAATTTATTGCTTACAGCTCTGGAGGCTTGGAAGTCCAAAATTAAGGCACCAGCAGATTCAGTGTCTGGTGAGGGCCTGGACTTCATAGATGGCTCCTTTTATGTGTCCCACATGGCAGCAGGGTAAGGGAGACAAGCCTCTTTCATAAGGGAACTAATCCCATTCATAAACTGTCATGATCTCATCACCTCCTAAGGATCCTTTCTCTTGATATTATCACAGTGATGATAAAGTTTCAACACATCAAACAGCAACATTAAGACTACAGCAATTGGTCTATGCCATTTGGGCATGTGTGTTTTAGCTGAAAACTTGAGATTGGCAGGAGGAAAAAAGACAGGAAGGGACTGTGGATCCAGAAGCAGTGGGATCTTGGGGGTAATGGACAGGGAAAGCCCCAGGGAGGTTGTGTCTGCACCTGATGTTGAAGACCTGGCAGGATGTGAAGGTGCATGGGTAGGCAGAGAGTTGGCAGGAAGCATAAAGAAAGGCCTGAGTTGAGAAGAAAACAAGGTATGGTAAAAGGCTCCACTGGAGTGGATTCCTTGCAGAGGAGTTAGGAACCAAATGGCTGATTCTGGCACAGGCAACTGAGCATCCCACAAATAAATATCACTCTAGGTATTGGAAATCAATGGACTTTTGAATAAAGATCATTTCCAAGATCATATAGGTTTTGTCCTGTTTCCTTCTAGGAGTTTTATAGTTTTTCATTCTACATTTAGGCTTTTGGTCTATTTTGAGTTAATTTTTGTGGAGGATATAAGATCTGTGCCTAGATTCAATTTGCATGGGGATGTTCAGTTGTTCTAGCACCATTTGTTGAAAAGACATTTTTCTCCATTGTATTGCCTTTGCCGCTTTGTCAAAGATCAATGGGCATTTAGTGTTTTGTACATGGCATGACACTCAAATAGTAGAAAATGGTATGTGGAAGTTGGTGAGTCTCATGTGCACCCTGTCTCTCAGCTGCTCAGTTCTCTCTAATGGTAACCTGCTTTATGCTTTTTGCGTGTCTCAGAGCAATTCCTTGTATGTCCAATAACTTATGAACACTATGGATTAATTTATTTGTGGATATAAATGGGTATTAAACACATTGCTTTGCATCATTCTTTTTTTAATATTAAGACTCTTTTTATTTTTGGGGAACAGGTGGTATTTGGTTACATAACTAAGTTTTTTTTTTTTTTTTTTTTGAGTTGGAGTCTCACTCTGTCACCCAGACTGGAGTGCAGTGGCACAATCTTGGCTCACTGCAACCTCTGCCTCTTAGGTTTAAGTGATAGTCCTGCCTCAGCCTCCCAAGTAGCTGGGATTACAGGCATGTGCCATCACACCCAGGAATTTTTGCATTTTTAGTAGAGATAGGGTTTCATCATGTTGGCCAGGCTGGTCTCGAACTCCTGACCTCAAGTGATCTGCCCACCTCAGCCTCCATGAATAAGTTCTTTAATGGTGATTTCTGAGATTTTGGTGCACCCATCACCTGAGCAGTATACACTGTACCCAATTGGTAGTCTTTTATTCCTCACCCTCCCTTTCCCTGAAAGTCCCCAAAGTCCGTTGTATCATTCTTAGGTCTTTCCATCCTCAAAGCTGAGCTCCCACTTATGAGTGAGAACATAAGATGTTTGGTTTTCCATTCCTGAGTTCCTTCACTTAGAATAATGGTCTACAATTCCATTCAAGTTGCTGCAAATGCCATTATTTCATTCCTTTGTATGGCCAGTAGTATTCCACGGTTCTTTTGTGTGTGTGTGTGTGTGTGTGCGTGCGCATATATATATGTGTGTGTATACATATGTGCACACACACATATAGTATTGAGAAATTTTGATTATATATACTCCAAAAGTTCTGTATCCATTCATTGATTAATGGGCATTAGGGCTGTTTCCGTATTTTTGCAATTGCAAACTGTGCTGCCATAAACATGTGTGTGCAAGTGTCTTTTTCTTATAATGACTTTAAAGACTCTATTTTTAAAGAGAAAATTCAAGTTCACTGCAAGATTGAGAGGAAGGTACAGAGAGTTCCCATATAATCCCTGCCCCCACACATACACAGCCTTCCTCACTATCAACATCCCCCAGTAGAATAGCACATTTGTTACAATCAGTGAATCTCCATTGACACACCATTATCACCCAAAGTCCGTAGATTATATTACATTAGGGTTCACTCTTGGTATTGTATGCTTTATGGGTTTAGACAAACGTATAATGACATATATCTGCCATTTTATCATACCGAACATTATGATACATCATCACACAGAGCATTTTCAGTTCTGTAAAAATTCTCCATGCTCCTTCTATTCATTCCTTCCCCACCGCTAACCCTTGGCGACCATTGATCTTTTCACTGTCTCTTCACAAGTTTTGCCTTATCCAGGATATCATACAGTTGGAACTATACAGTATGTAGTTTTTTCAGATTGACTTCTTTCACTTCATAATATGCATTTAAGTTTTCTCAATGTCTTTTCATGACTTGATAGCCATTTCTTTTTAGCATTGAATTCTGTTGTGTGAATGTATCACAGTTTATTCATTCACCTACCGAAAGAAATCTTGCTTGCTTCCAAGTTTGGCAATTATGAAAAAAAAGCTGCTATTAACATCTGTGTGCAGGTTTTTGTGTGGATGTAAGACTTCACCTCCTTTGGGTGGATACCAAGGAGTGCGACTGCTGATCATATGGTAAAAATATGTTTAGCTTTATGAGAAACTGCCAACCTGTCTTCCAAAGTGGCTGTCCCATTTTGCATTCTCACCAGCAAGGAATGAAAGTTACTGTTGTTCCAAATTCTCATCATCATTTGGTGTTGTCAGTGTTCTGGATTTTGGCCACTCTGATAGGTGTGAAGTGGTATCTCATTGTTTTAATTTGCATTTCCCTGATGACATATATGATGTGCAACATATTTTGCTATGCTTATTTACCACCTGTATATCTTCTTTGGTGAGGTGAAGTATTTGTTAAGGCCCTGGATCTTTTTAAAAAGTGTTGGCTATCTTATTTTTGAGTTTTGAGAGCTATTTGTATATTTTGACAACAATCCGTTATCATACGTATCTTTTGCAAATATTTTCTCCCAGTCTGTAGCTTGTCTTCTCATTCTCCTGACATTGTCTTTTGCAGAGCAGAAGTTTATAATTTTAATAAAGTCTAGCTTATCAATATTTCTTTCATGGATCATGCCTTTGGCATTGTATCCAAAAAATTATGACCATATCCAAGGTCACGTACGTTTTGTCATGTTACCTTGTAGGAGTTTTAAAGATTTTAAATCTTCATTTAAGCTTATGATCCATTTTAAGTTAATTTTTGTGAAGGATATAAGATCTGTGCCTAGATTCAAATATTTGCATGTGGATGTTCAGTTGTTCCAGCACCATTTGTTGAAAAGACATTTTTCTTCATTGTATTGCCTTTGCCGCTTTGTCAAAAATCGCTTGACTATATTTATGTGTGTCTGTTTCTGGATTCTCTATTCTGTTCCATTAATCAGTTTCTCTGTTCTTTTACCAATACTATGCTGCCTTCATTCCTGTAGTTTTATAGTAAGTCTCAAAGTCTGGTAGTGTCAATCCTTCAACTTTGTTCTCCTTCAATATTTTTTTTTTCTTTTTAAATTTTTATAGGTTTAGGAGGGTAAAAGTGTAGCTTTGTTAAATGGATATATTGCATAGTTGTAAAATTTGGGCTTTTAGTGTAGCCTTCACCCCAGTAGTGTGCATTGTACCCATTAAGTAATTTCTTATCCTTCATCCGCCTCCCACCCTCCCACACTTCTGAGTCTCCAATGTTTACTATTCCACTTTGTGTGTCCATGTGTACACATTATTTAACTCCTACTTATACGTGAGAACATGCAGCATTTGACTTTCTGTTTCTGAGCCATTTCACTTATGATAATGGCCTTCAGTTTCATCTACATTGTTGCACAAGGCATGATTTTACTTTTTATGTCTGAATTTTCCATCATATATACATACATACACACACACACACACACACACACACATATACACACATACCATATTTTAGAAAATCTAATCACTCATCAATGGACATTTATATTGATTCCTTATCTTTGCTGTTGCAAATAGTACTGTAATAAACATAGGAGTGCAGGTGCTAGTCTGGGTCTTTTGCCTCTCTCTTCTAAAATTTTAAATCAACTTTTTAATATCTTTAAAATAACTTGCTCATATTTTGATTAGGATTGCATTGAATCTATATGTAAAGTTGGAAAGAACTGACATCTTGACTATATTGAGTATTCCTATCAATGGACATCGAACATCTCCCCATTTACTTAGTTCTTTTATTTCTTTCATTAGTTTTGTAGTTTTTTTAAATGTAGATCTAGTACATATTTTGTCAGATTCATACCTAAGTATTTAATTTTTTGGAGTGCCAAATGGCATTGTGTTTTTAATTTTAAATTCTACTTAGTCATTGCTGGTACGTAGGGAAGCGACTGATTTTGTATATTAACCTTGCATCTTGTAATGTTGCTATAGTCACTTATTAGTTTCAAATATTTTTGTTGTTTATTCTTTCTGATTTTCTACATAGGAACCCTGTCATCTGAGATCAGAAAGTTTTATTTCTTTCTACCATTCTGTATATCTTTATTTTTGTTTCTTTAATTTATACATAATATGTTTACATACTTACGGGATACATGTGATATTTTGTTACATGCCTGGAACATACAGTGTTCAAGTTGGTGTGTTTAGGGTATTCATCTCCTCACGTACTTACCATTTCTATGTGTTAGGGCCATTTCAAGACCTCTCTTCTGACTTTTTGGAAATATATAAGGCGTTGTTAACTGTAGTCACTTGACTCTGCTACCAAACATTACAATGTGTCCCTTCTATTTAGCTGTATATTTGTACCCATTAACCGATCTGTTTTCATCCCTTTCTGTCCCCACCTACACGCACTTCCCATGCTCTGGTATCTATCATTCTACTCTCTACCTCAATGAGATTCACTTTACTAGCACCCACATATAAGTGAGACTATGTGATATTTGTCTTTATGTGCCTGGTTTATTTCACTTATGATGGCCTCCAGTTCCAGTCATTTTTCTGCAAATGACATGATTTTATTCTTTTTTATGGCTGAATAGTATTCCATTAGTGTATTATCATATTTATTTGTCTGTTGATGAACACTTAGTTTGGGTTCATATCTTTGGTATTATGAATAGTCCTGCAATAAATATGAGGGTGTAGTTATCTTTCTGAACAGGCTGATTTCTTTTCCTTGGATAAATAACCACTATTGAGATTACTGGATTATATGGGAGTTTTACTTTTCGTTTTTGGAGAAATTGCCATACTGTTTTCCATAGTTGCTATACTAATTTACATTCCCACCAGGGGTGTGTAAGAGTTCCTTTTTCTCCATATTCTTGCCAGCATCTGTTAATTTTTGTCTTTTTAGTAATAGCCATTTAACTGGGGTAAGATGATATCTCACTGTTGTTCTCACTTGCATTCTCTGATGAATAGTGATAGTGAACAATTTTTCATATATCTGTTGACCATTTGTGTGTCTTCTTTTGAGAAATGTCTATTTATGTCCTTTGCTTTATTTTTAATGGGATTATTTGTTTTTTGACTGTTGAGACATTTGAATTCCTTGTATATTCTGGGTATTATAATGTCCCTTCTCAGATAAACAGTTTGAAAATGTTTTCTCTTATTCAACAAGCTGTCTCTTCACTCTGTTGATTGTTTCCTTTACCATGAAGAGGCTTTTTAGTTTAATATACTTTTGTCTATTTTTGTTTTGTTGCCTGTGCTTTTGAGGTCTTCGCTATAACATCTTTACCTAGATCAATGTCCTGAGTGTTTCTTCTATGTTTTCTCCTAGAAGTTTGTAGTTTGGGGGCTTATGTTTAGTTCTTTAATCCATCTTAACTTTTGCATATGGTGGGAGATAAGGGTCCAGGTTCACTCCCTGCATATGGATATCCAGTTTTTCTAGCACTGGTTATTGAAGAGACTATTCTTTTCCAAATATATATTCTTAGCACCTTTGTTGAAAATCAGTTGGTTGTAAGTACGCGGATTTATTTTCCAGTCTCTGTTCTGTTCCATTGGGCTGTGTGTCCGTTTTTATGCCAAATACCCTGCTGCTTTGGTTACTATAGCTTTGCAATATATTTTGAAGTTAGACAGTGCTATGCCTCCAGCTTTATTTTGTTTCTTTGTTTGTTTAGGGTTGCTTTGGCTACTCAGGCTCTTTTTTGGTTCCGTGTGACTTTTATATATTCTTTCTATTCCTGTGAAAAATGACATTGGTATTTTGATAGGGATTGCATAGAATCTGTAGATTACTTTGGATAGTATGGTCATTTTAATAACATTAATTCTTCTAATTTATGGACATGAGATATTTTTCAATTTGTGACATCTAAAATTTCCTTTATCAGAGTTTTGTAGCTTTTCTTTCACCTTCTTGGTTAAATTTATTCCTAGGCATTTTTTTGTAGCAATTGTAAATGGAATTCCTTCTTGATTTCTTTCTTAGATAGTTCATTTTTAGTGTACAGCCATGCTACTAATTTTTGTATGTTGTTTTTGTATCCTGCAAGTTTACTGGATTTATTTATCAGATCTAAGAGGTTTTTTTTGGTGGAGTCTTTAGGTTTTTCTCGATAAAAGATCATGTCATCTGCAAAGAGGGACACGTTGACATCCTCTTTTCCAATTTGGATGCCACTTATTTCTTTCTCTTATTTGATTGCTCTGGCTAGGACTTCCAGTATTATGTTGAATAGAAGTGGTAAAAGTGGGCATTCTTATCTTGTTCCAGTTTTCAGAAGCAAGACTTTTGGCTTTTGTCCCTTTAGTATGATGTTAGAGGTGGGCTTACTATATATGGCCCTTATTATGTTAAGGTATGTTCATTCTATGCCATTTGTTGAGAGTTTTTATCATGAAGGGATGTTGAATTTTATCAAATGCTTTTTTTCTGCATCTCTTGAGATGATCCTATGGTCTTTGTCTTTCATTCTGTTGATGCAATGTATTGTGTTTATGGATTTGTATATGTTGAACCATCTTTGCATCCCTGGGATAAATCCCACTTTTTCGTGGTGTATTATCTTTCTGATAAACTGATTTTGTGTCCGTGTTCATCAGGGACATTGGTCCGTAGGTATCTTTTTTTGTTGTATGGTTTTGGCATTTGGGTAATGCTCACCTCATGGAATGAGTTAGGGAGAATTTCTTCATTTTCAATTTTTGGAAATAGTTTGAGGAGACTCAGTGTTAATTCTTCTTTGTAACTTTGGTAGAATTTGGCAATGAAGCCATCCATTTCTGGACTTTTCTTTGTTGGGAGGTTTTTAAATTACTGATTAAATCTCATTACTTGTCATTGTTCTGTTCAGGTTCTCTATTCTTCCTGATTTAATCTTCATAGGAGGTACATGTCCAAGAATGTATGCATTTCCTCTGTCCCTAGGTCCCCCAGTGGTATGTGTGGACACTGGCTGTGCTGTGGTAGGCAGGAGCAGGGTGATCCCCAGGCCCCTGAGAGAATGCCTGGGTGGGAGCAGCAGCGGCTATATAAAGGCCCTGTTGCTGGGAGGGCAGGGTTGCTTTCTTTGCGAACAACCATAAATAGGCTTGGGAGTGCACACTTCAGCCTCCACTGGTGGCTATAAGCAGGTTAATATTTCCTCAGAATACTTTTAAATGCATAGTAGTCCTGCTACTGTGAGTGGTGGGGTTGCTACCAATGACTCACTCTTCAGCCCCGGTAGCAGCAGCCAGCAGTGGTGCCCAGCTGGGAACAGGGGATGTCAATGAGTCTCAGGGATTTGAAGATGCAGACTATTGGGCCCTAGGGCAGATGCAGTTTGATGAGTGCTAGGCTCTCAAAATGGTGCTGTGCTGTAGCTGCTTTGGACTTGGGGGAATGTAGGACCCAGTTTAAGCTCCCTTAAATGCTGTTGTGTTGTCTCCAGGCAGCTGCCTATGTTAGTCTTAGAGCCACATGTATCGAGCCTCCCCTGTGTCTAGGACTGCAGGAGTCCATGGTGGAAATGTAGAGTACTGGAGGTCATTCATTTCTTCTTTTTCTGCACTGGGGAGCCTCTGTAGGCTCCCAGCAGATCCTGGCAGAGTGAGCCATCTCAGTTTCCTCTTCTTTCTCACCTTAGGTGTTTTCTGTTACTTCTCTGTGAGTTATCTGCTGAATAGACCATGCTTTATGTGATCTAGTTGAAGTCTAAGTATCTACTTGCTATTTTAGTTCTTTATGGAGGAGGTGAGTACCAGATGTCTAGTCAGACATCTTGAAGCCTCTCCTCCCAATCTGTATCTCTTTTATTCCTTTTCTTCTGTTATTGCATTAGCTAGGATTTATAGGACAATAATGAATAAGTTCCACCTTGTTTTTTAAAACTAAAAATGTACCTAAGTTTTTATCATATAGTTAATTATAAAACCGTCTTGTTATTTTAATGGCTACATAATATTTCATTGTAATACTGTACTATTTATTTAACCAGTGCCCTTCTGGTGGGTGTTTAGATTTCTTTTCAATCTTTGCCTGTTGCAAAAGATGCTATAATTAATCATCCTACATATTCATTAATTTTGCAGGAACATGTTACTCTGCAGAGTAGGTTTAGTAATGAATCACTGGCTCAAAAGATAAATACATTTTCACATTTATAAATATCATAAAATTGCCCTTCAAAATGTTATATTAAGTTGCACAATGACTTACAATTCATGAAAACACCTGGTTTGTCCTAATCTTGCCAAATAGGGTTATTATATGTTTTATTTGTGGCCAATATGATATATGTAAACATGGTATATTAATAAGATGCCATTGTACTAACCTTATTAGGAGTGGGGCTAAATACTTTTTATATATTTAGGAGCTATTTGTAATTTTTTCTATACATCGATCTTTGCATATTTTCATATTGAGTTTGTGGTATTTTACTGATTCGTGGGAATTCATTATATATTTGTTTGGATAAGTATTTCCAAGATTTTCATGTCATTTTTCTTTCGATTTTTTATGGTACTTTTGTCACTGAGAAAAAGTTGAAATTAATGTAGCAAAATTTATCTTGATATGTTATAATTGTACTAGAGTCTTTTTTTAATGGCTTTGACAAGTTGAGATTATTTCTTAAAAACTCATGTTTTCTTGTACATTTGTGATTCCATATTTTGCATTTGATGTGCTGATTAATCTATAGGGTATAGGGTAGGGATTCTAACTTTAATTTTTTTTATTGGATAGCTGTTCTGTGAATACAATTTGTTGAATAATCCATCTTTTCTCTACTAATATGTGAAACTACATTTATTACATACTACATTTTTAAGTGTATTTGGATATATTTCTGGATTCTATACTCTGTTTTATTGATATGCTTGTTCTTTTTTGTTTGTTTGAGACAGCGTCTCACTCTGGCCCAGGCTGGAGTGCCGTGACACACGCTCAGCTCACTGCAACCTCCACCTCCTGGGCTCAAGCGATTCTTCTGCCTCAGTCTCCCAAATACTTGGGATTATAGGGCATGTGCCACCACGCCCAGCTAATTTTTGTATTTTTAGTGCAGACTGGGTTTCATCATGTTGGCCAGGCTGGACTTGAACTCCTGACCTCAGTTGATCTGCCCATCTTGGCCTCCCCAATTGCTGAGATTACAGGCATGAGCCACTGTGTCCAGCCTGATATGCTTGTTTTTGATTCGGTACCTTACTATATTAATTGCCATAGCTTTGTAATATGTTTTAACATCTGATAGAGGTAGTCCCTCACATTCTTTGTGGGTATTTTTTATGGCAGAGTTTTCTTACTTTTTCTTGTTAATGTATTGAATTTATCTTGTCTGTAAACTTAAGCCTGTCTAAAATTTGGTGTACTTGGTGGGGTAACCTTAAAGTTACAGAATAATTTAGAGAGAATTGATTGCGTCATCACACTGAGCTTTCCTAACAGAGAATAGGTATGTCTTTTCATTGTTCTTGTCTGCTTTTGGTTCAGATGTAATGTTTAAAGATTTTTTTTTCTTCATATAGATGCTATACATTTGTTAAATCTATTACTACAAATTATCTTTTGGAGAGCTATTTGACCACTGTCTGACCACTATAGCTTCCAATTGAATGAGAGGACTACAAACCTATTATGTTATTTTCTTCCCCTCAGACAGCAAATTGAATTCTTTTATGTTTTCATAATAAATTTTTGATTTTTTAGAACTTTCCTGTTGTTCAGTCATATATTCTACAAATGTAAAGTTTACCTCTTCCTTTTCTATTTATAGTCTTATTTTTATGTTGCATTTGAATAGTACCTCAAACAATATTAAGTGAACATCATTATTTAGTTCCCAGCATTAATAGTAATGCTTATATTTTTCCATTAATTGTGAGGCTTCTGACTTAAGATATATGAAGTTTTATCATAATGAGGAGCTATGTATTTATAAAACTACTTTTTTCATTAAGAAAGGATGCTGAATTCTCCAGCGTTTATGGAGGTTATCTTTTGATCTAATATGGCCAGTTATATTAATAGAGTGAAACTATCTTTGCATTTTTGGAATATACATCATTTATTCATGGATAATTATTCTTTTGGTCTTTTGCCTGATTCTCTACCTTACTATTTCATGTAGAACGTACACATTGATGTTCATCAAATGAAAGCAGTTTGCAGGTTTATTTTGTATTTGATTTGTCAGGTTTTACTATCAATGCTATTCTAACTTTATAAAAGTAATTTGGAAGTGATCTTTTGTTCTTAAGATATTGAGCAATTTAAAATATTACTGGAGATACGTGTTAGTTACATGTTAGACAATTATTTTGTGAAACCCTTTGGCATTATTTTTTTTCTTGCAAGAGCTTCTTGACATTAAAAAAAAAAAAAAATCAATTTCTGCCAGGCCTGCGCTCCTAGCTACTCAGGATCACTTGAGACCAGGAGTTCAAGGCTGCAGTGCATTATGATCAGACCCATGAATAGCCACCTCACTCAAGCCTGGGGAACATAGTAAGACCCCCATCTCTCTCTGTCTTATTTTTTTTGAGACAGAGTCTCACTCTGTCACCCAGGTTATAGTGCAGTGGCGTGATCTTGGCTCATTGCAACCTCTCCCTCCAGGTTCAAGCCATTCTCCTGCCTTAGCCTCCAGGTGTGTGCCACCACACCTGGCTGATTTTTGTATTTGTAGTAGAGATGGGGTTCCACCATATTGGTCAGGCTGTTCTCAAACTCCTTACCTCAAATGATCTGCCTGTCTTGACCTCCCAAAGTGTTGGGGTTACAGGTGTGAGCCACTGCATCCGGCAAGACCCCTATCTCTTAAAAAAAAAATCAAATTTCTTTTTTGGTAAATTATGTGTTTAGGTTGTGTATCTCCTCTGTGATCTACTTTGGTAATTTATGTTTTTTCTAGAAAATGAGCCATTTTTTTCAGGTTTTCAAATCTATACACATATAATTGGATAAGATTATATGATTCTTTAATTTCCTCTATATCAGTTTGGTAGGCTTTTCTTAAAAGTAACCTCATGAAATATTTTAATATGATTAATTAGATGTTTTATGCAAAAGGAAACCAAGTTAAAATGTGAGATATTTGCAAATGGCAAACTTCATGGTTATAAAATGAAGGATACAGAGGTGGTTCAATACTACTACCTTGACAGGTTTTTGAGATCTCATCATTTAAGTATCAAAGATCAGGGATAGACAGTGGTCTGTTTTGCAGTTTTAGAAGAATCCTTACTGTGACCTTTGTAGATTTCATCATTCCCATCTTACTGATGGTCAGTGAACAGGCTAACAGAGTCTCACCTAATTTCTCCCACTGAGATGATCTCTTTCCTGACAGCCACTTACTCCCATGCCCAGTCTAGAGTCTCACTTGGTCCTCTACAGTCTCAGGCTGGTCTTTTTTTGATCCTTCAAACCAACCTAGGTACAAGTATGAAGATCCCCCTCATCTGGTTCTTTTTCTCTCCCCGTAACTTCCCTGTGGATCTAAGATAGCTAAACAGATATGTATCAAACAACTTACATTCAGCCTTCTCCCAGGGAAGAGAAATGTGAAATGTCAAAAAAAATTCTCTTGTTCTTAGAATTTGCTGGGACCTTCTGGAAAACACAGATGGTTCTTGCTCTGGATTTGCTGAGTGGGGAGGTGTTTCCTTCCCCAGCAGATTCATCTTCTCACTCTGTCAGGGAAAATGCACAGAATGCTATCCTGAATTCAAGTAGAATTTTGTCTTTAAGCTCCCAGAGAGAGACAGGACCAGGATTTTTATCTGTGTGGCTTAGTGCATTGAAATTAACTGTATGTTTTCTAATATCTAAACAGTCCTATATGTAAATATGATAATTTGTATGTGTAAGGGTACATGTGTGTGTGTGTGTGACAAAAGCTGATGGTTTCCAGAGAAAGGTACCCCTCTCTTACCTATAAATATAAGCCAATGACTATAATCAACAATTTTAAGTAAAATTCAACTAAAACTTCATTATTTAAATAAGTTTAACTAAAACATGGAGCCCCTAATACACGCTAGACATTATGCTGGGTGCTTTGCTACTTATTGCTGGGTGTCTCTGACCTAAAAAGGTGCAAAGCATATTAAGAAACCTTTCTTTGAGAGAGATATAGAAATGAGATGTCAGAAGGTTTTCAGGAAGCTGGAGGTGGGCCCCAGACTGAGGCACACCGGAAAAGGGTATGAGATGTTGACAAGGCGTCACTCCCAAGGCTGCACTCTGCATCCTTTTGGTTGGCCCATCTTCACTGACTAGAGCAAAGCAGTGTTTCTAAAACCCTTGAGGAGCCAGGGAGAGAGTGTGAGTAGCTGGTAAATGGTATTGGGAGAAAGGGGGCAAGAGTGCTCTGCTGCCATGAGGCACCACCCCCCCCAGCGTATCACTATGTGTTGATAGTGTGTAGGGGAAGGCATGATACTTTCATCTATTGCAAGCCGGGTTTTCCACTCAGGTTTCATAATGGCTCCCCAGATTCAATCCTTCAAGACTGCTTTCTTATGGCTCTTTCTTTGACTCCTCATCTTTTCCTTCTTTCTTAGATAGTGATGGTCCTGACCTCTGTATATTCCTATAGAAATTGGCAAATAACCTCTACAATAGCACCCACCACAATGTGTGGCAATGACCTCTTTCTATGACTTTCTCTTCCCCCACATCCTCAGTGCCTAACCCAGTGCTTGGCACAGTGTAGACATTCAGCAAATGTTTACTCAAGAAATTAATCAAATAACTTCGTAATGAATTATACGCCTGACCCTAACTGTATCCTCAACACTATCTGCATGGTTGAGGCCAAGCCTTAAACACTGAGTCCATTCACAGAGATATGATGAGTATATTTGGGACCAGTGTTGCCTCTGCCTCTCCTATTGTCCCAGGATTTGCTGGAGATGCATGACAACACAGATGTGCCCGGGCAGCTTTGCCTCATGCCTTATTAGGGAATCTGTTATGTGAATCGCCTTGCAGATGAGGGAGTTTACTTTTGCTTGTCTGGGAGCACCAGTCAGTTGCCTGGAATCCTTAATCAGGCTGTAGCGGGGAGGGATGGAGTCAGCCAGGCACACCCTGAGCAGGTGATTCCAATTTGTAGTTTGAAAGAGCAGCATTGTATTTAATTGTTCCCACCTTCTTGGTCAGACTTCGTCTTTTTCTGCAAGCTCTGGGCACACCTCCTTGGCTTTTGTTTTACAGCTGGTTGAAGGTGTTCTTTTAAATGAGAAGTCAAGCCTGAAAGACAAGAGTTGAGGCTTAGAGCCACAGGCATTATAATCTATGGCTACTCCCTTACCAGACACTAGACTCATAAAGATAATCACGTAGATTTTTAAAAATTGTACTGGATTATTCTGAAGAGGCTGCGTGTGTAGATGAGGTAGGGTTAGGTGGGTGGGTGTTATCTTGAGGTCTCAGCTTCCTGAGGCTCCTCACGTGGCTCACAGAGAGCTCTGTCCTTCTGTGCTCACTGACTTGGCTCTTCCCTCAGTGGAGGAGAGAAGGAAAGCATCTCAATCATGACTTTCCCCAGCACACCACCGACCAGTGACAAAGGACCCTTGGGAAGATGGATGGAGCTGGAGTAACTGGGTTCTGGCATACATTAATTAGGAGAGTTGTTCAGACAGAGGATTCACAGGGTGGGGTGCCTGTCAAAGTCAGCACATAGAGTTGGAGTGATGGGGACATTTAAGAGCAGCGGGTGTACCAGGGCGCTCATGAAAACAGCATGCTGAGCAGCAGGACACGAGCGTGTGTTTTGGGTTATGAATAATATCTAAGTAGTAACTAAGCTTTGGAAGAAAGCTTTCAAGATGGGACTGCAAGCATGGGCATTACTTTCTGTGGCTTTGAAGATAGGACTGCAAGTATGGGCATTACTTTCTGTGGATAGAAGCTAGGAGAGGCAGGAGGCTTAAAAAAAAATACCACTCACTCTGCCTAAATGAACAGGAGATCCCTAGAAAAGGATCCCCTGAATCTTAAAAATCTGAAAAGGAATGTTAACCAGCCTCTGGGTCCAGTCTTCTGTCTCCAAGTCGTTGACTGTCAAGGGGCTGAAGCCTAGCAGAAATCAATAAGGAAAAGCTTCCAAAGCGGGCACTAATGACTCAACTGCCAAGACCATTACTCATCCCAGTAAAGGGGTGAGCAACTCATTCCTGGAAATGCTGCCCACTTGGTAGCTAGTTATTTCCCTTGGTTTTACTTTTTCCGCTATATTTATCCATCTCTCAAGATGAGAATGACTTCATGAAGCCACCTAGTTAGATCCTCGCAATGCCAGTCCCCAAACCAAAGATCTAGGTGTGAAGATCTCAGACATGAGGCCCCTCCTCAACCTATAAACTCCCACAGTAAAAATTCCATCACCCATTACTAGGTAAATTACTTCTTGTTCTCTGGGAATAGCTCCCTGATTCTTTTGAGATAAACATATCCAGTAGGTTCGTCTCTTTATCTAAACATTAATTCTTACTTTCATTTATGCATATGAATATATAAGTGTGTCTCTGTGTATATATGTATATGTACATGCTTATATGTATATATATTTAGAATATATGTAAATTTAGTGGACTATATATATAATTCAGTATTATATGTCTATATTTTACATACATGCACATATATCCTATTACAAAAATGTAGCCATAAAACTGCCCTGCCCTCCTAGTAGAAAGGTTAAAAGGTATACTCAAGGATAAATTATTAGATAACTGGATAAGGTAAATTACAAGGGAAACCATAAAATCCCACGGTCTAAAAAGTGAGAACCACTAGTATCTGAGGAGGAGGTTCCCTGGTGCCTGGCTGATTTTGGAGGCATCACAGAGGAGGAGCATAAGCTAGGTTTTGAAGGATGGGCAAAATCTGTCTATTTGGAGAGCAGGTGGGAGGCATTCATTTGAGTGTTTTGTATTTTGGAGGTTCTCATGCTTTTCAGAAGTACCGTTCTTCCCCCTCTACCCACTAGCACCATCTCTGAAACAGATTCTTTGATTCTTTCCTTCCCAAGAGGACATGTAGCCCATGAGAATGTTTCTCCTGCTGCCTGCTTCTTATCTGGAATCGGCTCCTCTGTGATTGCATCTGAGCACAAAGACAGCTTCCCCCACCAAGATAGGGCTCTCCACTTAAGGGTTGGTGGAATGGGGATTGACGATGAGGGCCCCTTGCCTGGATGGTCCAGGTGACACCTCCTTTCACTCTTAAAAGTATCCTTGTTTAGACAATAAGTTAGATGTGCCCCCCACCTACAACAGAGTGGAGAAGGAAATGGAGGGTAAGTGGTGTTAGTCTTTGACAGAAATTCTCCTGGAAAAGTATTCAGCCTTGGACTGCAGCAGTGACCGTCAGTACCCCATTGGGCTAAAGATGTAGCAACAACTCCTTCAAAAATTCAAGGATGATTCCATCAGAACCCAAGTGATTGCCAGAGGTTCTCAAACCTATCTTTCTGTCTTTGGGCCAACGGCATCTGCCCCAGAGATGGTTGTGCTCTGACTTGGTGACATCTGGGCATGGGATATGCCAACTGTGCTTACCTGCAGGCTCTGCCCAGTCAAGGGCCAAGGCAGGCCCCTGAGAGAGCCTCATTGAGCCACAAACAGAAGCATTGGCAAGTGCTTCTCATTCCCCCATGTACCCCTCCATCTCCTGCTAGGATCTACACTTACACTTCAGAAACCAGATGGAAGTCTAAGAGAAACTATACCAACAGTTAGAAGCCTGGCGTTCTGTCCCTCATTGACCTTGTGTTGTTAGGAAAGATCACTTACTTCCTATGTTCCTCATTTTTGTTACTGTAAATAACAGGAGATAATGCTGCTGCTGTACAGCCAACTTTTTTGTTTGTTTGTTTGTTTGTTTTTGAGACTGAGTTACGCTCTTGTCACCCAGGCTGGAGGATAGTGGTGTGATCTTGGCTCACTGCAACCTCTACCTCCTGGGTTCAAGAGATTCTTTGGCCTCAGCCTCCTGAGTAGCTTGGATTACAGGCATGTGCCATCATGTCCAGCTAATTTTGTATTTTGAATGGAGATGGGGTTTCACCATATTGGCCAGGCTGGTCTCAAACTCCTGACCTCAGGTGATCTGCCTCTTTTGGCCTCCCAGAGTGCTGAAATTACAGATGTGAGCCACCATGCCTGGCCAGCCAGGTAACTTGTGACAGTTGTTTGTAATGTCTGAAATTTTTTTGGTAGTCAATTGCTATTTGGGGTAAAGGCTTAATATTGCTGGGTTTTTACGAGGATGCTTGGCAAAGCAACTGTCTCCTTTCTAAATCCTGCTCTGGCCTCTGGCAGGTTCTGGAGTTATCTCCCTTCCTGGTTCAGACCTGATTTGGGGAAAGTCTCTTCCACCAGCAACCACTACTGAGCAGGAAGGAAAACTTCCCAAGGGACGGTGTCATCCTCTTTTTAGAGGTCAGTAAAATCCTGAAGTTCTAGATTCTTGTGCTTATCTCAAAGGAGACCTGAGAATCATTTTAGGTAAGTGAATTCACTTGTAATTTTTTTGTTTTGTATTTTAGGCTAGTATTTATTCAGCATCTTTCTGTGCCAGGCACTGTGCTAAGGTTTTAGCATTTATTATTTTATTTCTTCCTCCTGGTATCCTGTGAGGTAAGATATTGTTATTATCCCGATTTTTACAGATAAAGAAACTGAAGCCACACCCATAATAACTGGAGAAGTTAAGGTTCTAACCCAGGTTTATCTGCCCCACAACCTTTCTATTTTTCACGTTTGGTACGGCATTCGTAAATTACATGAGCTACTGAACACTTTGTTATAAAATAGGCTTTGTGTTAGCTGATTTTGCCTAACTGTTGGTGAATGTCAGTGTTACAAGCACGTTTAAGGTGGGCTAGGCTAAGTTATCATGCTCAGTTTGTTAGGCATATTAAATGCATTTTTGATGTAAATATGTTCAGCTTACAATGGGCTAATCCGGATGCAATCCCACTGTAAGTCAAGGAGCATCTGTATATGTTTATGCTCCCTCAGACTCAACTACTGGTACACTAATTGTGATTCCAGGCAAGAGAGTGAGGACCCATGACCATTATCACTCACTCCAGCATCTTCCTTACCACAGGCTTCCCAAACTATCTAGTGTGGTGAGTCACTAGCCCTTTCTAGGTGGATTGCCGAGAGGTGATCTCATTGATTATCCCCAAAAGACACTCTCGAAAGAGAAAGACGCTCTGGAGAGACTGTGATCAGTGAGGTGGCTGGCTCAAAGCTAACAGGCAGTAGTGGTTTTGAGATTTTAATGAATCCCAGGGAAGAAGGAACTTGGAATCTAACTGGGCCGGGAAAAACCTTTCCACTCCACCTGAACATTCAGTCGTCGAGTCAGGTGGTGTCAGCTCTGTCTCAACCCTTCCCACCTCAATTCTTGCTGCTTCTCCAGATGCCAAATTCTATTCCAGCCATTCAGAACTGCTGGTCTGTCTTCAAACAGGTCACTGTTTTTTGGCCTCCGTACATTTGCAGATACTTTTTCTCTTCCTTTCTTCCCTTTGCTAAATCTTGTCATTCTTTCAAGATTGCTCAGAGGCCCTTTTGCCCTGAGAAATAGGCCCCACTCTGTTCCTCCCTCCTGCACTCCCCACTGACACATACACACATACTCAGTGCTAGGTGTGAGGGGTTGTCATCCTCTTCCACACTAGATCAGGAGGCGGCATGCCACCATCCCTGCATTGCGCTCACCCCTTGCTCAGTGCAATGTAGATATACATCCATGCCTGAGGATGCATGTTTACCTCCAGGATGCCTACCCCTCTTCTCCCACATGCTAGTGCTACCAAGGTATGAAGAGTTACTCCTCTAGAGAATATCTGCTCTCTAAAGGAGGAAACAGGGGGAGAGAGCCCAGTGTGACCTAAAAGTTGCCGTGGAAAAGCTAACGTAATAGCAGCATTTTGGAAAATGACAAGCAGGTGGGAAAATGTGTCCGGATGTGAAGAGACTTAGGGTGACTCCCAGCTCCTTCATGGCTAACACCCATCCCGTCACTCTGGGCGTATCTCCTTTCCTGCAAAGGAGGGCAAAGGGCAAGCTCTGACCCTCAGGCTGAGCTGTGCCTCTAGCCAAGGTCTATCCAGTGACAAACTCAGGTGTCAGAGCAGCTGGTCTCTGTCCACAGAGTAAACCTTCACTCCTGTCCATCCTCTCTGTGTTCATCTCTGCAGCCCTCTCGCCCTGCTTGCCCTTTTTTTTATTTATGCCTTCCCTCTCTTGCTCCGTCTCTGTCCTCAAAACTTTAATTTCCATTTTTCTTGGGGGCAGGGAAGAGGCTAAAGACTGAGGGGGCCTGAATCAGGGAGTGCCTCCTCACTCATGAGCCCAGCTCCTCCCCACCACACCTCCAGACTGGCGCGCCTTCTCACCCCTCCACTGCTGTCTGCTCACTTGGAAGCTGGCATGTTTCCTGCTGCAGCCTGATTAGATGATGCCACGCAGCCCTGTACCGCTGAGCCACTTCTTAAATCAGATGCTCACTTAGCACAATCACCGCATTATGGAAAGCTTAGCACTATTGTAATTTTACGTGCACTTTGACAATTGATTTTGGGTAGAGAAGAATTCACTTGTTGTGAGGTTTCGCATGTTGAGTTTGCATGCATATTACATTTTTAGAAAAACAATTTCTGTCCATGGAGGTATTCATGAGGTTGGAGCTCTAACAAGAAACACACAGCTGGTGCGACAGGGTGGGAGGCTTGCTAAGAGAAAACAGATGAGAGAGCAGGTTGGAAAAAAGTGCTAGAAGAAAATTTCCCCTCAGTTTCCATCCTTGGGACCACACGCAGGGTCTCTAAGTTTGGGAGAGGACTTTTGAGGTTTTCCCATGTCCCTGTTTTAAGGATGAGGCCATGGAGGCTCAAGCTAGTGGTATAGGCCCAGAATCATACAGCCCCTAGCTAATGCTGTTTCCTCTGATCTGTGTTAAAGGTGACTCTTCCTGGATGGGTCTCTTGGTTGCTATGACTAGAATTTCCCTGGTAACTATCTGCCTGGCTACAGCGCCATTTTGATGTTCCACAGTCTTCAACATTTTTAGAACCGAGCACTCAGCTGCTCTTACCATGGTCTTTCCATTCAAAGACCATGGAGCAAAGTTGTTTCCCAGCTGGTGAGGCTCATGATGCAGAAGCTGGTGGATTTTATCCCCCACTTCGTCATGGGTATCCTCCAGTGTGGATGGTTGTCATTGACTCTCCTTCATCCTTGTGCTCTCAAAATCAGCCTCTTAAGAGGTTATCCCACTGATTTTTTCCTAGGGGGATTATTTATTTCTTTGACAAGGTCAACCTTCCTCACTGCCCCAGCACACCTTCCTGGGACCTCCATCAATTCCTTCCCCTCCTCCCTTTATCCCATCATTTACACATTGTCCACTTCAGGGCAGTTAGAAGTTTGGCATAATATATTAACTCTAACTTGCATGGTAAAACTAGGGTCCCTTTCTCATTTAAGTGAGTCTGAGGGTCCTAGAAGGCCAAAAAAAAAAACAAAAAAAAAAATCTGACACATTTTCCTGCTGGAACAAGGGTTGCATTTTCTTGTAGGCTTTTATCATCAAACCAAACAAAACTCCTTCATAATGTCAGATGGAGCCTAGGTCACTGGCTCTCATTCTACAGATGCAGGCCATGGGTGGTTCCAGGAGATCTGGGGAGGAGAGGATGGATAGAGCCGTGAAAAGCACTGCACTTGCTGCAGAAAAACAACTCCCGTGCATATGGTGGGGCAGAAGTACTATCCCATGAGTACAAATTGATGGATGGAATGGTGGAACATACAGGGTTCTTGGGTTACAGAGGAGTGATCTCTGTTGACTCCATTCCTTCTGAGATTAGCAGGGAATGGTATTCCTGAAGAGAACAGGTTTGGGAGAAGATCATCCAGGAGATCCATGAGATCTCACAGAGAGGTTGTTGTTGTGAGTTGAATTGTGTCTCACAAAAAGATATGATGAAGGCTTCACACTCAGTACCTCAGAAAGAGACCTTAGTTGGAAATAGGGTCATTGCAGATGTAATTAGTCAAGATGGGGTTATAATGGAAGAGGGTGAGCTTTTAATCCAATATGACCATTGTCTTTTTAAGAAGAGGAGAAGAGACACAAGGAGAACGCCATGTGACAGCAAAGGCAGGGATTGGGGTCATGCAGCTGCAAGTCAATGCCTGCTGAGGATTGCCAGCAACCAACAGAGGGGAGGAGGGTGGTGTGGCTCTTCCATCAGGTTCTCCTTCAGAGCCCTTGGAGAGAACCAACCCTGCTGATGCCTCTATTTTGGGTTTCTGGCCTCCAGAACTGAGAGAGAATATGTTTGTTGTTTTAAGCCACCCAGTTGTTGTAAGCCACCCACTTCACTATGGCAGCCCTGGGAAACTAATACAGTCAGCCCTACATATCTGTGGCTTCATAAACCGTATCTGACTAGCCACAAATCAAAGATACTTGGAAAAAAATGAATAAAAATAACACAGCAATAAATATAATAGGAACAAAAACCACAAAATAATAACTACTCATATTATTTACCTTTCATGAGATATTATAAGTAATCTAGAGATGATTTAAAGTATATGGGTAGAATGTACTCGTGTAACACCACCTGTTCCCCAATAACCTATGGAAATAAAAATTTCTTTAAAAAATAAAGCACATGGGGAATGTGCATAGGGTATATGCAAATAATAAATACTAAGTGGAAGTAAAATACTCCTCAAAAAATGCAAAAGAACTGAAATCATAACAAATAGTCTCTCAGACCACAGTGCAATCAAATTAGAACTCAGGATTAAGAAACACATTGTTTCTTACTCCTGAATGACTCATGGGTAAATATTGAAATTAAGGCAGAAATCAAGAAGTTCTTTGAAACCAATGAGAACAGAGACAATGGACCAGAATCTCTGGGACAAAGCTAAAGCAGTGTTAAGAGGGAAATTTATAGCACTAAATGCCCACACCAGAAAGTCAGAAAGATCTCAAATCAGTACCCTAACATCACAATTAAAAGAGCTAGAGAGGCAAGAACAAACTAACCCAAAAGCTAGCAGAAGACAAGAAATAACTAAGATCAGAGCAGAACTGAAGGAGATAGAGACACAAAACACTCTCCAAAAAAAAATCAATGAATCCAGGAGCTAGTTTTTTGAAAAAATTACCAAAATAGATAGACCACTAGCTAGACGAATGAAGAAAATAGGGAAGGAATCTAATAGGCACAATAAAAAATTATAAAGGGGATATTATCCCTGACCCCACAGAAATACAAACTAGCATCAGATAATACAATAAATATCTCTATCCAAATAAACTAGAATATCTAGAAAAAAATGGATGAATTCCTGGATACATACACCCTACCAAGACTAAACCAGGAAGAAGTCAAATCCCTGAATAGACCAAAACAAGTTCTGAAATTGAGGCAGTAATTAATAGTCTACCAACCAAAAAAGAAAAGCCCAGGACCAGACAGATTCACAGCTGAATTCTAGCTGAAATACAAAGAGGAGCTGGTACCATTCCTTCTGAAACTATTCCAAACAATTGAAAAGGAGAGACTACTCCCTAACTCATTTTTACTAAGCCAGCATCATTCTGATACCAAAACTGGAAGGAGGCACAACAGAAAAAGAAAACCTGTAGGCCAATATCCCTCATGAACATCGATGCGAAAATCCTCAAGAAAATACTGGGAAACCGAATCCAGCAGCACATCAAAAAGCTTACCCACCATGATCAAGTGGGCTTCACCCCTTGAATGCAAAGCTGGTTCAACAGAAAAAGAAAACCTGTAGGCCAATATCCCTCATGAACATCGAAGCGAAAATCCTCAAGAAAATACTGGGAAACCGAATCCAGCAGCACGTCGAAAAACTTACCCACCACGATCAAGTTGGCTTCATCCCTGGGATGCAAGGCTGGTTCAACATATGGAAATCAATAAATATAATCCATCACATAAACGGAACCGAAGACTAAAACCACATGATAATGTCAGTAGATACAGAAAAGACCTTTGATAAAATTCAACATCCCTTCATGTTAAAAACTCTCAATAAAGTAGATATTGATGGAACTTATCTCAAAATAATAAAAGCTATTTATGACAAACCCACAGCCAATATCATATTGAATGGGCAAAAGCTGGAAGCATTCCCTTTGAAAACCAGTGCAAGGCAAGGATGCTCACTCTCACCATTCCTATTCAACATCATATTGGAAGTTCTAGCCAGAGCAATCAGGCAAGAGAAAGAAATAAAGGGCATTCAGTTAGGAAGACAGCAAGCCATATTGTCTCTGTTTGCAGATGACATGATTTTATATTTAGAAAACCCCATCATCTCATCCCAAAAACTCCCTGAACTGATAAGCAACTTCAGCAAAGTCTCAGGACACAAAATCAATGTGAAAAAAATCACAAGCATTCCTTTACACCAACAATATGCAGCAAAGAGCCAAATCATGAATGAACTCCCATTCACAATTGCTAGAAAGATAACAAAATACGTCATAATACAGCTAAGAAAGGATGTGAAGGACCTCTTCAAGGAGAACTACAAACCACTGCTCAAGGAAATAAGAGAGGACACAAGAAAATGGAAAAACATTCCATCCTCATGGATAGGAAGAATCAATATCATGAAAATGGCCATACTGCACAAAGTAATTTATAGATTCAATGCTATTCCCATCAAACTACCATTGACATTCTTCACAGAATTAGAGAAAACTATTTTAAACTTCATATGGAATCAAAGAAGACCCCATATAGATAAGACAATCCTAAACAAAAAGAACAAAGCTGGAGGCATCATACTACCTGACTTAAAACTAGACTACAAGCCTACGATAACCAAAACAGCATGATACTGGTACCAAACAGACACATAGACCAACGGATCAGAACAGAGACCTGAGAAATAACACATCTACCCACATCTACAACCATTTGATCTTCCACCAACCTGACAAAAACAAGTAATGGGGAAAGGATCTCCTATTCAATTAATGGTGCTGGGAAAACAGGCTAACCATATGCAGAAAACTGAAACTGGGACCCCTTCCTTACACCTTATGCAAAAATTAACTCAAGATGGATTAAAGACTTAAATGTAAAAACCAAAACCATAAAAACCCTGGGAGAAAACCTAGGCAATACCATTCAGGACATAACCATGGGCAAACACTTTATGACAAAAACGCCAAAAGCAATTGCCACAAAAGCCAAAATTGACAAATTAGATCTAATTAAAGAATTTCTGTACAGCAAAAGAACCTACTATCAGCAAGAACAGACAACCTACAGAATGGGAGAAAATTTTTGCAATCTACCAATCTAACAAAGGTCTGATATCCAGAATTTAGAAGGAACTTAAGCATATTTACAAGAAAAATAACTTCATCAAAAACTGGGTAAAGGATATGAACAGCCACTTCCCAAAAGAAGACATTTACATGGCCAAAAAACATATAAAAAAAGCTCAATGTTGTTGATCATCAGAGAAATGCAAATCGAAACCACAATGAGATACCATCTCTTGCCAATCAGAATGGCAATTATTAAAAAGTCAGGAAACAATAGATGCTGGTGAGGCTGTGGATATATAGGAATGCCTTTACACTGTTGGTAGGAATGTAAGTTAGTTAAACCATTGTGGAAGACAGGATGGCGATTCTTCAAAGATCTAGAACCAGAAATACCATTTGACCCAGGAATCCCATTACTGGGTATTTATCCAAATGATTATAAATAATTCTACTATAAGGACACATGCACACGTATGCTTATTGCAGCACTATTTACAATAGCAAAGACATGGAAGCAACCCCAAATGCCCATCAATGATAGACTGGAAAAAGAAAATGTTGTACAAATATACCATAGAATACTATGCAGTCATAAAAAAGAATGAGCTCATGTCCTTTGCAAGGATATAGATGAAGCTGAAAGCCATCATTGTCAGCAAACTAACACAGGAACAGAAAACCAAACACCGCATCTTCCCACTAATAAGTGAGGGTTGAACATTTAGACCATATGGACACAGAGAGGGGAGCAGCACACACCAGGGCCTGTTGTGGGGTGAGGGTTGAAGGGAGGGAACTTAGAGGACTGGTCAACAGGTGCGGCAAACGACTATGGCACATGTGTACCTAGGTAATAAACCTGCACGTTCTGCACATGTATCCCGTTTTTTTTTTCCCCCCAGAAATAAATTGTTCTCCCTTAAATTATTTTTAAGATTTTTAAATGGTTCTTGAAGTTTAAGGCTGGAAACTGCTATGTATCTCTTATCAGGACCTCTCAAAGCCTGCCTTCTGCTTGAAGTCTTCCTTGATACTTCCAGAACATTGGGTCTCAGGAAACATTTGACAATGTCTGGAGACGGCTTTTGGTGGTTACCAGTTGCAGGGGAGGTGCTACTGGCATCTAGTGGGTGAGAGGCCCGGGATGCTGCTAAACATCTTGGAGTGCACAGGCTGTTCCTTGTATGACAAAGAATTATCCAGTCCAGAATGTCAGGAGTGTCAAGGTGGCAAAACTCTGCTCCATATCAATATAGGTTTACTGTTCTATGGTATTTTCACTATTTACTGTGTGTCCAAAATCTGAATATGCACTTATCCTGCATCTTGTTTTGTATTGTTTAATTATTTCCAGGGTTAAACAGATGTGAGTTTCAATTCTAGCTCTTCCACGTATCTGACTGTGGAATTTTGGCCACTTCACTTAAGTAGTCTGTGCTTCAGTATTCCATCTGCAAAATTAGATAATGGTATTTAACTTAAGGGTTGTTTTAATGATTAAAATTAATGCATGTAAATAATGCAAAAAAATGACATTTATTTAGTGCCTGTCATGGGCCAAAGACTGTGGGCCAAAGATTAAGTGGGATAATAAACTTAAATCTTTAAAAAAGAAATAAACTTTATTATCTCACTTAATCTTCAAAACAACTCTCTAAGATGAATATAATCATTACCCATTTGTTTAGCATAAATTCAGTAAATCATGGCCATCTATGTAATTATTGTTTCTTCTACATGGGTGCTCTGTGTTGGAGATGCTGAGAGTGAGAGGAAGTACGTGATCCAGGCTCTGGACCATGGGCATCTAATCTGCCTGTTTGGATCCTGTGTCCATGTCTAGAGGGCATGGAGCTGGCTCTGCCCTACGTATGTCCTCCTCTTCCTGGGACCAGCAAGCTTACTCAGGGACATCCTTCTCATGGAGCAAGAAAACATGCTTCATTGAGCAAGTTCATTTAAAGCCTGTATTCGTCAGTGTTCTCCAGAGAAACAAAACCAGTAAGATACACATAGATATATAGAAAGAGACTTCTTATTAGGGATTGGTTCATGTGGTTATAGAGGCTGAGAAGTTCCGTGATCTGCCATCTGCAAGCTGCAGACCCAGGAAAACTGGTGGTGTAGTTTCAGGCCAAACCCAAAGGAATCAATAGTGCAAGTTCCAGTCCAAGTCCAAAGGCCCGAAACCCAGAGAACTCAATCCTTAAGAGCAGGAGGAGACAGCTGTCCCAGCTCAAGCAGAGAGCAGAATACCCTCCTCCCATCTTTTTTTTTTTATGTGGGCCCTCAGTGGATTGGTTGATGCCACCTCTATGGGGAGGGCCACCTGCTTTACTCGCCCACCAATTCAGATGTTAATGTCTTCCAGAAACACCCCTGCAGCCACACTCAAATATAAGGTATTGCAGCTATCAGGGCATCCTTTAGCCCAGTCAAATGGACACATGAAATTAACCATCACAAATTCTTAGCCTGCTTTATGTCTGCTAATATCCCATTGGCCAAAGCAAGTCACATGGCCAAGTTCAGCATCAAGGTGCACTGAAAAGTGATATGGCAAAGGGTATGGATCAAGAAAAGGTAAAACAGTGCAGTCTGCTGCAAGGTTTGCAGCTTGAACCCATTCCATCCCCCCGACTCTGGCCGCTCGGAAGGAAGCTCTCAGCAGAAAGAAGAGAACCTCTTGCCCTGCCAGAGAAGTCAGAGGCAGCTTTGCAAGAGGTTCTCCCTCCTTTTTTCTCTCCATGAATCATGCTGCACTCCAGGAATACAATGTTGAATGAAGATTCTTGGCCAGGTCCCAGTGCCGTCTTGCTAATGCGTTCCTAGCCCGGGCAGGCCTGCCTAGTATTTTCCAGGGAACCAGAGAAAGAGGCAGGGAAGGTTCTCTCTCACCCCCAGCTAATAAAGTATTTGTAGACAGACAGAGATATTAAGCCAGGAGGGGGTGGAAAAAAAGGCCACTTTGAAGAGCCTTTAGAAAGCCTTCTCTCCCATCTGTTCAGCTTGTGGGAAGTCTCTGTTTTCCATACTTAAAGGATTTGTAAATTCATTACCAACAAGTAAAGTGTATAAAGCGCACACAGAGACATCGAGGTCTGATTCACCATCTGCTGGGGGAGTTGCATCCATGCAAACAGAGCCGTGGTATTCCCCATCAGTGAGTGGCATGGACTCAGGCCCACCCAGGACCCAGAGGTGCCAACAGGAAGGGCTCTTTCGTCAAGTTTCACTCCATGTGGGGAAAGGGCTGCATTCACAGGTGCAGGGACCTTTCCTCTGTTCCTCCTTCCCCACATTTAACCCTCCAGAGATGGAAGGTGTCTATGGTTTGCCCTTAAAGAACATCATCTTAGCTTCTGCAGACTCTGGGAGCAGAGATGGAATAGAATGCACTTTAAGCTGCTGTGGTTTCTGAGCTCTGTGTTTCAATGCAGCCAACCTGGCTGGATGTTGGTGGGAGGGGCTGCTGACACCATTCTCTCTCCTGCTAAAGAGATCTGCTCCCAGGCCGGGCGCGGTGGCTCAAGCCTGTAATCCCAGCACTTTGGGAGGCCGAGATGGGCGGATCACGAGGTCAGGAGATCGAGACCATCCTGGCTAACACGGTGAAACCCCGTCTCTACTAAAAACTACAAAAAACTAGCCGGGCGACATGGCGGCGCCTGTAGTCCCAACTACCCTGGAGGCTGAGGCAGGAGAATGGCGTGAGCCCGGGAGGCGGAGCTTGCAGTGAGCTGAGATCCGACCACAGCACTCCAGCCTTGGTAACAGAGTGAGACTCTGTCTTAAAAAAAAAAAAAAAAAATCTGCTCCCAAAGCCATATTCCAGCCTCTTTTCTTGCTAGTTCCAGAGAAGCCCATTCAGGTCTGGTCCATAGGAAAAGTGTGAATGAGGCAAGTTCATGCTTGGCTCTGTGGTTTAACGGCCTCCTGGCTCCCTGTTCCTGCTACTCTACCGTCTAACAGCTACAGCTGTGGCCACTTGACAGCAACGTGCCAACTCCTGCTGCCTGGGCCTCTGACATCAACCACAAACTTCCTGCTGGATGAAAGGAGTAGCTCTCTATCAAGTCCATACTTGCTCCTCATACCCCAGCTCAGGCACCCTATTCTTGGTCATGCCCAGAATTCCACCAAATGCACCCTATGCAAATGGGGACGTTCTGAACTGCCACTTTGGTAGGTGCCCCAGTTCTTCCAGGGTTAGGCCAGCCTTACTCTTGCCAATTCTCCCAAGGGAGAGAGTTGTGACCTTAAAGCCCAGATTAGCAACTAGTGCTTGGCTACCATACCTGACATTGTCTGCCCGCCTCTGTTTCCTTCATTGCTTTGCTTTTCTGCTGTCAATCAGAACACCCTGTGTGTCTGGATAATGTTTCTGCACTCGCTTAGAATTCATATACCACCTCTCTCTTTCCTCTTAAGGCTGCTGGCTCAGCTTGCCCCCTGCACTGCCTGTAGATGGACTGGCCACCGTCCCTTCTTCTGCCCCAGCAAGCATGCTGGTGGGTCTCCTCAGGGCCCACTGTCCTTCTGTCCACTGGCTGCCCAGGTCTCCTCACTATGTCACGTCCCTCACATATTTCTTCTTCATCCCCCTGCTGGAGGGATTTGAATGCTCTGTGTCCCAAGACAGGCAGAGGAGAAGGTCTGGGGTTTTCTGTTAATGCCCCAGTCCAACTACCTACTAGCCAAGAAACATTTCATTCGTTTGATCATATGCTTGTTGAACAAGATGCCAGGCAAGCTAGGTAAGACCTCTGGCATCAGGAAATTTACTTCACCATTGATTGGAGACAGACAATAAAATCCAAATAGGGAGAAAAATCCAGATGGGGATAAATAGTTACATAAAGAAAATAACAGTGAGTCATAGAGGAGGATGGGGGGATGAAGGGAGAGCTTGAGATACAGAAGCTGAGAGAGTTCTGTCTGTGGAGCTGCTTCTCAGCAGAGACCTGCAGCATCAGAAGGAGCCAGTGAGCTGGTGACCTGGGAAAAGAGAGTTCCAGGCAAAGGGAACGGCCAGTGCAGAGGCCCTGGGGTAAGAATGAGCTTGGTGTGTTCCAGAGACAGAAAGAAGACTAGGGCATCTAGCCCACTGAGTGAAAGGAAGAGAGATATGCCAAGGGTGGAAAGATAGGCAGGGGACAGATAACTGGGGCATTAGGCATTGGTAAGCAGTGTGGACTTTTTAGCAAATGCAATGGTCAGTATTTGTAAGGCTTTACAGGACAGAGATATTACCAGGTTTAATGTACTCTTGCAGCTGCTTAGGAGGGAGATGCTGGTCTCTTGGGCTCCTAGGATAGTAGTGAAGATGGTGAGGGGAGTCTTATAGGGGATAGGTTTGGAGGTACAGATAGCAGGACTTGCTAACACGTTAGATGTGAGTTAGAGAATCAAAGATAACCACGGGAATGAGAACATCTCTTAACATTTATGAAGTGTGGTGTCTTTGCTATAAAATAGAGTAAGCCCTCACTTAACATCATCCAAAGGTCCTTGGAAGCTGCAACTTTAGGTGAAGCAAGAGACAACAAAACCAATTTTCCCATAGGCTCATTGGTATAAACGAGTGTTAAGGTCCTACAGCACATTTCTTGTGGTGAAAACATTGCTAAACTTCTAAATGAAGACCAGAACACCTCTAATATTAAACACTGAAATAAATGTGAGCCAAACATACACTTAAGAAAGAGTCATAAAAGGATAATTACTCATCCAGTTTTTGGTGAATTGGTGAATGACAGTAGTCATAGTGGTGGTGGGTTATACCAAGGAATAAATATTTGCAAAGTGAGAATTTTCAGGAGCACCTCCTCCCGCCATACAGTTTGAAACCATCACAAATCTGATGGGCTCACTGAGCATTTTCATGCTGCATGGTTTATTGTGATGCATTTATAGCATGATCATATACTTTACAAACTTTTATTTTCCAATAATTCATTCACTTTCCAAACTGCTTATTCCAATTCAGGGTCATGAGCAACCAGAGCCTATCCCAGCAGCTCAGGGTGCCAGGTGAGAGCCAGCCCTGGATAGGATGTCATCCCCCTACAAGGCACACTCACATGCACACCCACACTCACCCAGTCTCAGAGAATCGAACAGGTCAGTTTGTCTAACATGCTCAGCTTTTGGATGTGGGATGAAAACAAGAATACCAGAAGAAAACTCATGCAGACATGGGGAGAACATGCCAACTCTACACAGACAGTAGCCCTGGCTGCAAATGGATTCTTTTCCATCAACATTGTAACAAAATGAGATTGAATGAAACAATGTTATTCAAGGACCTGCTGGAGTTGCATATTTGATGGACATTCAACAATATAAGCAGCTACATAATTGAATGTGAACCTGCCCTGGTGATCTGAATCTCATTTAGAAGCAAAACAGAACAAACATGCAAAAGACACACACATACTGCCCTAGCCTGCCCAGCAGCAATCATTTGGTATAGATGGTTGGACTCACCATGTTCTCTCTCTCCTCTCGGCCTCTGCATGTGCAGTCTTAGAGAACTATTCTCCCTCTTGTCCATCTTCACCCAGCAAATCTTCGTATCTCAGGTCTCAGCACAATTTGAATGTTCCAGAGCTTCCTGAGATGTGGCTGGGTTCTTCTTCTTTGACCCTACTACTGAAATTGTTGGGCTATTTGTCTGTTTCCCTTCTTGGTTTCTAATTCTTTAAGAACTGTATCTAAGTTCTCACTGCCTAGCAGAGTTTCCAACTTACAGCAAATATCGCATTTATGTTTAATGAATAGGTAAGAGAATCCTGTTCTCCTTCTTTGTCCCTCCTTGCTACCCTGCTTAATCTCCCTTTGAGCTAAGCTTCTGTCTTTCTCTCCACTTCTAGCCCCCTGTGCCTTCTCAAATGCCAGTCATCCTTCAAGACCCAGTTCAAAAGCCCTCTTCCCAGCTCAGGCTCATATTTGTCTTTCTAGAACTGCTCGCCTCTCCTTGCAGCTCTGTGCAGAGAAGAGTTAATGGAACAAGCCTGACAGCACTCTTTATAAAGGCCTGATGGCAAGGTTGCCCTTCGTTGGCATCTGGGAATGTAACCACTTTCCTATGCTCATATAATACATTTCCTAATTGATAAGGGTGGTTCACAGTGCCTAGGTGGTATTTATGCTGAACACCTGCTTCCATTCTGGGAAGTTGGAGTTTTGGTACATGCTAGGCAAATTATGTCTATTCAGTCACCCCCAACAAAATCCTTGGCACTGACTCCTTACTGGGCTACCCTGGGCAGAAATATCACACACATGTTGCTGCATTTTTGTTGCTGAGGGTTGGAGAGAGTGTGAGGAATCTTGCATGTGGATTCCACCAGATTATGCCTGTCCCTTTTCCCCTTATGATTTAACTAAGCATTCTTACCACATCATTGTAATGAATATTAGGTGTGAGGACAATTATATGCTGAGTCTCAGGAGTGCCTCCAGTGAATATCCAAACATAGTCTCAGGGACCCCAATGCATGCTCGTTTGAGCACTTAGCATTATTGTACCATTATATAACTGTCTTTTACTATTATATAACTGATTTGTGTATGAAGGCCTTATATTCCCACAAGATCCTGACAGACAGATAAGTCTGAAATGCATTTGCATCCTATTCAACTCATTGCACAGGTCTAGAAATACCTGGACCTGTGTTCCACAGAAGTTCAAGAAATATCTGTTGACAGAATGAATGAATAACTCAATGAAACATTAAGGCCACTAGTAGGTGGGACAGCGGCCAGGTGGCAGACTGTGGGCAGGTAGTTGAGATACTTTAATGCTATTAGTGGTGTCCCAGCTCCTAGGGCAAAGGGAAGCTGAATTTATCAGGATTTAGAAGGGTTTTCAAGTAATACCTGGCATCATAAGGTAGCCAAGGTAGGCTCTGCTAAGACACCCAGGAGATAGAGACTGCTGTGCACACAAGCAGGAAGAAAGAGTCATAAGACACCTGGAGCTTCCTGCAGACTCCATATCTGGAACCCAGAGGCTCACATCCTGAACATTGTACACTGTACCAGAGGGCTACACAGTAGCTGTTTGTTTGCATATTTTTACTTCCAACATTGTAGGGATGTGGTTACTTGTGTATATATACATACACATGTCTTCATATTATTTGCAACATTGTGAAAATGGGTGTATATGTTTACACGTGCATGAAGAGATATGTCCTGCACATGACTGTGCATGTGCAGGTGCAGGCTCATATGATTTGCTTAGGGTTACAAGCATTATTACATGAGTTCATGCATTGGAGTGTGCAGGCATGTGTGTTTGCATGCACCCATGCATGCCGGAGCAAACCTGTGTATATATGTGCACGTGCATACCAATCTCTGCTTATCTGTTCTGTGCTGAGAACAGACAGCTGCTTTAATAACATCTGCAACTGAGTGAATGCATTAACTGCTGTGGCCCCATCGTGCTGTCAGAATTGCTTCAGCCCTTTCAGGATTGTCAGTGCTCAGTGCAGTTTAAATATATCTCCAGTCCTAATCCCTAAACAAAGACGCAATGATTTCTGCTAAATATGATGGGTTACTTATTAAGATAAAGTCAAGGATATGGGAAGCCACGTCTGGTGAAACACTGATTACCATTCAAGATGGGAGATCATGAAAACAGATGCACCCCCTCGCCCCTGGGGAGAAAGGAAGGAAGTTAAAGGAAAGAGAAGCCAGCGAATGATAAAATCAGTCAGTGTCCTAGAGGCAGAAAGACCAGAAGTGAAGTGACAGCCCCTCATGCAGACACATGGAGGTAGGAAAGAGAACAAACAGACTTCTCACTAGCTAGGATACAGCTTGGGGTATTCAATAAGGATCAGGGACCATGAGCCAGGCCTGAGGGAGAATCTCCTGTGAGAGTACCCCCAAAGAGTACAGTACCTCTTGATTTAAAAATATTCCCAGTCAAGGAATGGTCCAGGGGAACAGGAAAAGCCATTGCTAGCCCATAAGACATTTGGGGGTAAATAGGGTGCCATCTGTTCTCCAAGTATACCCAGTCCTGGACCAGGAAGCATGGCTTGGTAAGTAGGTCTGGGAGGATGTCAGCTCACCCAGGAATCTTTGTTAGCGTGCATGAGCAGATGTAGTACCCTCAGTGCAGAAAAGAAAGGGCAGAGGGGTGAAGACGAGCAAAGTGTTGCTCACTCCAGGGAGCAAAGAGGCCATATTAAGGAAGCTGAAGGCATTGCTTTTGATCTTGGGCCCTCCGGCTCTGGAGACATGGTACTTTTTCCTCCTCTACCTCATTCTCTCCAGATCACCTGGAGCTCTCAACAAGATTTTAGTACACAGAAAAAGCTCAGACTTGAAATATTGAGAGGGAGTTATAGTAAAAAAGCCACAGCTTTCTGTATTAGCTTGGGTCAGTAACTTAACCTTGTTACACTTCAGCCACTTACGTAGCATAGGAATTAAAACATTTTGTTGTAAAGTCCAAAGGAGATAACGTAGTCACACATTATTCAGCCTTGTCAACAAATAGTGCTAGAACGTTTGGATATCTATGTACGAGAAAATAAACACTGGAGCTGGGCACGGTGACTCACACCTATAATCCCAGCACTTTGGGAGCCCGAGGTGGGCGGATCACAAGGTCAGGAGTTTGAGACCAGCCTGACCAACATGGTGAAACCCCATCTCTACTA
>NW_012114977.1:2296940-2298580 GCF_000951035.1 Colobus angolensis palliatus | reverse complement strand
CTTCCCAGGTGAGGCGATGCCTCGCCCTGCTTCAGCTCTCGCTGGTCAGGCTGCAGCAGCTGACCAGCACCGATTGTCCGGCACTCCCGAGTGAGATGACCCCAGTACCTCAGGTGAAAATGCAGAAATCCCCGGTCTTCTGTGTCGCTCGCGCTGGGAGTTGGAGACTGGAGCTGTTCGTATTCGGCCGTCTTGCTCCTCCAATAATTTCTTAGGTGTGACATCAAAAGCCTGATCCAAAAAATAACAAATTGATAAACTTCATCAGAAGTTACTTCATAGGTTATTTACAAGAGTCAGTTAAATGAATGAAAAGGCAAACCATAGACTGGTTGAAAATATTTACAAAGTATATATCTAATAGAGGACTTATATTCAGAACATATAAAGTACTCCCCAAACTTAATAAGAAAACAAATGGATTTTTAAATTTTGCAAGAGATTTTAAGAGACACTTTACCAAAGAAATATACAGATAACAGGAAAATAAAGCAACTGAAAAGTTCCTGAACAATATTAGTCATTAGAAGAATGCAAATTAAAAGCATGATAAAAATCCATTACTTACCCACAAACACTGCATACTAACTACAAGTTAAAACCAAACTGAAATACTAATACACATCCATTACAATAGCTAAAATTTAGAAGACCAGTTTTACCAAGTATTGAAGAGAATATGGGTCAACTGGAATGCTCATAAATTGCTGTTGGGGATATAAAATGGCAAAATCTCTTTGGAAAACAGTTGAGAAGTTTAACAAAATTAAACATACACAGGCCATATGATCTAGACATTTTGTTCTTAGGTATTTACCCATAAGAAAGGAAACCATGTATTCACACAAAGACTCATGCACACATGTTCATAATAGCTCTATGTCTAATATCCTCAAACTAGCAACTATCTAAATGTCCATCAACAGGTGAAGGGATAATCCAACTGTGGCATATCCACATAGTGGACTATTACTCAGCTATGAAAAGGAATGACAGATACACACATAAACATGAATGATTCTGAAAATAATTATGCTGTGTGAAAAAAAAAATCAGAACCAAAAAACTACATAATGTGTGCTGTCATCTATATACAATTATAGAATATGAAATGTAATCTATAGCAATAGAAAGCATGTATTCCTTGGGGTTAGTGGGATGAAGGTAGTGAGGAGGAGCAAGGAGGAAGAAAAGTGTCATGAGAAAAAGCTGGAGTGGGTAATACTTATGTTCAGTATCTTGACTGTGGTCTCAGTTTCATGGGTGTACTGCGTATAAATCTTAGGTTAGTTATACCTCAATAAAGCTATTGAAGAAATTAAAAATAAAATGATAGGTTTTAAAAATGTATAAATTTGTATTATTATTATTATTATTATTATTTTGAGACATACTCTTGCTCTGTTGCCCAGGATGGAGTCCAGTGGTGCAATCTCAGTTCACTGTCATGAGAAAAAGCTGGAGTGGGTAATACTTATGTTCAGTATCTTGACTGTGGTCTCAGTTTCATGGGTGTAGTGCGTATAAATCTTAGGTTAGTTATACCTCAATAAAGCTATTGAAGAAATTAAAAATAAAATGATAGGTTTTAAAAATGTGTAAATTATTATTATTATTATTATTATTATTATTTTGAGACA
>NW_012114977.1:2267565-2296195 GCF_000951035.1 Colobus angolensis palliatus | reverse complement strand
GCCTCAGCCTCCTAAGTAGCTGGGATTACAGGTGCCTGCCACTAAGCCTGGCTAATTTTTGTGTTTTTAGTAGAGACGGAATTTCTCCAGTTTGGCCAGGCTGGTCTTGAACTCCTGACCTCAAGTGATCTGCCTGTCTTGGCCTCCCAAAGTACTGAGATTACAAATGTGAGCCACTGCATGTGGCCGATTGATAGGTTCTGATTAATTGATAGCGAAGACAGGAGGCTTATTATAATAAGCATCTAGAGAGATACTCTATTCAGCAAAATCATTGCTTGATTCACTCCACCTGATATTTAAATAATAAACTGATGCTTTAAAACATTCATTTATCTATACTCTTAGATTGGATGCATTTATTGCACATAAATTAAACCTCTTGTGGGAGAAAAAGCCCAACCAGATGTGAGATTCCAGGATAACAGAAGCCACAGATGATCATTATCAAGACTGAGGTAGACTCCAGCAAATTGAGAAATCTTGAAAAGGTCACTGATTATTCAGCTTTGAAAAGACATTAAATACTTGTTACAAATAATCCTCTGTACTGAGTGTGGGCTAAATGTTGCCCTGCCCTCTCTGACTAGCCTTTTATCCATAGGACAGATGCAGAAAGCCATATGTAATAAAAGGGCTATGCAGCTGTACTAGAAGAACATCATCCTACTTAGGCTCTTTCCTGCTTTATGGGGAAACTGCGTATATCCTAGAAAAACATGACTGAGGATTGAGGCTCTACCATTGGAGAGCAGATCCCTAAAATGACATGGGAATGGTAGATGCTGGTGGAGACCACTTTGTAGTGTGAGCATACAAGGACAGTTCCCAGCCCTTGGATACCGTTTCCTTCTCTGCAAACCTGAAAGTGGAAGACCTGGGCTACCTAGTAAAGAAGAATGTGTTTTCCAGTGTTTCGGATTTAGATAGGTTTTCAAACCAAACTAAGGAGATTCAAAACATGGGAGTTGTCTAGATCTCCCCGCTGTGCATTTTTATCACATTGTTTTCCTGACCCTTTCCTGGTCCTTCCTGGCATCTGTAGGGCTTGGCTCTGGTCACTGTCATGGTTCACTTCTCAGTCCCTGCCTGGGCATACGCAAGTTCTCCTTATTTTGGTTCATCTTACAAGAGTTTGGGGTTTTTGAGAAAGAATTTTATTAGAGGACCCAGAGAAAAAACTAGTCAAAAGCAGAAAGTAAAAATGCAAACACGAAAAAATGATGTAATAACACAGCAGGGAGCTTTACCTTTTTATAGTCAGGCCATGGTGGCTACCACCTTTTTTTTTTTCTTTTCTTTTTTTTTTTTTGAGACCGACTTTCACTCTTGTCACCCAGGCTGGAGTGCAGTGACACTCATCTTGGCTCACTGCAACCTCTGCCTCCCGGGTTCAAGCGATTCTCCTGCCTCAGCCTCCTAAGTTGCTGGGATTACAGGCACCTGCCACCATGCCTGGCTAATTTTTTGTATTTTTAGTAAAGATAGGGTTTCATGTGTTGGGCAGCCTGGTCTTGAGCTCCTGACCTCAGGTGATCCACCCAAAGTGCTGGGATTACAGGTGTGAGCCACCGCGCCTGTCATGAGTCGTTTAATGAGCACCCAAGGTCAATCTGAGTTGGGACTGATTCTGCATCTTGAATCACCTCTTGGGATGTGAGCCCAGACATATCCCTGCATGTCCCAGGGATGCACATACGTCACCTCTGCAGCTGCTTCCCTCTCTAAAGAACCTCTTGATTCCTAGACACTTCCCATTTTGCCCCAGCTTTACAAGGCAGTGGTCATGTCTGTTCATGGTTCTGTCCCCAGTGTGCAACACAGCATACAGTATGCAGTAGGTGCTCAGTAAGTGCTTGTTAGACTAAGAAGTGTCCCTGAGCTTCTGCTGCTGCATTTCTCAGTCCATCTGCCCATTTACCTTTCCTGGAGTCCTTAAGGGCTATGGCTACAAGAGTGTCTCCCCTGACCTGTTGGGTATATTTTTTTAAACCTGATTTCAAACACTTGCTGGTAATCTGGTTTGATTTCCAGCTCTGCCATGGACTGACTGGGGGGTGGGGGTCCTCATTTTTCTTATTGATAGAGTGAGCATGAAAATCATAATTTGAGTCACTTAGAGGGTCACTTCAAAGACTCCTTTTGTGAATGCACGGCAGTGTTTTGTAATCTGTAAAGGACTACACAGACGTCAGGTGTAGCGGCACAGGAAACTTATTCTCCATTTGTCCTCTTCCAGGTGGGGAAACTTCCACAAAGGGAGCTCTTGGGCTTTCATGACTTCTCCGATGGGCACGTTTGAGAGAAGGAGTAGAGCTTGTGTGGATCTACTCCCTCCTCTCACCGTTCTCAAGCCAGCCTAACTGCAGCTGCTTCAGCTCCTTTCTCTCCTTCTCTTAGTGTGTTTTCTGGAGGCAGGCTTGATTTCCAGGGGTATCTGAGGATGGGTAGACAACCAACAACAAGGGTAGAGTGAAATTAAGCCACCTGGACAAACCTGTTTATGATACAGTCTCTAGCCTTGCCTTAGTGGTAATAACAACATTGTTTTCACACGTCTTCATCTGTCCAATTCCTGAGCCTCTCTCTCAGTTCTGAACTCAGGTGGAAGAAAGAGATATCATTAGTTGATTCTATTCAATCCCAACATTTGTTTTTGTTTTTATTTTTGTTTTTGTTTATTTTTTGAGATGGAGTCTCACTTTGTCACCCAGGCTGGAGTATAGTGCCACAATTTCAGCTCACTGCAACTTCTGCCTCCCAGGTTCCAGCAATTCTTATTTTCCTGCCTCAGCCTTCCGAGTAGCTGGGATTACAGGCACCCACCATGTCTGGCTAATTTTTCTATTTTTAGTAGAGATGATGTTTCACCATGTTGACCAGGCTTGTCTTGATCTCCTGACCTCAGGTAATCCACCCTCCTCAGCCTCTGGCTGGGATTACAGGCATGAGCCACCACGACTGGCCTGTCATTTTTTATTGTAATTATTAAGAATCTTCCCAGAATTCCTTGTATTCAGAATTCCTAGGAGTGGTATTAATTAGTTCCCACTCCTGGGCAACAGAACTTGAATTAAAGTCTCTAGAAACTCAGTATCAGGGGCAAACAGCTGCTTGGTGCAGTGGGGAGGGGCTGGAATAGTTCAGTTCTCTGATCTTTCTTCCCCAGGCCCAACTTCATCCTCCTTCCCCAGCCCGTGGCCTCCCGGGTCTCATCTCAGGGTCCAGTCAGGGTCTTCTCTTGCACCAGGGCTGTCCCTCTTTTCTTCTGCTCTCGCCCCCCTCACCTTGAGTCTAAGCCTCCGTTTAAATCTCCCTGAAGGAACCTTCCCTTTCTCTTGGCACCTGGTGATTGACTCTCAGGGTAAAGTAAGCAGTGCTGATGTGTATGAAGGGCGCACTGCAGAAATAAATTGTGTGGAAGATAAGTGAGAGCTTGGAGAAGAAATGCTGGCCCTGGCAAAAGACATGAGAGCCCTGGAGGCTGCGCCCACCACTCTGTGAGGGATGGACCCATCCAGTCTGAGTTATTACCACATGCCAGATTATCATTTTGAATAGTTCCATACGGCTGCAGGAGGCGCAGGCAGGAGCTCACCACAGCCACTTTCATAATCACCCAGGGTTGATTTTGGCCTGGGATGCTTGCTGGCATATAGACACCAAAGGACAATTATTGTTGTTATTTTTTACCTGGATGCCAGAAGTCCACAAGGATTAGTGAAATTAATCATACCTTAAGCATGTTTGAGATCTTAGCAATTGAGAGGCTAGAGAGTGAACCATAAAGTAGGCCCCCAGGTCCTCAGGTCCCTGGGGAGGGAGGGCTCCCTTACATCCCCATACTTTGTACCCATTGTAAAAAGCCAGTTGTATGCTAGGTTTATAGGCTGTTTGCTAGATTTACAGACAGTCTTGCTTCTGAAAAGCCACCTTCACAGACATGATGGTGTGGTACTAAGATCGCCCAACTGGAGGTCAGAAGACAGGTTTGAAATCCAGGATTAGCCTCTGACTAGCTCTTTGACTCTAAGGGAGTCAGACCTCCCCAGCCTCAGTTTCCCCACCTATGAAATGAAAAAAATATATATATAGATATATATATATATGGCTGCTTGTTCTAACCCACAGTGGTGGTATTGGGATCAAAAGACATAATACATTTGAAATTTGTTTCCAAGCTGTGAAACCTTTTTATAAACATGAGACACTGTTGGTGTCTATGTCAGTCTCCTTCCCTTCTCTTCTGTTTTCCTCTCTCCTCTCTCCCTTCCTCAGGCCTGCTTTACATCAACCTAGGTGGCTCACGGGTGTCTGTAGAGGAGTCCTCTGTATTCTGCTTCTATTTTCCATGCCTCACCTCAAACAAGTTTATCCTACTCCTTTTTTCTAGAGGTGGTGGGTTCTCCCCGAACCAGGGTGAAGAGCTCCTTCAGAATCAGGCAGTCACGACATAATCTTCGCTTCAGGGTACATGCTATTTCCTAGCATGTGTTCCTATGAAGAAATGGAGCTATCAGTGTGGGAATTTGGGGCAGGAGGACGAAGGTCAGAGCCCCTGAAGTCCTCCGTGCCTGCAGGTTGGGTTAGGTGGGGTGAACATAAAGCCCTGGAATCCACAGAGCTTAGTTTTTTCTAGAGCCTGTCTCCCAGCACCTACCCACTCTGGAGAGCCAAGGACACTGACGTGTGCATTAAGCATTTTGGTCCAGGAGTATAGTCTCGGAGCAGCCTTCTAAATATTACATTCAGGTTTGGTCTGCCTTTGAACTTGCTAGTGTTTCCCCATCCCTAGAATTTCAAACTAAGGGCTCAGAGCACCATGTTCTACCCCAAGCTGTAGTTGATCTTACATGCCCTGAGCCAAAGTGCCTGCAACAAAAACTAGTCAAATCCTATATTTAACTTGGTGCATCATTCATACTTTAGAAGATGTTGCAGATCGATCAGAACAGGCAGGCTCTGGGGAAGCTCAGTCCAGGCATGAAGAAATGGCTTGGAATGTAAGTGAATACCTCAAAGACCAGGCAAGAAATCCATCTTTTATTAATCGCTTTATTCATTGATTGGTTGAATCATTCATCTCTTCACCGAAATGCATTGTGGTTTACTGTGTTCTAGGCACACTCCGGCAGGGTTTCGAGGAGAAGGATGAAACGTTTGAACTGAGCCTGGAAGGAAAAATAAATATCTTAGGAAAAGATACAGGAGAGTAATAGAATGTGCATACTGGCTAAAGGAACACCATCGGTAAAGGCTAAGGAAGTAGATGAAGTGATGTGTTAGTTATTAAACAGGGAAAATGAGGAGAAGGAGTGAGAGGTGGGGCGAAACATGTGGATAGAGTGAGAATTCAGAGGGCTTGATGGAGCAGACTAAGGGGTCTAAACAGTTTGCTACAGGCAGTGGGGATCCATCTGTATTTGTTTTTTTGTTTTTTTTTTTTTTGAGATGGAGTGTCACTCTGTCACCCAGGTTGGAGTTGAGTGGCACAGTCTTGGCTCACTGCAACCTCCAACTCCTATGTTCAAGTGATTCTCCTTCCTCAGCCTCCTGAGTAGCTGGATTACAGGCATGTACCACCACACCTGGCTAATTTCTGTATTTTTAGTAGAGATGGGGCATCACCATGTTGGCCAGTCTGGTCTTGAACTCCTGACCTCAAGTGATCTGCCCACCTCAGCCTCCCAGAATGCTGGGATGATAGACGTGAGCCACCATGCCTGGCCCTTCCATCTGTATTTTGAAAGCTGAGACAGGATATCATCAGGCCTGTGGCATTAGAAAGGCAACCTCAGCCACAGCATCAAGGGAGTGGTGCAGGAGGCAGGGAAGAGGATGAAGGCAGGGCTCATCCTCATCTTGGCTCACAGTTAGAAGATGGCTGCCAGGGAGGCCACAAGGGGCAGGCACGGACAGTGACAGTGGAATTAAAAAGCGAGAATAGCATGAAGAGATGCTCTGGAGGTGGCGCTGCCATAACAAGGCAGCTGCCTGGATGTGGGATGTGAGGGGGAAGGAGGGGACCAGCTGGAAAGACCAGAGGAGGATGATAAGAAAACATACCCAAGAGCAGAAGCAGGTGGTGAGTGGGAAGATGGACTCTGTTTTGGCCACGCTGAGCTTGACGCAAAATCCTATGAGACGTTCAAGGGAAGCTCCAAAGCAGGCATTTGGAGAGGCAAGCCTGGAGCCCTGGAGAGCCAGCGGCTTCGGGATAGGTGGTTGTGTCTGTACGCGACACTGTTTGGTGATGCTGGAGCCTTCTGTCGACCATTAGAAGCTCCAAGCTGCAGGGAAAAGGTTGGGGAAAAGAGGAGAGCTGATTTCTTCCCTCTCCTTTCTTCTCCTTTTCCTACATGGCTTTTCCTTTCTGCTCCACAGTGTTTCATTACGTGGACAGACAAGCCTATGTTGCCCTCTCCACTCCAGCATCTGTCTGTCTATCCTTTCTGTCTTTGTCTCTCTCTTTCTCTCTTATTCTCTTTTTCTCTCTTTCTCTTTCTTTTTCTTTGTCTCTTTGTCTCTCTCTCTTTCTTTCTCTGTCTGTCTCCCTTCTCTTCCCTTCCCTTCCCTTCCCTTTTCTTCCCTTCCCTTCCCTTCCTGTTCTTTTATTTATTTTCTTCTTCCTTTTTTTCTTCTTTTTTTTTTTGGCAGAGTCTCACTCTGTCACCCAGGCTGGAGTGGAGTGGCTCTATCTTGGCTCACTGCAACTTCTGCCTTCCGGGTTCAAGCAATTCTCCTGCCTCAGCCCCCCTGAGTAGCTGGGACTACAGGCATCTGCCACCATGCCCAGCTAATTTTTGTATTTTTAGTAGAGATGGGGTTTTACCATGTTGACCAGGCTGGTCTTGAACTCCTGACCTCAGGTGATCTGTCCCCCTTCGCCTCCACTCTAGCATCTTTGTGTCCTCATAGGGTAAACGACAGGATGCCAGGGACTGATGCAGCTGTCACAAGATGCGTAGAGCCCTAAGGCCGGAGTTGACAAGGAAAGGATGGTCCCCGACTGCCACATGGAGGGAGGACCCTATCATTAGTACATGTTTCTGCATATTTACTGAGATCATACTACCACCTAAGACCATGTATACTAATTGATGAACTTCTCTTGATTTACCCAATTCAGCACACCTTTTCTGGTCTCCCCAGCAGGGATGTGGTTTCTGCCCCTGGATCTAGAGTGTGGCAAGCCATGTCCACCTCTGCAGTTCGCTAATGGTATTTCTGTCACAAGGAAGGCTCTTCCTCCTTTCTCTCCTCATTATAAGTAAATCTTACCTTCTTTTGGTTTCAGTATAAGCCCCAGCTTCTCCAGGCCACCTTCCCCAATTAATCCAGCCCACTAGGGAAATTCACCTCCTGCGCTAAACAAAGAGCATGCCCATTTTATCACTGAATTCTGTACCTCCTGTTTCTTAACGATTTTAATCAGTTGCCCTCTCCTTCATGGGAGAGCACAGCCATCACAAAACTGTCAAGCTGGAAGAACACTTGGAGCCCCCCGGCCCTTATTTTCTTCTTTATCCTCTGTTGTGTTGAACTAGGTAATTGGTAGAATGCAGAATGACAAGTTCTAGAAAGTTCATGACCTGTTCTTTAGAAAAGGCAAAGTGCTGCTCAGGCAAGAGTGAGAAGAAGTAATAGCTCGAGAAAAACTGGAGAATTGGGTGGGAGAAACCAGGACTGGCAGAGAGCTACAGTGGATCAGAGGTTTTGAGAATCTGGGGCACAAGTTTTAGAATAGCTGCTCTCCTTCAACGAGGAGAACAGAGGTGAAAAATGGGTGGTGATGACTTGGTTTTTGCAGTTTGTCATGACATGAAAAGCTTTGGGGCATTTTAGAACTATTTAAACTGTTTTTTTTTCTTTTATTGCTATTAATATTACAAAGATATTTGATTATATTTCTGCTGTAATTAATAAAGTATAAAATAAATTACAAGTAACATTGTGTCAAGAATATTTTAAACTCTTACCATCATTGAGAATAGTGAACAATCCCTGGGACATTTTAGAAAAAAAAAAAATCAATAAAATTTTTAATGAACATGGATTATGTGCCTTGCTTATGCTAGATACTGTGGGCAATTTCAAAAAACAAATCAATAAATGTATTATTCAAAGTGTTGTTCAGGAGACATTTAAAATATACAGAGGAAAATGGTAGCCACCGTCCATGTGGCACCATTCAAAAAATAACATCTTAGCCTTCGTTTTTAAGAATAATCATCTTCTTTAAAAAAAAAAAAAAAGTACATGATTTATGTTTTAAACAATATGGGAAAACACAGAGACGACTAAAAATCACCCTCAAATCACACCACCCAATAGTGATCATGATTTTAACTAGGTAAACATCCTTTCAAATGTCTTTCTGTACAAATATAAAGATAAAAGGGGTAGATGAGGCTGCACTTTTAGGGAAACAGTTACATAACAGGTCCCTATTTTAAATTTAACATAATTTTATTGTTAAGGGAGAAAACTCATATTAAACTTTAAGAATCTCTGAACTTCAAATAATTGTATTGTCACCACGGGGAGAGCTTTTCTTAAAAGATCACTTTCTATTTAAAAAGAGAAATTAAAACACATTAAGAGGTGAGAGTTGTTTTTCTTAAGTGGTGTTTGCCCATTTAATCTCTCCGTCTCTCTTTTTAAAATTTAATTTAATTTAATTTTTTGGTCCTCCCCATTGACAGTGATTATCTAGGCTACTTTTCTATGGCAGTAATTTGGTTTCCAGAGATGTCTGTTGTGTTCCTTGCTTTTCAACTTTATTTATTGGTGACAAATGATGTTTTGGTTCCCGGTTTGGTTTTTTTTTCCCTTTTAGAATTTCAATCTCACCTTTTGTGTCATTTTGCTGTTTTATCATCTTTTCCTTGAATTCTGATTTTACTGACAATTTCTTGTTGGGTTATTTTATATCAAGGGTTGATAAATGATTTATGTAGATGGCTAGATATTCAAATATTTTAGGCCTTGTGTGCCATAGCTGCAACTATTCAATTCTGCCATTATAGCCTTAAAGCAGTGGCAGAGAATACATCAACCAATGAGTGTGGCTGTGTTCCAATAAAGCTTTATTTACAAAAATGGATGGTGAACCATTTATGTATGTTTCCCTTGTTTAGCATCTGCTAATGATTTTGTGCGTGTGGGAAGGGGATTGCTATAGTTTGGATATTTGTCTCCCTAAAACCTCACATTGAAATTTGATACCCCATTTTGGCATTGGGTTTAATGGGAGGTGTTTGGGTCATGGGGGAATATCCCTCATGAATGACGTTGTGCCGTTTCCACAGTAACGAGTGAATTCTTGCTCTATTGGTTCCCATGAAATCTGGTTGTCAAAAAGAGCCTGACACCTGTGCTATCAGTCCCTCTTCTCGCTTCCTGTCTCACCATGTGTTCTCTGCCCTGCACACACCAAATCCCCTTCCCCTTCCTCTGTGAGTGGAAACAACCAGAGGCTCTCACCAGAAGCAGATGCTACTGTGTTCCTTTTGTACAGCCTGCAGAACCATAAGCCAAATAAACCTCTATTCTTTACACATTACTCAGCCTCAGGTATTCTTTTATAGCAACACAAATGGACTAAGACAAGAATATTTCTCTTTAAAAATGTTTGTTGTAGGACAGGAGATAGAAAATGTTAGATGTAGTTTCAAGTGATTGCTTTAACCCAAAAATACTAAAGGTTTTGTTTTTTTTTTATTGTTTTTTGGAACATGAGTCTTGTGGTCATGGCTGGACAGTGATAGTGGAATTAAAAAGTGGGAATAGCAGGTGCTGAGACTGGCTACTGGTAGAGCAGTGCTACTTGGGTTCCATTTAGATGGAAAAAGTGAGAGGCCCAGAGAAGTACAGGAACTTGCTCAAAACACATGGGAGATCAGTCTTAAAGGTGAGACTTGAACATAGATTTTTTTTTTTTGAGATGGAGTTTCACTCTTGTTGCCCAGACTGGAGTGCCGTAGCATAATCTCGGTTCACTGCAACCTCTGCCTCCCAGGTTCAAATGATTCTCCTGCCTTGGCCTCCCAAGTAGCTGGGATTACAGGCACGTGCCACCATACCTGGCTAATTTTTAGTAGAGACAGGGTTTCACCATGTTGGTCAGGCTGGTGTCAAACGCCTGACCTCAGGTGTTTCACCAGCCTCGGCCTCTGAAAGTGCTGGGATTACAAATGTGAGTCTCTGCGCTCCACCGAACATAGATAATTAAAAAAAAAAAAAAAATTTAACTGAGGCGAATTTCACAAAACATAACATCAAGTATTTTAAAAAGAACAATTAAGTGGTGGTTTGTACATCCACAGTGTCTGACCATCACATCTATTTAGCTCAAAAACATTTTTATTGCCTCCAAAAGAAGCTATGCCCCATAAAGCAATCACTCTTTATTTTCCCCTCACCCCAACCCCTGGCAATCACCAGTCTGCTTTCTGATTCTATGGATGTGACAATTCTAGATATTTTATACAAATGGATTTATGCAATACACACTGTTTTGGGTCTGGCTTCATTCACTTAGCATAATACTTTTGAAGTCCATCCACATTGTTGCATGTATTAGTACTTCATTCTCTTTATGGCTAAAAATATTTCATGCTATGTATATATCACAGTTTGTTTATTCATCTGTTGATGGACATTTGGGCTGTTTCCACCGTTTTGCTTTTTCAAATGGTGCTGCTATGAAGGTATATGTAGATGCATTTGTCTAGTCCCTGTTTTCAATTCTTTGGGGTATATTCGAGGTGTGGAATTGTTGAACCATATGGTAATTATATGTTTAGCTTTTTGAGGAACTGCCAGACTTTTCCACAGAGGCTGAACCATTTTATATTCAATGTGCAAGTTTTCCAATTTTGCCACATCCTTGCCAACACTTGTCATTTTCTGGAGTTTTGTTTTGTTTTGTTTTATGAACACAGATTTTGACTTTCAGTGTTCTTATCTTAGGAGGTTACAGGATTTGTCTTACATTTTCCACTTGTAGATTTTTTTTTTTTTTGTAATTATAATACCTGGCATATTTCAGGGCACATAACTCATAACATTAAATGCTTTATTGATACATTTTCTCCAGAAAGTATAAATTTTCGTGAAGTGCTCACAGATCTTAATAATAATAAAATTTTAAAATATTGTTTAAACAAAGGTAGTTGTAATTCATTTTCAAGTTTAAGAATCCCAGTTGAAATAGCAGCTGAATCTCTTTATAATTCTCAATCTAGGAGAAATAGGAAGGCTGGAGTGCCCATCTGCGAGGGTTGATGTGGAGGTGTTTACTTCCTTGGGTAGGATGTTGGGCAAGATGGTTGCTAACGTCCTTTCCAACTATGTTTTTAAAATTAGAATTTGAATATTTATGGAGGCCTTTCTGAGAAAGTACAAAGCCCTGAGAATATTATAATGCATATGGATTCTGCTATCTTGTTACATAGAGGAGAATGGGAATTGATGTCCCCAAATCCAACCAAGATGGGGTATTACAAGTCAGAAGGTTGAGGGTCACTGCTGTGTGTGTTACCAGTGGAGGCCGTCCAGGTTCTTGGCATCTTGAACAAAGAACTGGACAAAACGCACAAACAAAACAAAGAATGAAGCAACAAAAGCAGAGATTTATTGAAAATGAAAGTACACTCCACAGGGTGGGAGCAGGCCTGAGCATAGGGGGTCAAGAGCCTAGTTACAGAATTTTCTGGTTTGAATACCCTCTAAAGGTTTCCCAGTGGCCACTTGGTGTAGGCTTCCTGCAAAAGTAGTAGTAGACTGCAGTCAGTTTGATTGGTTGCCAGAGCAACCAATCAGAGTCTAAAGTGAAGTTACAAAGTTACACTTCCATGCAAACAAAGACTTGGCCCTAGTCTGGTAGGTTGCAGAAGGCAAGCAATCAGAGGGACTTTCAATTTTCCATCTGCCATGCAGAAATGTGGGGGCGGTTTGCAAAGGGAATAGCCTCTAGTCCTCTTTTTACTAGGTATGGAAAGTTGGGGTTTTCCTTATGATTTAATTCTAAGAAGTCACTGTGAATCAGCCACAGGTTTCCTGCCTCCAGAACCTATTCTCCTGCCTCATGTGGAGGGCCCGAGAGTGGAACAGGTAAGCGGCTCATCTAGTTTAACTCCCCAGATTGGCAGCAGCACTCCAGAGCAGCCTTGGGCTCTGGCTGTGCTTAGCTGGCCCATTTCTTCAGAATCTGCAATTTCATAAATCTGCAAAATTGGCCAGACACATGGAACCCAGGCCCATCATTCCCCCAGCAAGGAGAGGCGTAAACCTCTTGCATCTGAGCCTCCAGCTTGGCTGCACTTGGACCCATCATGAAAGTCACTCCTGGCTCTTGGAAAGGAAATGCCCCTTTTCCATTTCTCTATCTCATCTTCTCTACCTTTGACAGACAGATTTATCTTATGTCCCCGTTGAGGACTATCGTATCGTATCGTATCGTATTGTATTGTATCGTATCTTTGAGACAGAGTCTTGCTCTGTTGCCTATGCTGTGGTGCAGTGGTGAGATCTCAGCTGATTGCAACCTCCGCCTCTTGGGTTCCAGCAATTCTTCCTGCCTCAGCCTCCCAAGTAGCTGGGATTACAGACACGTGCCACCATGCCTGGCTAATTTTTGTATTTTTTAGTAGAGACAGGGGTTCACCATGTTGGCCAGACTGGTCTTGAACTCCTGACCTCAGGTGACCCACCCGCCTTGGCCTCCCAAAATGCTGGGATTACAGGCATGAGCCACCACACCCGGCAGAGGACATTTTAAAAAGAAACCTTCTTCTTTGAGGTTCACATTGCCCCAGGGAAGGGAAGGCGCTCTCTGAAAGAGATGACCACAGAAAAGCCCCTTTGTAATATGGGGCTGGCACGTACCTGTCCTGATGCACAGAGCTGCAAATCAGGTAGGCCTTTTGCAACATATACATATGGGATGAGGTTTATTTATGAGAGGGAAGAAACCTATAAAGAAGAGTTATTAAGTCCAGGAGGGACTGATTTATTTCGTAGTAAAAATCAGACTATAGTTCAGCTAGAGGAATGACAATCCCTGACAGGTGTCCATGAATAAATCCCCATTATTCTAAAGCATTCTCTTCTCTTCGCTAGCCACTTGCCAAATTTTTCAGCTGGCTTAGAAATTTGCTCGGCCTCCTTTTCTCCTCCTTTCCTTCCCTGTTTTGATCTTCACAGGAGATGAGCAGGAGGGAGACATACACCCAGCCAGCTTTGAGAAATCCTTGAGTTTTCATCACCCCATGCAGGTTTGCAGAGCCTAGAAACGGAGCTGTTTCCCCACGGGCTGGTGGACACTGGCTAAGAGATCTGAGAAAGCCAGAGTAGGTGTCAGCAGAGATACCTGGCTTCTGTCAATAAACACACGGAATCACAGCATCCACATGGGCGGGAGTCCACAGAGTCCTTCCTTTTAAGACTGCTGGTAGGAACTGTTAATGAGATCCTGGCCTCCAGCAGCCGTGGCTTCTAAGAAGCTCGGCATACTCAGATCTTGGGCCAAGAGTTCTGCACCCAAGGATACAACAGTGACTGTCCTCTGTGGACACAGACAACTGGGGCTTCCTTGGACTACAGACCTTATCTGCATTCAGGTGGGATGCAACGTCTTTTCGGCATCTACTGCAGTGGTTTGTGTTGGTATGTATAATTGTTCAGAAAGCACAAGCTGGCTCTATTAACAGACTTGGGATGCTGACTGCCTAAATATGGCTAGAAGTTATCTATCTATCTTAATACCAATAGCTATTGTCTAACTTTGTATTTGTCTGTTAACGTACAAAGTAGTACAGTGTCCATCACCAAAATCTTACTAGGAAACCTGATCCAGTGGACACTTGATGATTAACTACATTCTTTTCTTTCTTAAAATAACCTGACGTAGCAGTCTTCACTGCAGGAATGAATATGATACATATGGAAACTCTTTGAGACACCTCTTTTAGCTTACCATGATATCAGCCTGCTAAAGACTTCCATCAGCATTCCCAAAGTAAAGGATTTAAAACATTTCCCTCCATTTTCCACTTGTGGCCCCAAGGCTTTTTTTGCGGGGGGAGGGGGGTGCTGGGAGGTGGGGGAATGGAGTCTTGCTCCGTCACCCAGGCTGGTGTGCAGTGGTGCAGTCTTGGCTCACTGCAACCTCTGCCTCCCGGGTTCAAGTGATTCTCTTGCTCAGCTTCCTGAGTAGCTGGGACTACAGGCTCACACTGCCACATCGGCTAATTTTTTTTTTAGTAGAGATGAGGTTTCATCGTGTTGCCCATGCTGGTCTCAAACTCAGGCAGTCAGCCTGCCTCAGCCTCCGAAAGTGCTAGGATTACAAGCGTGAGCCACCAAGGCTTTTGTGTGCAAGAGTGAGAGGTGGTTTGAATGACACTGAGCGCCTGATCTCAGTGCTCTCAATCATCGGTCAGGCAATCATGACCCATCTGGAAAGGAGGGGAGATCTTGCTTTCTGATGTATGGGTGGAGAAGAGCTGATTCTAAGACCTTGTCCTTGCCCTAGGGTCAACCATTCTATTGCCTCTTCTTCTCAATCCCAGAAAGCTGGCAAATCACTGCAAATTCTGTTACTGGTATTACCCAGAGCTGGGGAAGGAGGAAGCTTATCCTGCTCTGAGCTTTGAGATTAGCCCTGGAGCAGAAAATGTGTGTGGCTTCAGTGTGAGAGGTTCTTGCCCAGGTAGGAAGTGAAAGAGGACCTGATCCGCTGCATAAAACAAGACGGACAAATCCTCAGAATTTTAGGTCAGAACACAGCGTCAGGCCTGCCTGGCTACTTGATATCCTCTTTCCTATCTGGAAAATGGGGAAAAATCAAGCAACATATACCTGATTTTTTTTTTTTTTCTTTTTTGAGACGGAGTCTCACTCTGTCACTGAGGCTGGTGTGTGGTGTCACAATCTTGGCTCACTGCAATCTCTGCCTCCCAGGTTCAAGCGATTCTCTTGCCTCAGCCTCCCGAGTAGCTGGGACCACATGCACATGCCACCTGCCTAATTTTTGTATTTTTAGTAGAGACAGATGGGGTTTCACTATGTTGGCCAGGCTGGTCTTGAACTCCTGACCTTAGGTGTTCCACCCACCTCAGCCTCCCAAAGTGCTGGTACAGGCGGAAGCCACCACACCCAGCCATACCTGATCTTATAATAACATTCTAAATATCCCTTTACCTAAATCCTACCCATATTTAATGGGTCATTTTCACTTATTTTCACTTATTTATCTCTCCCTGATCTGTCAGGGAAAACGAAACTCAAGAAGATGCCTAGATCTCTCGTGATCTGTTCTAGAACACTTCATATCTGTATCTATAGATATATATTTCTCTTAAAATTTCACATGTTTAAGTCTCAATATTCCAGAAAAGTTCTGAGCAGACCCTTTGTCACATATACATATCTTGGGGTCTTCTGGGGATCCTAAATTAGAGGTGGCAGGGGAATAAATGAGGGCTATAGAAACACATGTTGATGAGCACTGATCCTGAAAACTCTTTCCAGACTGTTAGATAACTAACTTTTATCAACCAGGCCCCATTGTTCTCATGACAGCCCTGGAACTTCCTGATGTGCCCAGAAGTCATCATGGAAGATGGCATTAAAAATAGATGTGTTTGTCCTAAGACAGATTCGTGTCTTTACTACAGTCCCTGAGATAGGCTCTTGCTGGGAGGCTTAGAGTCATATCAGAAAGGCCAGGAAGGCTGGAGTGCAGTCAACGGGGGGAAGGATAGTGGAAGATGAGGTCAGACAGTTACCAGGAACCAAGCCACCGTGGGCTTGGGATCGGATTCTAAGTGGTTGAAAGCTGTTGGAAGACTAAGCAGAGGAGTGATATGATCAAACTTAGATTTTGGAAATCTCAGGTTCTGTTCCCTCTGCTCCTTCTCAGCCCTCTCTGACTCTGGCTGCCCATGGTGGGCAGCAGCCACTTCACCCCATAGCCCCAACCTTTGCATTCTTCTCCCCACACTGCAGGGGTCTGTTAGGCACAAAAGCGACTCCCAGTGGGTACAATCAGTCCCTGTAAAACTCTGATGTTAACCCAGTGTGTTTTCTATCTCATGTGTGGTTTGTCTGTGGATTTTTGTTGTTGTTAGCATTCACTGATCCCCTTCAAATATATGGGGTCCTTGAACAGTTGTAGATGATGTCCTTTAGAAAGGGAAGCCCTCGATAAAGTCATGTACGCTACGTTATTGCAGACAACCTGGATAACCAGCTGGGTAGATGGAGGAAAGAATGCGGTGTTTGGGTTTTAATAGAGGATGGCTGAAAAGGTCAGAGAGGAACACAAAGAAATGTATCTTATAAGAACAAATTCCAAGCAGCAGTGGGGTGAGGAGACGCAGGTCTACCTTTGCTCTGGTGGAAAGGTGAGGGTGGCCATGGACTCTGCACATGAGCCTGTGCCGTACCAGGAAGGTGGACAGTGGCCAGACCTCCCCACCAGGACCCACAGAGGCTTCTGCATCTGCACTCTCAGCACTCGATAACCCAGTGGCCTGGCAGTCTCTCCCCTTCAGCACACTGGCAGGGACAACATTCTTCAGAGGTGAAAGTACAGTTTAATTTCTGGGCTCACCCAGGCGTGGACTGGGCTGCATAGGACCCAATAATGAAATATTGGTGGTGTATATTTGATAATGTGCCAACCATGTCTGCCATGCAGCTTGGGTGGGGTGAATGCATTCCTATAGGGGTCTGTACCCCTGTCTGCCTGGAGGTGGGGAGAGTTCAGAAAAGCCAGGACTTTGTTGCTTGCATTCTTCATGTCCTCTTAGCAGTGAGAGACCTTCACCCCTCTCCACTCCTCTTCCCTGAACAAATGCGAAGGGAGCACGAGGAGAGAACACAAGAGCCAAAAAGAACCGCTTCTTCCCGCATTTTCCCTGCTCTAAACTGAGATCCTACAGAGAATGGTATTTCTCTCACTGCAGTTTCCCAGTGACAATGGGGTCAAAGAAAGCATTTTTCAAAAAGAGCTTCTTTTCTCAATTTATGGCAGAGCATCCAGTAGCAAGCAGGAAAATGAAATAGGTCTCTGTTATCTCTCCTCCAAAAAGAGGTAGCCCGTACAAGGGAAGGAGATAATTCCCATCTGGCTTTTATATGTCTCATAAAATGCACTGTGCAGGCATGTAAAATATATGGGACTGGGCAGACATACGAGGTGGAGAAAGGTACAACCCTGGCTACTTGTGCTTTTTGGGTTGACAGACAGCAAAGTGGAGGGATTTTTTTAAATTGTCCTTTTTGTGAGAACAAGGATGACAGCAACAGAGAAGCCTGCACGTGTAGCACTTGCTCGGACATTTCATGGCAGATGAGCGCATGGGTGTGAAGAGTAGTAGTAATAATAATATGGAGAAATACGCTGGGCATGGTGGCTCACGTCTGTAATCCAGTACTTTGGGAAGCTGAGGTGGGTGGATCATCTGAGGTCAGGAGTTCGAGACCAGCCTGGCCAACATGGTGAAACCCCATCTCTACTAAAAATACAAGAAAAAAAAGTTAGCCAGCCATGGGAGCAGGTGCCTGTAATTCCAGCTACTAGGGAGGCTGAGGCAGGAGAGTCGCTTGAACCTGGGAGGCAGAGGCTGTAGTGAGCCGAGATCACACCACTGCACTCCAGCCTGGGCAACGAGAGCGAAACTCCATCTCTAAATAAATAAATAAATAAATAAAATGGAGAAATAATCATATTTAAAATGCTGCTTTTTTCACTTTGTGGATCCATGACTAGGCTTTTGGCTTGCTGGGATCCAGCTTCCAATGTGGGTGAGGGTACAGGAGATGGGGTCACGTCTCTCTTAGAGTCTTGTAGTGTTTGGTCTGTCTGGCTGCATATCTCCTCACAATATTTAGCCCAAGTCACGTATGCTAATTTGCACATGCACACACACGTGTATAGTATCTCAGCCCCAGCCCTCCAAAACTTGCTGTGAGTGCTATTGCTGGAGGTGGCCTCATGAAAATGTATTCCAAGTTCACAACCTTCTTCCAGGAGGGAGGACTGGGGCATACTGCAGGTGCCTGGTCCCTATGTGAGGTACATTGACCTTAGAAAATCTCCAACCATGTCCTCTAGTCTTTGGTCAAAGGGAATTCAGGAAGCTTAAATGGCAATGCATATCAAACTGTTCCTAAGAACTAGCTAAGAAGCAGGTCATGGAATGAGGGATGGAGGAGAAGACAGCATCTGTTCTCTGAAGAGAAGACCATTTAGATTTGGGCCTGGAATGTAATCTGTTCTTAGTTCTAAAGTTCAGGAATGCTGGGCACAGTGGCTCAATTCTATAATCTTAGCACTTTGGGAAGCCAAGGCAGGAGGATTGCTTGAGTCTAGGAGCTTGAGACTAGCGTGAGCAACATAGTGAGGCTCTGTTTCTACAAAAAGTTAACAAACTAACAGGCATGGTGGCACATACCTGTGGTCTCAGGTGCTTGGTTGGGGGGTGGGGGTGGAGGTGGGGCTGAGGTTGGAGGCTGGCTTGAGCCCTGAGGTCAAGGCTACAGTGAGCTGTGATCATGCTACTGTACTCCAGCCTGGGCAACAGAGGGAGACTGTGTCTCAAAAATAAAATAAAATAGCCTAGGGATGAGGACATCTGGGTTCTTGAGTCAACACAGAATAGTGTGGTGAAGGTGGATGAGATTATTTTTGCTTCTTCCTCTCTCTCCTCTTCCTTTCTGTTTCCTTCTAGCCCTTTCACAAGTAATTCTGAGAATTTCATATGCGTGGGGTACCATGCTAAGGTTTAAAGGCAGCAGAGTTAGAGTCTCCTAAGAATCAGTGTTCATTGAGTCTCCAGTTCTCTAAACCAAAGTAGAGGCTTTTAGCAATCCAAGTTTACAGTGCCTGCCCAGGTCCATAGCATTTTTTTAACAGCAAATGATGGGGTTCAAGACTCGATATTTTTAAAAGATGCACAGGAATCCTCACAGTAAGCCATGGTAGGAACCACCACCCGTCTCCACTTCTATTTTCCCAGAAAGCAGTCAGCTGCCCCAACCCTGACAATGAAAGGGCACAGGATTTGAGAACAGGCAGAGCTTGGTTTCACGAGAGTGCTGTGATTTTCTGGTGTGAACCTTCAAAATATTCGAACTCTTTACCTCTGAAGTGGAGATGATGATAGCACCCAACTTCTAAAGTTTGGGTGGGACCAAATATGATTGTGTATGCCAACATACTTTCTAAACTACACAGGGCTGTGCCTGTACCTTCCCTCCTCTCCAGCTCAAAATCTTTCTTCAGGGCTACCAACTGCTTCTCTTTCCCTCAAGCTCTGAGGAGGACCTGTCCTTCCATCTGTTATGCTCTTAACACTGGGCAGAAGTCCCCATCCCCTTTATACTCGGGGACTCCACCAGCAACTTTTCCTGTCTCCACACACGTGTAGATCATGTCATCCTTAAGATCTCTTTCCTCAGAACCACTATTCTCTTCAGCTGTCATTTTACTTCTCTCCTTTCCTTCTTCAACAGACTTTTGAAAATATAGGATTTCTTTCCTACACCATTTTATCTCTATCCCTTCATCCCAACTCCCTAATGATTGCAACATGCTGTCTGTACCTTGCGCTAAAGCTACTCCCCGAAAGGTAACCAATGGCCACCTACCATTGGCTAACTGACAGGCCTCCTGCAGACTCCCTGCAGTGTTGAGCACCATTGCTCCATCTTCCTAGAGGTGTTCATCCCATACGACGTGTGGTCTGCGTCACCTTTTTACCACCTGTGGTTTCAGATGACACTTCTGTACAGATGCTCTCGGGTCTACGTATGTGGAGCTCCAGTTCTGTACGAATCACTGCTCACTCTGTGTGTCTACCCATTTATTTACCATGAGGGAACTTCCCACTCAACATGCTTGGCTGGAGCTATTCACCCTGTACTCCTCCTTTTGTGTATCGGTTGGGATGCTTCCGACTGCAGGTAATGGAAGGCCGAACTAAAAATAGCTTTACTGATAATAAAATTGCATGCTCTCACATCCCAGTAAGTGTGGGAACATACTAGTTTGGGGTCCGGTTGATTCAGTGGCATCAAAGGACCAGGTTGTTTCCATCTGCTTACTTTTCCATCCTGAGGGTATTAAGTTCATTTTTTTGGACTGGTTCTCATTTGGATCCCAAGACCACCATAACATTTCCAGATGATATGTGAAGGTGCAGCATCAAAAGGCAGGAAAAGGGACTGTTTTTCAAATAGCTCTTTTCAAGAGCTGGGAAAATCCATTCCATTGGCTTCCAGGATAACTCATGTGTCATTGGATAGAATCTCATCATATGCCCTGTCTAAACTACTCATTGGGAAGGAGACTGGAAAGACTTTGATTGCCTGGGCCTCAAATCAAGCACTTAGCAGCTCTAGAATGTTCATGAAAAAGAAATGGAGGAGTGAGATGACGCTGGATAGTCAACCAAGTCAACTGCCCATCCTCACCACCCCCTTAAACAACAAGCCCTCCCAGTTTCCCCATCCCTAGTATTAGGGTTCTATAAACCCCATCCCAATCCACACCTACCACCTTTCTCTCTCTTTATTCTAATCATGCAATGATACTTCCATTTTCTGATCTCAACACAAAGTACTGCGCCTCTGTTCTCATACTGTCCTTTAAACCTGGAATCTGGTACTTTATTTTGCTATGTGCCAACATTTTATCAGAGACTTAAGTTGGCAGGGGAGGGAGTGGGAGGCAGGCCTCACAGCTGGGGCAACCTCTTTTGTATCTCCACTGTACACTGGACATCTTTCAAGCATCACTCCATTGCACTCTGTGCGATTGTTACTGTTGGACTGTGTTTCCTTTGAGGGCAGAAAACCTGCTGATTAACTTCTATATGTCCGGTGCTTCGCATAGTGGCAGCGTGTAATAGGTTTCAATGAGTGTAGGTCAGATCAAAGAATGAGTAACCTGTTTAATAGAGATAGTTATACCTGATGAAATTATGCCTCTGTGATTGTAGTGAGCCCACTCCCCATCCCCAATACAGACACAGAGTTCTTCCCCGATGCTTCAAAAGCCGTTGAAATCACTGGGCCCAGGGAAGATGCCTGGGTTTTCCAAAGTCTGTCTTAGGAACAGAATAGTATTTGGACAAGATATATTTGGAAAGAAGTTTATAAGTGAAATATAGACCAGAAGGTACCCTGGCAAGGTTATATTTATCCTCCACAAAGTTCACACTCATCATATTCTCTGAGGTCAGAATCCTTAAGAAAACTACCAACTGCTACAGTCCATGACATAAGCCACAGAGTATCTGAAGCATAAAGGGAACCTATAAGAATAAGTGGATTTTTTCCCAAGCAGCATTAACATTAATGATACAATTTTGGGTGCTTCAGAAGAGCAGTGCCTTGATGTAGGGCTGGACTCTGTCCAAGTGTCTGGGAAAGGTGCCTGCGGAATGCACGTGTCTCTGTGGCTCATTACTGCCTAAGGCTAAACCTGTAAGTGGAACGTGGGCTCTTGGGCTCCTGGCAGAGATAGGAATGTGAAGCAGGGTAGAAGTCCCTCGGTAGCCCAGCAGGTACCTTAGGGGGCAGTCTGCCTTTATTTATTCAGTGAGATTGATCAGACCTCTTTCAGGTCAGGCCGGAAGCACCTGGGAGGCCTCCTCTGCCCTGGTGTGGCTATCTTTGGTTTGCACACTGTGCCCAGTCCAGCCAGCCATGGCTGCTGTGACAGGGCTGTTAGTACTAATAAAGCAATTGCAGCAGCTTATATAAGAAAAAACTGCTGGGACCACTTTGTCTTTAAAATTGGCTGCCCCCTTGGTGGGTACTTGAAGGTTTATGCCACACTGCCTCCCCCGGCTTTCCAGCACACTGTTTGGCTAACATGGGTCAGAAAATCTGAGAACCAGTCAGGCAGCAACCAAACAAGTCTATAGGCAGGGAATTTTGTCTTCAGACAGCCTTCCCACACCTGCCATTTCTGTTCTCTTTATCTCTCCTGAAACGCCGTCTCTCCTCCCCACCGAGAGAGACACTCTCCTGTCTCACCCAGCCAGCACATTGCCGTCAGCGCGGGACCTGATCTCTGTCATCATGCCTGAACGTGAATTGAAGCCCCCCATTACATCTCCCAGGAATAAATATTTGCCAATTAAACCTGCTGCTACTAGTGGTATGAAGGACCTTGTTATTGTTCCCTGTTCAGGTTTCAAGCCTCAGTGCGTAGACATACTCTATACGCACACACCTGCAACATTTAAACTTGGGAGTTGTATAGTATTTGATCCTCACAACACTGCCGTAAGACAGAAGCAATATTCTTGGCATCCTCATTTTACAAGAAAAGAAATTGGGGTTCAGAAAGGCCAAGTAACCCGTATGAGTCACAGAGGGAATCCAGCCAAGATTTCTACAATTCCAGACTTGGCATTTCATAATTTTGCAACTTTGAATGGGGATGACCCTACTGGGAAGACAGTCCTATAGGCAGAGAATGGAAGATGTCTCCACCTCTTCATCCTGAAGCCAGGATCCTCCAAGTGACAAATCTTCATATGACCTTATCCTCCTCTGTGCCAGGTCTGGTATCTCACAAAGATACTACTAATCGTGGTGGCCAGACAGTTCTAAATGATTTTTTTCTCACTAACCCAGCCAATCTCTTAACCTTTTAGGGTAAAGGGGTTTCCCTTGCCCCTTTATATCCTTTGGTTTTTCAACATCAGAATTCAATATTCTCACTTGCGCCCGGTTTAAAAGACTCTCTTACTGCCTTTGCCCTCTTTGTGCAGCCTCCCCAGAGACCAGGTGAGGAAGGGGTGTGGATAGGAGCATCTGCCATCATCACTAGGCATGAGTAATTTGTGCTTCAAATTGCTGGAGACAACTGGGAAAGGCAAAGAAAAAGTCCTTTTGAAACAACTGGAGAAATATTGTGCTCTGTGAAACAGATAAGCAGAAGAGCTGTTTATTCCCTCGGTGGCGTGAGGCTCGGCTTTGAGGCAGATAAATCTTTGCTGGTAATACAGTACTTAAACCAGAACTGACACCTTTTTATATCAACTGCAGAGAATTGCTTTTGTGAGGCTCTGATACAAAGGCTGCCACGGCTGTCTCTTGCATATCAATTGCTTGGTAGCCTGTTGCTTTTCTCAGTCCCTCCCTTTAAGCAGTTGCCCCTGGTCTCAATGTGGCATCAAAGTCTGAAAACTACAGGGAAGGAGGGATACCAAAAGGTAAGGGACTACTAACGGGAGCAGGCAGGCATTGGATGGAGTTAAAGTGTAAGTCTGTTGCAGGGATCCTCCTCTGGGCACCCCTCCAAGCAGGAGTGTGTTGGAGTCAGCTGGCAGAGCTGAGCAGATGGGACTAAGTACAGCCACTGTGCACACAGCCTTTGCCAGGCACCAGGGCCTGAGGCAAATGGGCTAAAATGATTTTCAAGTTTGTTCTTTAATCGACCATTAAAATATACTCACTGCAGATGAGTTAGATAACACCGATAAGCAAAGAGGACATAAGAACTGCTCGTAGTTTTGTCTATCCTTCCCAGGGCAAATAGATATAATACATAGAGACATACACATGTTTTGAGACAGATCACCCAGGCTGGAGTGCAGTGGTAGAAATACGTCTCACGGCCACCTCCACTTCCTGGGATCAAGCAATCCTCCCGCCTCAGTTTCCCATGTAACCGTGACTACAGGTGTGTGCCACGATGCCTGGCTAATTTTTAAAAATTTTTTGTAGAGACGAGATCTCACTTTGTTGCCCAGGCTGGTCTTGAATACTTGGACTCAAGCAATCCTCCTGCCTTAGCCTCCCAAAATGCTGGGATTACAGGCATGAGACACTGTAACTGGCATCGTATACATTTTCAATAAAAATAAAATTGTACTGTTATGGACTGAATGTTTGTGTCCCTCCCAAATTCCTATGTTGAATTCTGCAACCCCCAGTGTGACTGAATTTGGAGACAGGGCCTTTATGAGAGTAATCAAGGTTACATGAGGTCACAAGGATGGAGCTCTGATGTGACAGGATTGGTGTCCTGTTAGGAGGAGACACCAGATCTCTCTCTCTCTCTTTTTTGAGATGGAGTCTCACTTTGTTGCCCAAGTTAAAATGCAGTGGCACAATCTCGGCTCACTACAGCCTCTGCTTCCTGGGTTCAAGCGATTCTTTTGCCTCAGTCTCCTGATTAGCTAGGATGACCTGCGTGCGCCACCACACCCAGCTAATTTTTTATTTTTAGTAGAAATGGGTTTTCACCATGTTGGCTGGCTGGTCTCAAACTCCTGACTTCAGGTGATTCACCCACCTCTGCCTCCCAAGGTGCTGGGATTATAGGTGTGAGCCACCGCACCTGGCCCTCTCTCTCTCTTTCTCGCTTTCTGTCTCTACCATGTGGAGAGACCAACAAGAAGGGGACCATCTATAAGCCAGGAAGAAAACCCTTACCAGCAACTGAATAGCTGGCCCCTTGATCTGGGACCTCTATGTCTTCTAAATGGTGAGAAATGAACATCTATAGTTTAAGCCACCCAGGCTACGGTGTCTGTTAAAGGCAGCCCAAGCTGACTAATACACATTCTACATAGAATTCTGCTACTTTTGCTACCATTTCTACTTTCATGTATCATACATGTCTCTCTAGCATGCATACTTCATCACGCTGTTTCTGTACTCACAAATCTCTGACTCTGAGCTTTCTGCTTCTCTGCTTAGCTAGAGACCTTTCTTCATCTTTCCCTCTCCACCTAACTCAGCTTTCCACTGGAGGTAACGTGGCATCTGCAGACACGATGTTGGCCTGGCCAATTATTAGTTCTGTGACTTTGCCAAGTTAATCTTACTGAGACTCAGTCTCCTCACTTTTGAAACAGGCTAATAATTTTGACATTATATGAATAAGGTACAGATTAAATAGGACAAGACTTACCAGCACAGTGGCTGGGAAATAGAAGTTCAGTTTTTTTAAAATGGTGACTTTCTGGCCTCCAGGATATCCTCTCTGTACTGGTGTCTTTAGCATCCTGTGGTCCACCATGCTGGGCCTCATCTGGGGTCCCTGGCTGGCTAAGACCTGGTCTGGCCCATTCCTCCTTCCCCAATATGTTTGCAGTGCACCTTCCTTTGTCCCCTGGGCTTGTTTTTCCCCAGCCACTGCTGTCCTTGCTGCCTTCCAGAGCTCTTCACCCTCCAAGGCTATTGAACAGACCGAGGCCCTGTTTTTACATATTTCTTACAGTTCCTTAAACAAATTCACAGGACCTTTGGATCTTGAGGGTTCACTGCCAATTGTTGTAGGTTAGCTGGAAGTAGGTGACAATAGTGTCCCACATGAAGGGGGACATTTTGCTTTTAAAGACATGGGTCTCGGCTTGACTAGATCGAGATCCTTACCTGACCCTTTTTTTTCTGTAGCCCTTAGGAAAGATCTCTGTGGCCATTGTCCTGGAAATCAATGTTAGTCTTTCCCAATGTTATGGCACCTATCCCATTCCTAACCTCTATGCCTTCTTCTGAAGCACTAGCTTATTCCCAGGATAATGTGCCACTTGTAGCACAGAACCTGTAGCTGTGGGTTCTTGGCTAAGCTGGAAACCCACATCCCTGCCAATCCATAGCTTCCTTCCCAAGCAGCTGCCACCACACAATGGAATTAACATAAAACACAACTCGGCAGAGGCACATTTAATTTACAGTGATTATACTATCTATTATGCAACACAATTTTAAGTACTGCAAGCTCCCTGGAGAACAGGGGGAGAAAAAAAAACCACACACACACACACACACACACACGTAAAAAGAACCCAACCCTCTCCAAAATCACATAATGACAGAAGAATCTCAGTAACAAAATACAATTCATGGCGTAATAAATAGTATATTTTAAAGTACTTAACATTTCTCAATTCTCTATTTCATGCCCATCAGGAACTCAGTTTATTTCTAGTGGAGGGAAAAAAATATATATGTATGTATCAACAATTTTAAATTCTGAGAGACAATTAGAGCCAAATGGGGGCTTTTAGAGGAGAATATTCCAGGGTGAATATTGGGCAGATTCCAACCAGATGGAACAACTCACCAGTGCTTGGTCAGCAGGGACCTGGGCACCATGTCCTTGCCCTGGGAGAGCTCTGACCCTCAGAAAGACAGAGCCACACAGTTCCTGGGTCCTGACCTCCAACTTCCAGGTCACGGAGCAGGGGCTCATGCTCTCAGTCCCCCTCCCCTCCCCCGACTCTCAGGCCCCCTCTGTGTGAGGGAATCAATAGGGATGACACAACAGGAGCTCTGGTGCTGGTCCAGTCCTGATTCCACTTCTCACTAACCCTGGGACCATGGTGGCCCTCTGTTATCTCATCTGTAGAATGGGCATAACACCAACCACCTCAGAGTTGCTATGAGAATTCGAAGAGATTTCGTAAAATAGCTAGTCAAGTGCATGGCGTATAATAGGTGCTTAGTCACTTTTTAATGCCTTCCTGTTTTCGACTCTCTTCCCTTCGAAAGTAAATGGAGAGGCAATGCCTTTCCCAGAGGAATGGGCCATGAAAAGGGGGCTGCCAGGTAGCCCTGGGAGGACCTTAGGGACAAGAGGATCTCTTAGGCAACTTTCAACAGCCCCTGCACTTTGAAGGCACTCTTCAGCCTGGAGGTATATGGACACCTGACCCCACCTGGAAGCAGAAGATTAGACTGAGTGGCTCTGGAATGGAAAAGTTACACCCTCCAACCTATGGGGCTACAGCCAATAGGAGTGTTAGGTGTATAAGCAGTATGGTGGGTCAGCCTTAAATGAGAAGGCAGAACAGACTGCAGTGAGGGCACCAAGGAAGGAGTCACCGGCCCCCTGGCTCCCAAAGGTGGCAATGTGTGGTCTGTGCGTGTGAGTTACAGACAGTCACATCTGAACTCCACTCCTCCCAGCACACGTCGCAAGGACAACGTGTCATTCCAGGCCTCAAGGAAGGGAGGAGTTTCCACCCCTCTTCATAGCTTGTTTAGCACACTTCGTTGCCAAGATAACCTTTATTTCTCTCAATGCCACACTTACGGACCAGGGCCCTGTGCTGCCGTAGCACACCCCAGGCCAGACACAAAGTCAATGCAAAGAAGAACAGGACCCTACCTTTCCTTTGCGGAGTGCACACACCAGACAATGTGCAGGAGTTTCAAACACTGCAGAGGAAGGCGTGTGCCCTCAGAGAGCTGGAGGTAAACTGAGACATGGGGCAAAAGCAGGAGCTCCTGTGCCTCTGACTCCAAGCTTTCTGTTTTTCTGCTTAGCTAGAGACCTTTCTTCATCTTCCCCTCTCCACCTAACTCAGCTTTCCAGTGGAGGTAACATGGCATCTGCAGACACGATGTTGGCCTGGCCAATTATTAGTTCTGTGACTTTGCCAAGTTAATCTTACTGAGACTCAGTCTCCTCACTTTTAAAACAGGTTAATAATTTTGACATTATGTGAATAAGGTGCAGATTAAATAGGACAAGACTTGATGTGGAGTGGGGACATTTCAGCTGAATGAGTTAGGTCAGTGTGGGGTTGCTGCAGGTAGAGGTGTGCCTAGCCCTAATTATCATGCTGTACTTTACACTGATTTTCTCAGGGCCACACTTTAGGGGGGATCCAGACTTTTCATCATTCTCTATGGGATGTAAGCTTAATGAGAGTAGAAAGTTGCTTGATCCATAATGACTCTTTTCTATATTATGTGAGAGAAGCAGGTATCAATCAGTCCACACTTATTCACTATGCACTTTATATGTGCCCAGTGCCTGGAGGGCTGAGCTCTGTAGGGGATCCAGCATGATTACTGACAGGTCCAGTCATTAACAGTTTTCGGAACATTTTAGTTCACAGTTTATTATGCAATCCTCGTAACAAACCCATAAGGTCAGGCAAAATCTAGATATTAATATGAATATAATCTTACATATTATTTTAATCTTCCTTACTATAACCTTCATTTTACAGAATAATCCATGAGACACATTAACTGGTAATGTCATGAAGCCAGGTCTTTGGATTCTAATTCCTGTGCTTTTTGCACAATTCTATTCTGCCTCTTACAAATACATGCGAGCAGAGGTGTGCTGTTTGAAGATTATTGCTGAAATATCTAGAACGGTATGTAATGTGAATTCCAAAAATCTTGCTGACCCCTGGGTTGCATGTATAAATGAAAGAGGAAATAAATCATCCTTTCTGCTACGAAAGCACCAAACTCCAAATATTTACTCATCTTAATGAAGTGCCAGCACAGTCTTGTAACAGGTTAACCTTCTTATTGGCCAAACTTTCCCCCTCTTTCTCTCTGTTCCTTCTTTTCCTCCATTGTTTGTTACAGAGTTACGTAAGAGTTAAACTTGGCCCCTTATCTTTGATTCTTTCCTTCCTTCTTCCCTTCCCCTTGCCTTCCTTCCCTCCCTCCCTCTATCCCTCCCTCTCTCCCTCCTTCTCTCTCTCTCTGCTTCTTTCCCTCCCTCCCTCCCTTCCTTCCCTCCTTCCTTTTCTTTATTCTTTCCTTTTCTTTTTCTTTTCTTTTCTCTCTCTTTCTCTTCTTTCTTTCTTCTTGATGTCTTCCTTTCTCTGTCCTTCCTTCC
>NW_012114977.1:2218423-2267375 GCF_000951035.1 Colobus angolensis palliatus | reverse complement strand
TCTTCCTTTCTTCCTTTCCTTCTTCCTTTCTTCCTTCCTTCCTTCCTTCCTTCCTTCCTTCCTTCCTTCCTTCCTTCCTCTTCTCTTCTTTCTTTCTTTCTTTTTCTTTCTTTCTTTCTTTTTTCTTTTCTTTTCTTTTCTTTCTTTTCTTTCTTTCTTTCTTTCTTCCCCACCAATTGTTACCCTTACACACCTAATAGAATTATTCTCAGGGCATGTCTGGGTATGACTCTGGAGATGGGGCCAGATTACAAAGATTATAATCCATGTCACTGTTGTAGTGGCAAACTGGAATAGACTGCATTTAAAAGTATGCCATTTCGCTTTGTATAATAACAATGACACTTTTCTGGAATTTTCTTCAGAGTGAGCAGGAAAAAAACCCAACAACTATCAATCATCTCACCTGCATTGAGCGCAAAGTCCCACCCTATGGATTTCTCAGAACTTGGCTGGCCACTCTGGCTGTCAGGTCAATGCTGGGATTTGGGTCCCTAGTCTCCAGGAACCTGTTGGTAGAATACAGGTCTGGAGTGGATGAGACAGGATTGGTTAGTGGACATGAGGCTGGAGAGAATGGGAATATTAGAAAGATTTCAAATGAAAAATGAAGTATTGTAGTCTAACTTGTTGACAATTTCTACCTAGGAAATGAGAAGACTTCAGTGTGTAAAGCCCATTGGGGTGTCTGAACCACTTATCTTAATCATCTGGCAGGACCTGGTTTAGCTTCATGGTCTTCCATTTTCATATTTACATGTACCTGGTATACCTTAGGGATTCAGTAAATGTTGAAAGTTAAAACAGGAAGAAAGAAAAGAAGGAAGGGAGGGAAGGTGGAAGGGATAGAGGGAGGGAGGGAGGAAAAAAGGGAGGGAGGAAGGGAGGAAAGGAAGGAAGGGAAGGTCATTTCATGAAGACTTAGAGATGTCATGTTAGGGTAAGAACATTAGGGGATCTGCTAAAGTAGTGCCCAAAGAAAAGAAAGCCCTACAGAGGAGGATGGCATGTCACATTTTTTTTTTTTTTTTTTTAGCACAAATGCTAAAAGGGGACCAGGGACAAGAAAAGCCCTTTGGAGAGGAGATTGGTACAGAAGACTGGTGCAGATGTCTGCCTGGTCTTTACATAAGAAATGCAAAGGTTGAAGAGGAAAATGAAGAGAGAGGAGACAGAAACTAAAAGAAATAGAGAATGAGGAGGTGGAAAGAAAAGGCAGATGAAGAAGGGGATGTTGAAGAAGAGATAGGTGATAAGAGAAAAGACATGGGGAAATCAAGGACAAAAAGAAAAGTAGGGGGAGAGAAAACATGGTTCCATTCTAACAATATTGTCACTGCAGGCGTGCGGGTGTTGTCAGAGAAGAGGAGGGGGTCCGGGCCATTGTGCAACTATTATTATATAATTAAGTCTAATAACAGTAATTCTCTGGGAGAGGTCATTGCCTGCCTTGTGGATGGAATCTGATTTGATGAGACTGTCGCTTCTTGTATTCATGCTGCCTGTCGGGGGCCAGGGTGGTGGGGAGCCCATTAGGAAAAAAGAAAGGAATAGAGGGTGAGTCGACTTGTTCCCCCTCCAGCTTTCCTGAATAGAGGCTGCTCCAGATTCAACTGCATTCGATTATTCCCATTTATAATTTTTCCAGTCACAGCCTTGTCTCTCCATTAATTATGGCGATTAGCTTGAACTATTGTTGATGCTAATTAGACTTTGAGAAACGTGTTTGGGCTGCTCATTGGTCGGCGTTCAGAAGGGGAGAAGCGAGCGGAGGGAAGTGGGGGAAGTGCCAGGCTTCATCTGTCCAGACTAGGCAGACACAGTGGTGAGAGGTGCACTAGCTCAGCCACAGAAGGAAGGAAGATTCCTGGCAATGACCCTCTTTCCCTGGGCTGCCAATCTGCATCCGTCCCAACTTCGCTTACGGTTTACTCCTCTACCCTCATTTTCCCCTATATCCTGTGCACAATTGTGATGGGACAAGAAAGGCTTACTCAAGGTTGGCCTCTTGCCAGCTCTAAGCTGTTGGATTCTTGCCATTTCTTTGGACTCTGAGTTCATAATGGGAAAGACAGAAAGGGACAGTAAGAGGAATAGAAACTTACAGATTATGGTGGAAGAGGGAGATAATCACTGAAAGGATGATTTAGGAAATGTAATTTATTGAACATCTATATGACTAGCCTCATGATAGGTTTTCTGGAGGAGGCATGAGAAGAAGTCTGTGCATTTGTTCACGGGATATCCTCCCTTTGAAATGCCCTCCTCCTGCCTTTCTACCAAGCCAAAAGCCAAGGATCTCCTGAGTCCAGCTGATGACCCCACTTCCTCCAGGAAGCCTTTCTTAACTACCCTAATTTCAACTACAGTCTTTCTACTGGAATTCTATTGTGACTACAGTCAAGTAGCTTCATTAAGAACACAGACAGGATTTAAGTTAGTAAAACCTGCATTCAAGTTCCCATTCTGCTACTGCTAGCTGTTTGACCTTAGACCAGTTACTGAATTTTAAAAGCCTGTTTTCTTGTCTTTATAATCATGAAATAATAATATTCTCTGCAAGTGAAGTTGTGAGCAGGACTCATGTCTGAAGTTTCTTCTATCCAACTTTTCTCAATGCTGAGAACATAGATTATGCTTAATAAGTCCTTGGAGATTGATCAAACAGCAGAGATTTCAGTACCTAACTGTAAGGAACTTTTGGAAAAAATAAGGTTAGATATGAGAAGAGTTGAGATAGAAAAAAATACATAGGCAATGCAAGATGAGAATTGCTATTTCTTTGCTATTAGGATATCCTGGAATTGTGTTTTCTCTATGATTTTTATTGTCAATATCCACACAGGAGAAACGAGTGGTCCAGAAGTTAGGATCATTTATGCTGGGACAAGAAAGTCTTACTCAAGGTTGGCCTCTCGCAACCACTAAGCTGCTGGATTCTTGCTGTTTCTTTGGACTCTGAGTTCATAATTAGAGAGAAAGGGATAATAAAGGAATAGAAACTTAATTATAGATTATGGTGGAAGAGGAGGATAATCACTAAAAGGATGATGTTTAGGAATTGTAATTTATTGAACATCTATATGACTAGCCTTGTGACAGGTTTTGTGAAGGAAGCAAGAGAAGAACAGGGTGGCTGGACTCTGTCCTGGATTTGTTTTTGTGGCTTTGTTTTGATTCATTTGATAAACATTTAATGGGTACCTACCATGTGTTGTCTGCTAGGCTTGAAAGTTCAATGTCTCATAGGAAATCCTCTTACCCTCATGGGCTCACAGTCTGGAGAGAACTTGAGCTTACATAATGGGGTGTGCACAGGGAGGGGGCAGTCTCTTCTGTGGCTTGCTACCCTGCTTAGGCATGTGGTCAGGTGGCTTTGCCCCTGAGGCTGTCAGAGGCAGGTCCCAGATCTCCAAAGGAGCCTCTGTCCTGGTGGCTCGGGACCCCATGAGGTCATGCGGTCTGTTGTGGCCTTGCTCCAGGACCCCCACACTTTTCTGGCAATCACTTCTTGGGTCTTAGAATATGCCCTCAGTGGTTGGGTACAGTGGCTCATGTCTCTAATCCCAGCATGTTGGGAGGCCGAGGCAGGTGGACCACCTGAGGTCAGGAGTTCGAGACCAGCCTGTCCAACATGGCGAAACCCTGTCTGTGCTAAAAATACAAAAAGTAGGTGGGCGTGGTGAATGGTGCCTGTAGTCCCAGCCACTCGGGAACCTGGGGTAGGAGAATCGCTTGAACTCAAGAAGCAGAGGTTGTAGCGAGCCGAGATTGTGCCATTGCATTCCAGCCTGGGTGACAGAGTGAGACTCCATCTCAAAAAAAAAAAAAAAAAAAAAAGAATGTACCCACAGACTTTGATTCTTGCAATTGCCCAACCCAGGTTGATAGTCCTGATGGATTATTTGACCCTGCTTGGCCCATAGATTTGCTTCCCCTTTATGGGGTTTTACATCTAGCTCTCCCTTTCCCAAGCATCTATTCCCATTAATTCATCCAGTAAACATTCACTAAGTGCCTACTATAGGCTTGGCAGCGGTAGTAAAATATAGTGGTTTAAATCACAGGCTTTGGAGTCAGGACAAATGGGTCCAAAGCCTGTCTCTTCCACTTACTGATTGTGTGACCTTGAGTGATATAACATATCACCAAGTGATGCAAACACTTTGTGCCTCAGTTTCCTCAACTTTAAAATCAGGCTACCTCATAGGGTTGCTGTGAGGATTGAGTTAATACCTGTAAAGTGGTTTAAACAGCACCTGGGACATACTATTTGATAAATGTTTACGATTATTACCATCGTTATTTCTAAGGATGCAAAGAATATTAAGATGTGATTCTATAAACAAAAGCGTGTAATAAAATGTTGTAAGTGCCACGGCAGAGGGCTACGTAGGGTATGCTGGGCTTACAAAGGAGAAATGTATTATTGCACCTGGAGGGAGTGAGGAAATGAGGAAAAGATTCAAGGGGGAGGTACAAGAAGGGAGTGATGGCTGGTTGGAGGATGGGGTCAGCCAAGGAAGCAGGAAAAGTAAAAATAAGGACTTAAAGGCACAAAACATCAAGGCAGTTTGGATATTGCAAGCTGGTTGGTGTGACAGGAGCTTAAAATATGATGCTGAGGGGGTGGGGGTGGGGAGATCTGCAGAAATTGGGGAGAGCCCTGAAACTGAAATGGGGGATTTGAGTTTTGCTTCACAGTATCAGGAAGCCACTAAAGCGTTCCAACTGTGGGCAATACCAGGATCCTGTTTGTGTTCTGGTGCAATCACTCTGGGAAGGTCAGTTGGAAAGTAGGGAGACAAATAAGGTATGAGGCTCTTAAAGCAGGGCAGACAAGACAAAGCTGGGGGTTAACCTGGAAAAGAGCAGTGCAAGTATGACAGAAGGAAGGTGCATTAGTCTGTTTTCATGTTGCTGATAAAGACATACCTGAGAATGGGTAATTTATAAAGGAAAAGAAGTTTAATGGACTCACAATTTCATGTGGCTGGGGAGGCCTTACAATCATGGCAGAAGGTAAAAGGCACATCTTACATGGAGGCAGACAAGAGAAAATGAGAATCAAGAGAAAGGGGTTCCCCCTTACAAAACCATCAGATCTCATGAGACTTATTCACTATCACAAGAACAGCACAGGAAAGACCCACTTCCATGATTAAATTACCTCCCACCAGGTCCCTCCCATGACACGTGAGAATTGTGGGAGCTATAATTCAAGATGAGATTTGGGAGGGGACATGGCCAAACCATATCAGAGGGCAAAGACTAAAAATGGGGATTGTGGAAGAGAGTGTATCTGGGTGCTGTCAATCATTTAGAAATGGGGAAGAGTAGAGGTTTTAGGGAGAAATCTGAGTTGTTCTGGACATAATAGGTTTGAAATGACTATGAGATCTCAATGACAATGTCAAGTAGAGTGGCATATTCCATCTGGAGCTCCAGACTGGTCTGAGTTATTTAAAGTAATGCTTTGGGAGTCAATGCCCTATAGGAGTAGTGGAAACTGAAGAAAGAATGAAATTGCATAGGAAGAGCATGTTGGATTGTTTTTTATAAAAGGCCAAGAATAGAAAATTGGAGAGGCCAACTGTTAAGCAGTGGAGAAGATGTGTGAAAACAAGACCAAGAAAGAAAAGTTGGTGAGAGAAGTGGAAGAAGATCCAACAGAGAGTGGATCTGAGAAGCTGGAAGTTGGTGTCAAGAAGGATGTGGTCACTGGTGTCAAATGCCACATAAATAATGTAACAGGAGGACTGAGAAAGTTGTCCATTGTCCTGGTCTAGGTCCCAGGCCAATGAGGGAATTGTAAACGACTCTGAAAAATTTACCTCAACTGTAGAGTCAGGTCATTACAGCTCAATAATGGAGTCAGTCCTGCTGCTTGATAACAAATTTGGGAACACAGAAGTCACATGGTCCCTGACCCTTGCCTTTCTTACCCATGAAGCACAGACTGCTCTTAGCTTCTGAGGTTTCCATTTCCTTCCTCTGGCAAGTGCTGGAGGAATAGGGATAATAAACTTTTGCATTGATTGGACAGAACACTGGAGTGCTTCATGTATTAATATAACTCAGGGTATGAGAGAAGCATGGCTATCAAGCTGTAGCTGTTGGTACTAGATAACAACTGAATTTGGAAAAGGAAATTCTGACCTTGAATGTATATGAAAAAGAACTTTGTCCATGGAAAAGCACTCAACTAGTGTTGTTACTCCTGTTAACGTTGTTTCTGACTGAGGCAAGACAGCCTGTACCACAACAGGAATCCAAGGCACCAGAAAAAGTGCAGACTTCTTATTTCTCAGGACTTCTTCTGATAATTAGACTTCTTCCCCTCTTTGAGTCTGGCTGTACCAATCCAAGGTGTTAAAAGGTGTGCCAGTGCCAGAGACCACACTCCCAGAAGGGGTGAAGATAGCACATGGCCTAAAGGAGAGAACAGAGTGAAATGCAAGCAGTGTGTCTGGCCTGTCTGAAATGAGCCCAGCTGCTGAGCAAATCCAAGACACCAGTCTGTCTTCATACGTCTTTCTTATTAATAATGTAAGCATGATGGAGGCTACTATTGATCTTGGATACCTAAATCTTACTTCTCTATGAATAAAAAATGTAATAAGATCTCAGAAATAAGCTAAAGACCACTGCCTGAGTCGAAATGACAGGGATAAATTACAGTACAGTGCAAAAGACTGAAAAATGTTAATGGATGGCAGTCCCAGTTTGCTTACTAGCTGGCTTAGAGCTGCTCAAAGCTGGAGCGATTGGAAAGTCAGCAGAGAAGATCACCGACCCCAGGCCCTCTGTGGCCTGCAGGATAGCACCAGATCCATCACTGTCAAGGGCCCTGCAATGGAAATAGTCAAGCTCCCTTGGTTTGACATACTTTCTAACTTCTGCTTTTACAGGTGTGGGTGTGTTGGGGGTGGGGATGGGGAAGAGATTAAAGCTTTACTACTTTCCATGAGACTTAAGGTGTCATATAAAATTAAGTATGATGTAAAATGAGAAAATTAAATAGTAAAATATCAAAAAGAATGTTGAAATAGACATTGCCAAGCACTTAAGTTAAGTTACCTACTCTAGCTGGAAGTGAGTTTAGCTCTGTGTTCCATTGCATCGTGTATGTGTGTGTGTATAATATATTGTTCACTGAAGGTTGCTTCTCAGTGTTCTGACCCTACTTTCACTCTGAGTCTTCAGTAGCACTCCTTTTTCTTCATATGTCCCACTGCGGTCCAATCCACAGTTTAGGTGCATTGCTTGGTTTGGATGGCGGGAGAGGGCTTTTCAGGACGTGTGTCTTATCCAGTGGAGGATGCAGTGCATAGATCCGAAACAGTCAGCTCAGCACTGGCTGAAACTTTTCAGTGTTACCAATGCTTCCACAGGTAAGGGCACATATTTAAGGTATAAAGTAGCTTTTTCCAGGTACAGCCTCTTTTCATGTTCCTTTTCTGCTTTCCAGGAAAGCAATTGATAGACTCCATTTGACCCTGGCAGAGTGAGGCCATGTCCATTTTGGTAGACTCTTTCCAGACTCTTGTGTGTGTACCTCTGAGCTAACGTCTGCAAGACATGCTTACTTTTCCAGATTCTTCCCTTTCTTTCTCTTTCCTCTCTCTCTTCCCTCACCCCCATCTCTCTCATTTTTGCCCACCTATTTCCTTCAAAGATCCACATCTACTGGACTTACCCCTTTCAGCTACTCTTCATCACAACTTCCTTTCCTGGACCAGACCATTTTGCCTCTATTCTCTATTTCTGGTATTGTCACAGATAAAAAGAGCACTGATCCAGGAGAGTCTATTACTCTGTATTCTTGGTGTCTATTACTGGTGTCGTTAACTAACTTTATGACCTTGGACAAGTTAATTCTGTTATGTTCTGGACAGGAAGTTGAAGACTTTAGATTTCATATTTTCTAAGGCCCTTCCCAGCTCAGAGAAACAGGCTCTTACCTTCACTGTCTTCCTGAAATTGCTCTTTCAAAGGTTACAATTATTTTCTAATTGCAAATCCAATAACTTTTCTCAATGATCAACCTACTTGACCTTTGGGGCAACATTTAATTATTGATTTAATTTTTCTTCTTGAAACTCTTTGCTTCCTTTCATTTCTTGGCACTTGGTTCTCTCACTTACTTAAGAATTCTCATCTGACACTCTTTCCATATCCTCCGTTTTCTCTTCCACATCACCGAATATCAGAATATCATAGAGTGCCTGCAGAATATTAAAACCAAGAGCAAAACAAGACAGAAAACAGAGACCTAAGAATTCCATATGTTGAAGGGTTAGCATTCATATGTGAGAGTCACAAAAAGTTATTTTTAGATGTGGTTCAGAAATGTTACCACTAATTTATCTCTTATGAATTAAAATTATTTGATGAATTGAGGAAATAATAATAAATGATTAAAAATGATAGTGGTTTTACAATAGAATTATCAATGAGCAATAAAACTAAGTAAATACAGAATTATATAATTGTTATCATAGCTGTGAAATATATGAATGTCAAAAAGTCTATTCTTATAAAATAAGATGCAAAATATGAATAATAGTTTAGTGGGGAGAGAAAAAATCAGCAGGCTAAGTTTTATACAGAACAAAGTTAATAGTTTATTTTCATTATTAATCTTGATAATTAAGAAAATTTATTCAATTATTTTAAACATTACAACTATATAGCCCAAATGTAAAATGTATATAAGCCAAATGGTAGGAGGGAGGAAAGAGGGGAAAAATAAAAGGAACTTAAAGGAAGTAAATACAATGAAGTATAAAGCAAGATAACAGAAGAAAGATAAAATATATTAGTCTTCATAATAATTGTTAGCAATAGTGGATTTACATGTAAAGCATACAATCATGATTCTTGGATACAAAGAGTTCTTAGATAAAATGCCAAAAGAATGATGCATTAAAAATTGATAAATTGGACTTCCTCACATTAGAAACTTTCGCTCTGTGAAATGTCCTATGAAGGGGATGAAAAGAAAAGCTACAGATGAGGGGAAAATATTACTAAACCACTCATCTTGCAGTGGACTAGAATACACAAAGAAGACTCACAACTCAACCATAAAAACCACAAATACTAAAGAAGAGATACATATGGTACATGAAAAACTGTTCAACATCATCAATCTCTAGGGAAATACAAATTAAAGCCACAAAATATCACTACATACCTATTAGAATGGCTAGAGTTAAAAAAAGTAAAAAAAGATATGATGAAATACTGTAAAGGATGCAGAAAAGGAGGATCTGGTGGGGATGTAAAATGCTACAGCCACTCTAGAATATAGTGTAGGAGTTGCTTATAAAACTAAACATGCACTTACAATACAACCCAGCAATTACACTCCTGTACGTTTATCCCAGAGAAGTGAAGACTTATGCTTGCACAAAAGTGGTGCATGAATGTGCATAGCAGCTTCATTGGCAATACCCAAAAAGCTGGAAATGATATAAATGTCCTTCAATGAGTAAGTGGGTGAACAAAGTTTGGTACATCCATACGGTGGAATACTACTCAGCAATAAAAAGGAACAAACTATTGATACATGCAATCACTTAAATGAATCTCAAAAGTATTATTCTTAGCAAAAAAATAAAAAATAAAAAGGCAATCTCTAAAGGTTACAGAATATGTGATTCCTTCCATATGACATCCTCAAATTGACAAAACTCTAGAGATGAAGAACCAGTTAGTGGTTGCCAGGGATAGGGATGGAGTTGGGAGGTATGAATGTGATTATCAAGGGTGGTACAAAGGAGTTCCTTTATGGTGATGGGACAGTTCTGCTTCCTGATTGTGGTGGTGGTTTCACAAATCTATACATGAGGTCAGTTTGCATAGATGTCTCTCTCTCTTTCCGTGTCTCTCTCTCACACACACATGCACAGATGAATGCATGCAAAAATGGGTAAAATTTAGATAAGGTTTGTGGTCTAGTTAGTAGTAGTGTGCCAATACAAATTTCCTGGGTTTTGTTGTCATACTATTGTAGAAGTTGTCACCATTGGAGCAAGCCAGATAAACACTGAAAAGATTTCCTGTGATTCTATAATTATTTCAGAATTATTGAAAAAATTAAAAATAAATAAATGACATGTATTTCCTTGCTCCTTCAGCTAAGAGGTTCAAGAAGCAATGACACCCCACTAGCAACAACTGTGCAGATGTTCTGTTCTAACGCCATTCTTCAGTTAAAAAGAACTAAAGCTCCTTGGAGAAATGGTTGGCTTTAGGACTGGGATAGGAAATATACAAAATGAGTCCATAGCATCTTATGCCAGAAAGTAAGGAAGTACTGAATTAACACACAAAACAACGGAAAGATGATGTCGGGGGACATGGGGCCAACTGAAAGAGCTCTAAATGGGCAAAACTGCAAAAACCAGGGCAAAAACATAAGTCAAGTGGTATTGTATTTAGCCCAAGTATAAAATAAATAACCCATGAGTTTATCCTGGTAGAAAGAAATAACTGAATAAATAAGTGGAGAAGAATAGACAAATCATTGGCATAGAATTCCAAATAATCTGAGTAGATGCTCCACCCTCAAGGAGGTAAAGCATATTTACCCAATCTTTAAGTGGAGGCTGCCCATAGAGACTTATTTCCAAAGCGAGCAGTATGGAAAGAGGAGCAGAAGAGTAACTTCACAGTGGAGAAACTTGGGAAACACTACCTTAGCCGGGTGATCCAGGTCAGTATCAACAGTGACGAGTCATTGTGGTGGTTCCCACCCTTGACGTGATGTGATGAGAAAGGCATTTTCCTTCTGTGGTCTTCCTCCCTCAAACCCATAATCTAAGTTTAAGAAAAAACATCAAACAAATTCCTGTTGAGGCACACTGTACAAAAAACCTGACTAGTACTCCTCAGAATCATCAAGGTCACTGTCACAGCCAAGATGAACCTAAGAAGATGGAACAATTTAACGTGATGTGGTTCCTGAATGGGGACCGGAATAGAAAATGGATATTAGGTAAAAACTAAAGAAATCTGAAAAAAGAAGTTTAACTTTAGCTAACAATAATATATCAATATCGGCTCAGTTGTGACAAATACACTAATGTTAGATGTTGTTAATAGAGGAAAATGAGGGTGAGGGGAAAGGAAATCAGTATTTTGCAAATTTTCTGTAAATCTAAAACTGTTTTAAAATAGAAAGTTTTTATAAAAAAGGTGACGAGGAAATACATCAAAATATAAGGATTCTTAGATACATTGAAAAACCAAACCCATGAAATTGTAGAGTCCACCCATATATATATTATATATATATAAGAATACAGATATATCTTATTTATATCTTTTATATATCTTTATATGTGTATATCTTATATCTTATGTATATATGTTATATATAGATATATATCTTAAATGTTTTATATATATTTATATGTATATCTTATATCTCATGTATATGTGTTATATACAGATACATATGTTATGTATGACAAAATTACATATAAAATTTAAAAGCAAAAGTATGTAAAATACATCAAGTAAATACAGATGAGAAAAAGTTATTATTAATAACAGGCAGAGGAGAATTCAAGACGAAAGCAGTTAGGTTAATGAGATCGTTCATCATGATAAAGATATAATAGTCATTAATGTTTCTGTTGTAAATATCATAGTATTGAAAATTTAAAAATGACTTTGGAGCACATGAATAATTCCATCACAGAGAAAGGGAAGCTTTAACATAGCACTCTCAGTCTTTTAATAGATCAAAATGACTCAAATAAATGGGGATAGTAATGATTGAAAAATATAACAAGCAAGATTAATTTTACATATTGTGTATCAAAATGTGTCACCTGAGGAAATACACTTATTTCAAATAGTCATGACATGTTTACAAAAAATAATTCATAGTCAAGGTCACAAAATCTATAATAAATTCTTAAAAGTAGATTTGTATCATCGTATCTTTGAATTGCCAAGTAGTAAAGTAAACTCGAATCTCAATTGCTTTTATAAAATAAGAAAGAGTAAAAATAAAAAATTAAGAATCCAAGAACTAAGAGAATAGAAAAAATAAAAAAATCAGTAGAAAAATAAGAAGTTATACATCATAATGGTAGCATGGGAATTAATGAGTAAGAAAAATGAAGAAGCATTGGAAATTGGAAATAAAAATCCAGGAGCCATTTTTAAAATATCTGATAAGTACCTGGCAATTATAATAAAGAACAAGAAAAAATGGGATTAAACATAAACACACTCAAGATTGTATCATGAAATTCTAAGAGTAATTATTGAAACTCAAAAAGATATAATTTTCAACCTACTTTATTTCATTGGAAAATTTCAATGAACTGAATGACTTTCAAGTAAGAAACACTGATCAAAATGAACTTGAAAAGACAACCTTCATAGTCTGATTCAAAGGAATGGAGAAAATTTAAGTTACTTTCTGAAATTATCTTATCATCTCATACATGAACCAAATCCTCTCATTGCTTTTGTTTCTTTTTATATGTCTCCATCTGGGCTTCCCTGGTTGAGCCTATTCTCTAGCAGCTGAAGCCAGGTCAGTCTTGTGCTGGAACTGTCATAGCTCTTTCAGTATTTCCAAAGCTAGATTATTCTAAAACAAAGTCTTGAATGTGCTCCGTCTGTCCGAGTTTTAGAGTCATTGCAACATAAAACTCCAGAGTATTTAAAAGATACAACTGCAGAAGGGTCAAGGACTTTTCCAGAAACTAAAATCATGGTGTTTGTTTGTTTGTTTGGTGTTTTTTGTTTGTTGTTTGTTTGTTTTGTTTTTTGACAGAATCTCACTCCATCACCCAGGCTGAAGTGCAGTGGAGATCTCTGCTCACTGCAACTTCCACCTCCCAGGTTCAAGCGAATCTCCTGGCTCAGCCTCCCAAGTGGCTGGGATCACAGGCACGTGCCACCAAGCCTGGCTAAATTTTGTACTTTTAGTAGAGATGGGGTCTCTCCATGTTGGTCAGGGTGGTCTCAAACTTCTGACCTCAGATGATTTACCCACTTCACCCTTCCACAGTGCTGGGATTACAGGCATGAGCCACCATGCCTGGTCCAAAATCATGCTTTTATTCAATGAGCAAGTCTGATTCCCCGTCTAGACTTTTTTCTATTCAAGTTTATAAGGCTCTTTCTATCCCTGATGTATAGGGTTAAAACCATTATTCATGATTAGGAACCAGAAGAAACAGAGGAGGCACAAATTTGGAAAGGTAGAAAAACATATGAGCAGGATGTAAAGTCACCATTGGTTAATACGCAAAACAAATGAAACAGGTGGAAAGCATCTTTGTAGAACCTATTCCAAATACATAATTTTACTTGATTTTTTTTTTCCCCCTTGAAATGGGATCTCACCCTGTTGCCAAGGCTGGAGTGCAGTAACATGATCTCAGCTCACGGCAGCCTCTGCCTCCTGGGTTCAAGTGATTCTCCCACACCAATCTCTTGAGTAGATGGGATTACAGGTGTCCGCTACTGTGCCTGGCTAATTTTTGCATTCTTAGCAGAGACGGGGTTTCACCATGTTAGCCAGGCTGTTCTCGAACTCCTGATCTCAGGTGATCCACCCTCCTTGGCCTCCCAAACTGCTGGGATTACAGGCATGAGCCATTGCGCCTGGCCTGATTTTTTAATGTCCAAACATTGAGAAATTAAGAACAGAGGCTGAGAAATATCTGAAATTATCAAAAAGGGATCTGAAAAAAATGAAGTATAGAGGCTCAGACCAATGTAAGACAACAGATAGGTCACAGAAACATTAGAAGAATAAGAAGGAGAAAAAGTTTTACACGTTAGAGATTTTTCATTCCAGTATATATTGATGAAAATTTTATTTTTTTATTCTTTTTTTTGTAGAAATGGGGTCTCACTATGTTGTCCAGGCTGGTCTTGAATTCCTAGGCTCAAACAATCTTCCTGCCTCAGCTTCCCAAAGTGCTGGGATTACAGGTGTGAGCCACTGCACCAAGATGCTAAAAAAAATTCTGTGACTCCTTAGAGATAAACAATTTAAAATCTATTTCAGAACATTTGCAACTTCAGAACATAGAGACATCTTCTGTAGAAGATACGTACTTGGTTTTATCTAATTTTATTAGATAAATAGTGGGGTAGGGTAATGTATGCCTCTATCTTATTGCAAAATATGGGTTTAATCATTCTCTAATCATTTTATTAACCTTTAAGATCTAGAGAATAAAACAAAGCCCTCCAGATATTGTTACTGATTATAATCTTGACAGGGGTTACCCACCCCTTGAGAATTTCAATCATAATATAGACTTATTTCAGAATGGGACCTAAATCAGTGTTAACCTGTCTGGCAGTTCCACAAACTCAAATGTAGTCTGACTTACCCTCTTCCTAAGGTTCATTCCTTTTCCTGAGTACACAGAAATACTGCATTTCTCAGCATCTCTTGCAGTTAGATTGAGACATGTGACTAGTTCTGGCCAATGAGCTTTAGTATAAGTGACATGAGTCACTTTGGGCCAAAGGATAAAGGAACAGTGTTAAGTTTTCTACGTATTCTCTCTTCTGATGTTCTGCTTTATTACGGACTCATCTATATCAAGATCAGAGAGCCACAAACGGAAAGAGCCTGGGTCCCTGAGCCAGTATTTAAAGGGAGCTGTCCTGGAGAGATGGAAGCATCTGCTTTGCATGAAGAAGAAATATTTCTTTTCACATGAAGCTACTGAGATTTCTGGATTTGTTTATTACTGCAGCCTCACCTAGCCTATTCTGACTAAGAACTTTTCCTTCCAAGCTGGGCATCACAGTCAATATTATTCTTCATTGAAAATATACAGCTCCACATTTTAAACAACTCATTGTTTTACTAAGAATGTAGAAATGTTTATTATTCCACATTTTTTAGGCCTTGTACTTCTTTCTATACTGTCATCTCTAACACTAGTCCCAATAAATCACAATTATTTGGGGGCTAGGGAATGTACAATGAATGTGTATATATCCTGTCTTGAAGCCTGAGTTATTTCCTCTGCCTAAAATATTCTTTCCCTAGATATCTGCTTCATTAACTCCCTCACCATCTTTAACTCTTTGTTTACGTCTCAACTTCTCAATGAAATCTATACTGACGTTCCTGGTTAATACTACCACCTGCACTACACAAACAGACACACACACACACACACACACACACATACCCATCCCCCCCCCACGCACATTTCACATCCTTCTTATACTGTATTTCATTTTTTCCGCAGTAAGTTTTACCTTATGTGTTATATAATTTACTTGTTTATTCCAGACATTGTCTGTCTCATATCCATCTCTGTCCTGATTGTAAATTCCATTAAGGGTAAAAATTGAAATGTTTTGTTGATTGCCATAAGAGTGTCTAGCAGCTAGTAGGCATTCAATAAATATTTATAGAGTGAAAAAACATTTAGAGCAAGATCTGGTGTTGGGCACTATGAGAGATACAAAGATCCACAAGATGCCATTTTGTACTTGGTGTGGGTGAACTTAAAATCTAGCAAGAGAAATAATGAAATACAGACATCGCTACAATGTTACATATGAAATGTGGCATGTTCAGGGGATGGTAAGATTATTTATATGGGAAATGTGGTATGTGCGGGAGACAGTAAGATTATTTACATATGAAATATGGCATGTTCAGGGGATGGTAAGATTATTTACGTGGGAAACATATGTTCGGGATATGTTAAGATTATTTACATGGGAAACATGTTCAGGATATGTTAAGATTATTTACATATGAATGTGACATGTTCAGGAGATGATAAGATTATTTACATGGGAAACGTATGTTCAGGATATGTTAAGATTGTTTACATATGAAATGTGGCATGCTCAGGAGGTGGTAAGGTTTACATGGGAAACGTGTTCAGGATATGTTAAGATTATTTACATTTGAAATGTGGCACGTTCAGGAGATAAGATTATTTACCTGAGAAATGTGGCATATGCAGTAGATGGCAAGATTCTTTCTAGCTTCATCTGTGTGTGTGTGTGTGTGTGTGTGTGTGTGTGTGCATGCTGAGTATTTGTTTATATCCTATAATGTTTTAGGAGCAGTTTCCCTCCTAAATTTGTCCTGCTCTCTCATACCTTGTAAATTTATAGATTCACGCTGCAGTTAAATGGTGCAATTGTCCCATAACCCCCAAAATTAACAAAATAGGAGTAGTCCCAGACGGTGGAGAGTGTGTGTGGAACTAACAGACCCATGAAACTCAGGGCTGAGTCTGCTCTCCAAGTCTCCTCCAGGATGTTTCTCATTACATCCCAACGTGTCTGCCTTATGGGAACCCTGGGGAGAAATTCATGGAAGGCATAAGTGTCTGGAATAGTTTTGTATCTGCCAAACGATTGGTCTGTTTTTGTCATACAGAGAGTATGAATGGCATAATTAATCAGGTTTTTCTTTTCAAATAGTCCATTCAAAAGCTTGGAGCCAAATTTGTGGTTCATCACTTGTGAAGGCATGGTCTTTTCTGGCTTGTATTTTACACTGCTTTCCTCATCCCTGGCTCCATTTTCTGTCTCTACCCTTGTTTTGCTTTTTTCCTTGCCACTTTTGTTTAAAGTGTGTTTATTTATTTATTTTATATCGCTTTAAGCTACTTCAAATCCTTTATGAAAGAAGTTAGGGAAAATATAAAGAGAGCAGTTCTTATATATCTCTTTTGCGTGCATCACTGTACTGGGTCTATGGAAAGGAAGAAGAAGAAGAGAGGCAAGGAAAAAAGAAAAATAAATAGAAAAGAAAAAGATGGTGCAGTCCCTGCCCTCAAGAAACTTGGGGAGTGATGGCCCAGAGCTTTCCACTGCTACATTACTCATTGATTTCTCCCCTCTCTGAACTCTAACAGCACTTAGAGTCAATAACACCCAATTTGGCACTGGATGATATACTGCCTGGTACTGTCTGCTTATTGTTTTATGTGGCTAAGTGTTGCCTTTTGGGCAGGGACCTTGTGTTAACTTCCCCTGTCTTCCCATAGTGAATAGTGCAGTTGCTCAGTGGATTGACTGATCGAGAAGCCATCCTTACCAGGAGGAGGATCTATGCCCCTTGGAAGACAGAGACTGGTGCGGAGACATTCTTAGACCCGCTAGTCAGACAATGACATTGACTGCCTGATCCATCCTTGCTGGGTTGCTGGGGTCTCTGAAGAAATGGATGCTATGTATAGCTCTGTATGTCAGATTTGTGTCTAAATGTGTTACTTTAAGGGGAACTGAAATGGTTTAATAATTATTATTGCATTCAGCAGAGATTTGCTGTTTTCTTGTTTACCCTATGCCGGACACTGTGTTATGCTTTTGTAATAGGCCAGTAAACAAAACAAAGACCCCTGCACTAATGGTGTTTATGTGCAGGCAGCATGGGAATGGGGGGAGTCAGATGTTAAGCATGAGATATAAAATAGGTAAATTATATAGCATGTTAGAAAGAGGTAAGAGTTATAGAAAAATTTAAAAAGGTAGACATGAGAATCAGATTCAAAGTGCTACAAGTAGACAGGGCATTGCAATTGCAAATACAGAACAGCTGTAGGTGCTATGACCTGTGGCCAGATTCTGGAAATATGGTTTGAAGCTGGAAGATACAGCATTTCCCGGGTTTGGATGGAAGATGTGAGAGAATGGAGTCCAGGATGACTCCAAGGTCTTTGGCCTGAATAAATGAAAGGACAGAATTGATGTTTCTAGAGCTGAAGAAGACTCTGGGAGGTACAGATGTGGAAGCGAAAATAAGGGGTTTAATTTTGGACATGCTAATTTTTACATATCTGTAGACATCCACATGGAGATTGGATATGCTAGTCTGCTAGTGGAATGCTAGTTGGAAAGAATTCTGGAATGGAAATGTAAACTTGGAATCTATTGGAATATAGATGTTATTTAAAACCCTAAGACTGTAGATCACACATGATGAGAGCTGATAGAGAGGTGAAGAGGACCAAGGATGGAACTCTGACCTTCCATCAGAAACAGGTATAGGTAAAGGGAAAGGATCGGCAAGGGAGCCTGAGGTGTGGCCAGTGGAGCAGAAAGAAATTCAGGAGAGGGTGATATCCTGAAAACCAAGTAAAGAAAATGTATGAATGAGAAGGGCGTTATCAACCGGGTCAGAGTCCACTGTAGGGTCAATTTAGAGGACAGATAATTGATTTAACAATGCTAAAGTTGTTGGCGACTTTGATATGAACAGTTTCAGTGGATTGGTGTGGCCAAAGGATTTACTGGAGTGAGTTTAGGACAGAATGCTAAAAGGGGAATTGAAGACAGTGAATGAGGGTAACTCTTGCAAGGATTTTGCTGCAAAGAGGAGCAAAGAAATAGATTAGTCACTGGGAGGGAAGTGAGAATCATAAGAAGCTGTTTTCGTTTTTTTTTAAGATGAGAGAAATAGCAATATAGGGATATTTTGTATGCTGATGAAACTGTTCTAGTAGAAAATGAAAAAAAAAATGATGATGCAAGGGAGGATATAGAAGGGCCATATTGCTAAAGTAATGTCCTTGGATATGCAAGAGGGAAATGGGAAGGAGTGCAGAGAGGCTGGCGTGAGGTGGGGCAGAGACCTTGGTAGGAGGCAGGAAGACAGCATGTGGAGACAGATGCGTGCTGCTGGTGAGTAGAATGTTGTGGTATGAGAACCACCATTTTTTATTACATAAATAGAATGTGCTAAGCCCTTAATATCAAAAATCCCAATGAGGTGGTAATTATCCTCCATATTTTACCTGTAAGGAAATTGAGGCTAAGAGAATGAAAATAACTTACCCCAGGTCACACCATGGCTGGCAACTGGTAAATGCCAGAATCCAAGCCCACATTTTTCCTACTCCAGAACCCATAATAGTGACCATTGCTCTCTGTGGCTTCTGTAGGGGATGAGCCTGTGGTCCCTTAGGGTGGGGTCTCTGAGAGAATAACTGGGTATGTCATCAAAGATCCTGCAGATTCCTGCAAGGGTCACAAGTGAAATGGGACTTAGAAGGGCTAGAGTCAGGACAATTTGTCACCTTTTCTCTCTTTCTGTCTAAATGCTGGATTCCAAGTAGCCCCAAAAGAGAAGTCCAAAGGAAAAGCCTCCCACAAGGATGTCATTAGCATTTAATGTTACCCTCCGATAGTCGAAGAGATAGGGACATGGTCTAGAACCAACTGAGAAGATCTGAGAAGGAGATAGGAGATGAGGAAGGAGGTCTGACACAGATCCTCCAAGACTAAGCTCTGGGCCATCTGCACGCAGACCTACGTTTAGTACAGGAACTGAGTCCAGTCTGTTCTATCCTCTATATCACCTCCTGTAGAAGATAAGAGTCAGAAGATGCATGAAATAGAGACCACTTAGTCCGATTTCCCACCCAGAGGAGAGTGCTCTCAGGAATGACTCTGCCAGACTCCTGTTTAAACACCTCCATTGGTGGGGATCTCACTGCCTTATTGGACAGTTGGCTCTATTATTAGGCAGCTACATTCATTAGGGTTTTTCCTAAAACATTGCTGAAACCTGCTTTTTTTTACCCCCCCACTAACTGGCTGTAGTGATGTGGTCACACCTGCTGTGAAAGTCAGGCTTTTGAACTTTCTGAGTGATTCATCCTAAGTAGCTTCAGTGGAGGCGAGCAGAATACTTCTTTCTACTAGCTTATAAGCTCATGTGGTAGTCAGAAGGAACAGACAACGGCCAAGGGGGTCTCTGCTTTACAGAACTCTTGGCTGTAATGCTTTTGACCTTCTGAGTAGGCAGAGGAAGACTAGATTTGGTGTAAGCTCTGTTTCTACCCCAGTGTCCTATAACTTGGACACCTTGGTTTCCTTCATCCGCGTGGGCCTGCTCTGCCATGATTCTCCTAGCAATGCTTGTCTGGAAGATGGTGGGTCAAGTGGCTCCCTTACTGCCCCCTCTCTTCCCGCCAGACTTCTCTGATTTACCTTGAGTACTCCTTGCTTGTAATGCCCCGTCCTTGGGGGAACCCTGACTTTCTCACTTATCAAAGTGACACATAGCTTGAAAGAGAAGCTGTCAACACTGAAATGCCATCTTTCTTGCAGAAAGAAGATCTGTGAGGTGCCAGGGGCAATGGTGGTGAATGGTCTGGACATGGCATGTGTTATTCCTGCCTTGTCACAGAGTAGACAAGAAAAAGCCATTGTATAGAGCTCCCCAAAAGTGCGCTACCACTCCGGGCCCCAGGTATCCCCAGAAAGACCCATTGCTGCACTGAGGTAAAAAAAAAAAAAGTGGGGGCATATTTTCTCCCCCTTTTTCTTCCTGGAATCTCTAAATTGTTTCTACCCATTATAAGTTTTTTCTCCCTTAGAACAGCTCAATGAATAAGCCATGAATTAACAGAACATAATGTTCAAGCCATGTCCATTGTGGGCATGAAGTTCTGCCTTCGAAGGGGACACCAGGCCAGCGGAGAAATTCACATGCTCTGCCCTGCTGGTTGCTCCCTTGCCTCTCCCACAGCCATGCCCCAGAGGTTACAGCCCAGAAGCCAACACTGACAGGGAGAGCTATAGGTAGCTGGGCTGCCGGTGGTGAAAGGATGTTCCACCTGAGTTTGCAAAGTAGAGGACAGGGTAAGATGTATGGTCATGAAAATGTGGAAGGAACATTTCCATTTAAGTCCATTCTGTGCTACCTTACTGAAGACATTTCCAGGCTGACAAACCCTTCTGTGCCTCTGAAAAGACCTCGGTATTTTAGTATTCACTCTTGACCCCACCACCCAATATGGAGCGGCCACTGATGGCGCCTGGCGCCGTGCTTTTGGTGCTTCCTGCTGGGTGATGAATCACAGGGAAGAAACTGAAACATGTCCTGAACAAGTGCTATAGCCCAGGTACTGTGCTAAATACTCTCACATATGCTAGTACATGTAATCCTCCTCCTTGTGAAAAGCAAGACATTACTAAATCTCCCAGATAAGGCAATCAAAGCTTAGAAATGTTGTATAACTTACTTAGTAAAGGGCTGAGCTTTGGTTGATTTAAGGTTGTTTAGTCCTAGATTAAAACATAAAGTGTTTCCCCTACATACGTCAAATTTTGTGATAAATTCTAGAGAAGTATCTTGATTCTTCTCCGGATTTTGATTGTATGTTGCACTGTTTGCAATAAGTGGGTTAATAGGGATTTGGTACCTATAATTTATTTTAGGAGTTATAGGATGTTTTTCTGTGGAGTCAGTACTATCTTTTGGAGGGTGTGTCATGGAGAAGGTGTCAATAAATCCTAGCCTGGAAGCAAAGTGGACTTAAACTTTGCTTTCAACTCAGTTGAATGGGAATGTATTAGGCACACATAGTGGTCTAGTCATCTGTGATGGGAGACCAAAGTACACATACAGACAAAGTACAGATCTCTTTCATTAAGCAATTTACAAATTGCTTGAAAGGACATAGGATTCAGCTATATGGATACACAGAGCAATGCAGGTAAGTTATAACAAAGGCTCAAGTGAGTCCTGGAGACAATGAGAGCTATAGGATGTCAGAGGAGTGAGTGATGAATCAGCTGTGGTATTCAGGAAACATTTGATGCAAGAGGGAAGCTTGAGGTGAGCTTGAAAATGCATAGAATTGCTCTTGGAAAGAAAGAAGTAGAGATTTTCTAAATGAGAGGAGGCGGAACTACTTAAGCGTGGAGGTAAGAATGCTACTAGTGTGTTGAGGGGATGAAGAGAAGCCCATTTTTGCTGGAACCACGCAGGAAACAGTTGAAGATATGATAGAAAAGGCAATGAGACCTTGAATGCTAACTAGAATGTAAACCTCAGTCCAATAGCTATGCAAAGCCACAGCAGGTTCTTGAGCAAAGAAAGGCTGTAAGAAAAGGAGTTTTCAGAAACTGAATCTACAAATGGCAAGCAGAGGAAGCAGTGGAGCAATACTAAGAGAAAGGAGATCATTTAGGAAGGCATTGGTATGATTTAGGAGTGAAGTCATGAGCACTTAACCAAGATGAAGGTGGGGGAAAAAAAAGGGATGGGCAAGGCCCAACTCAGGAAATATTAACAGCAGGCCCAGGGACTTTCTATGGAGGGAAGTGAGAGGGAAGTATCAAGGGAGATACCGTGGATTAAGCTTGGATAGAGTCAAAGTTATTCTCATTTGGGACCAGGCTCCATGTGAAGGGCTGTCTTGTTTGGGAGGTCTGAAAGCCTTGGGCTGAAGCCTTATCTCTGTATTAGTTTTAGCCAAGTCACCTTCCCGCCCACAGGCTTCATGTTCTTTCTATGTAAGGCAAAGACAGTTGGCAAAATGCACTTTGGAAAAGTCTCTTCTGGCATCTTCATATAGAACTTTGTGTGACAAAGGCCTGAGAAATACGCATCTCTCTGATCCCTCCTTATCCCCATGCCTAGCATTGATTAATCTCCAAAAGGACAGATGCTCCAGCGACCTGACTTCCATGTACAAGAGGCACTGTGCTCCATTCTGCACCACCATGGACTGACTGAGCATTTATGTTGCAGATGTTGAAGTTAACTAATATTCAGAGGGCAAGACTGAGCTGGGGTGTGCCAAGCCTCATTAGCTTTGTGGTTAGGTCACGGTGCCCGCCCATGAGGATGTTAAATGGCAGCATTGTCAAGATGAGACAATGTAACTGCCTCACTGCATTAACAACCCATCAATCCCTACAGCCACACTGCACAGCCCCTTTCCCCCAGCTGCAGCCTCCTTGGTGAGATGGTGGATGAAGGCTGCAGCTGGCTGTGCACGAGGGATGCTCATCTGTCCTGCTCATCACAGATATGGTGCAGAATGAAGGATGCTGAGACCCTGGGCCTCACCCCGTGATAGGATATGGCAGTGGCCGTGTCATAAATTTAAATAAGCATACAATGAAAGTGACCCCAGGTGGAACCTAACTTCTGCAGCCCTAAGAAGCTTCTTTTGTCATCTCAAGGGATACAGTGACTGTGGGGAAGCAAAGAGCAGAGCGAGTCTCAAATGCAGATGGACATGCGAAGATTTCAAGGCAACAGTAAATGTCTGACCTGCTCAAACGTAAATCCTCTACTGTTCTTAAGTGGACCTAAAATTCCCACTAGCACACGTCCATTGCTCTGAGAAATTGCATTTTTGGTCACTAGGTGACAAGTGGTGTCTTTTCAAGTTCCTCCAGGTGGGATAACACATTAAGTCTTTTAAACTATCCTATATATATATATTTTTCTGGTCTGCTATTAGTTAATAATGTCACTTAACATCCACTTTGCATAGTGGATTACCCTTTGCATATACATGATAAGTTTTAATATTAAAACAGTCCTAAGAAATATTAACATGAATCTCAAATTTTAAAAAAGAACAGATCAAATTTACTAAATGCCTTATTTCCTCCAACAAAGTACTGTTTGCACATGTTAAAGAGTCATAAATTAGATGTCTTACAATTGTTATATATATATTACATATATAATATAGTTTCTCTCCCATTTAAAAAACAAGTGGCTATTAAATAGATAGCTACATCAAATTGAGGAAATCCAGTGTTAGCTGGCTAGTCCACTGGCAATACCCCAAGATATGGACTTTGGGCAGTTCAGTGTTGATGGGATGGATCAAAAGATAGACCCAAACTATGGAGTGCTATGAAGAGGAGGCATCATTGTACTGCGGACCAGAGTGGGTGACCCTGCGCAAACAGTCTGAAGGCTCTTGGCTGCCTGAGAGTGGAGATTGAGAATGGAAAAGGAGGTGTAAGGTTGCTGACAGTGTTGCATGTTTTTGAGGTTGAGGCCTTGAACTGTATACTTACTTTGTATAGTATTTGATCTGTCCTCTCTATGATGCCAAGCCCCTATCGTCTATGCAGTAGCGTCTTTTTCTGAATCCATGGCACAGCAGCTTGTATCAACATGTCTCAAACATATTTGACCATCATGCACTTAGAAAAATGGACTTAATTGATGAGCATCAACAAGAGCTGAATATAATGTGTATATTTTGTTGATATTTCGCTTCTGTGACACAGCTATTGTGAGGCACTCTAGCATGAAGGTTTAGAGTATGAGCTCTGGAGACAGAGAGATGCTCTGGGATTGAATCCTGATTCTATCACAGTCTGTATGATTCTGCACAAGTCATTTAATCTTTATGTTTCAGTTCTTCCTGTCCCTGCTCTGGCCAAAATTTGGCTGACTTTTATCAAATGTAGATCTTTATCCTTATTACCCTTGTATCTCAGAGTTGGGAGGTACGAAGAGTATTCTCTTGGCCACCCATTGCCCCTTCTCCCTCCCTTTTGTAAAAGCCTATAGTTTTTAAGGCTCAGACCAAATCAGCCTACCTGTTTCTCCCCTTTCTCCTAATAATCATTTGAGGAGCCTCTTGCCATGTGTCCCTATGCATTACGACTCGGTGCTGATTCACTGTCTTCTTCTTTTCAACTCCAGTCCTCATCCTAGGCAAAGTCAACATCCTTATGGACCCCACATTAAAGTCCCGGCTTCCTGGTTCCTTGAATTTCTCACATTCAGTGACCTTCTTTACTTCAGCTGAGCCATTCACTCCATGATGAGATGCTAAACCACATCATCCACAGAAACAACTGCACCTCCAAAATCATGAACTTCCATGGTTGTACTAAAATCTTCTGTCCTTCTACCTCTGTTGTCCAAATACTTCCACTGCATGAATACGCTGACCTCAGAACTTTGAACTCATTGAACCCATTTCCATCCATCAGTCACCCCCGTCTTCACTTCCCACTTTATCCATCTTTGCTTGCTTATTACATAACTTGAGTCAATCTATTTTAAAATAACTTCAAATCACTTGTTGCTTACTTTTTTTCCATTTCACTTACCTTGAAAAATCTTAATTCTGACAGAAACAACCCACTTTCTCTTCTCCACACCTGAGCAGCTGCGCATAGGAAGAAAACATCATAGAAGTAGGAAGATAGATAGATACAGCTATAAAATAATGAACACTGTCTTCGGTCCAGTTTCCTGGAAACTGATTCTGAGCTGGAGATTTGTGTGTAGGAGGATTATTGGAGAATGGTCTCTGGAATATCTCAAAGAGAGGGAGAAAGGCAGGAGTGAGCAGAGGGAGAATTTGACCTATGATACAGTTGCAACAAAGGCTTTGGCCAACCTCTTAAGAAGCTCTGGAACTAACATGGCTCTTCAGAGTTGTCCCTGATTAAGGATATAGGCCTCTGGGAAGGGGAGTAGTTACCTTGAACCCTTGGCTGAAAGTAATTCCTGGGAAGTGACTCATCTTGAAGCCACCAGCAGCCAACATTCACATGGCTGGGAGGTCCTGAGGCAGGGTCTTGGTGAAGCGGCATAGAACCCACTGCATTATAAACATTATAGTGCCTGGCTCTGTGTTCTTCCCGTAGTACCCCTATATGTGAACAGCTTCTCCAAGATTCTGGCTGTTCTCATTTTCTGAAAAACCTTATGCCTTCCTGACTTCCTACTTTATATCTATTTTAGATTTCCCTTTCCCTGAGCTAGCACCTCTGCTAGCCTGTGTGACTTACCTCGTGATGTGACTCATATGCTTATCCTTGAGGGGTCTGAGCTCCGGTCACGAAACTCCTCTTGGGCTGTAGCTGCTACACATATACCAAGATACTGTCAGAATTGGGTAGAAAAGTGCCAATAAAAACTCCAGTGGATCACTGGAGAAACAAGTGTATTTCTCTCTGCCCGTGTTGTATAAAGAATAGCCCAAACTCCTTCTGATTGTTAAGGGAAATTAACCTGCCAGGAGGGTGAGTGCTTTCTGTGCCTGCTGCTCTTTTTTTTTTTTTTTTTTTTGAGACGGAGTCCTGGTCTGTCATCCAGGCTGGAGTGCAGTGGCACAGTCTTGTCTCACTGCAACCTCTGCCTCCTGGGTTCAAGCGATTCTCCTACCTCAACCTCCCGAGTAGCTGGGATTGCAGATGTGTGCCACCATGCCCGGCCATTTTATTATTATTATTTTTTTAATTTTTAGTAGAGACAGAATTTCGCCTTGTTGGCCAGGGTGGTCTCAAACTCCTGACCTCAGATGATCTACCTGCCTTGGCCTCCCAAAGTGCTGGGATTACAGGCATGAGTCAATGTGTCCAGCCAACAATAGCATAAGTTTTAATGACATTCTTGGTCTGTTCGCAGTGGAAAATTTACATTGGGAAATATAAGGGGTCACTAAGAATGATGTTAAAGAGGGGTGCCCCAACTGCGTTTCTTCAGTATCTGAATTTATTTCTATATAAATACATGTAGTATATGTATAATGGTCTTGAATTTAGAAAGTGTGGCAGTGTTTTGCATCCTAGAAGAGAAGCTCTCCATTCTTTCAGAGAATGATATCGAAACTGGCACCTCACCTGTACCCTCAAAAGACCATTCCATTGCTCTATCAGGCTGTTCTTTTCTTAGGCGTTGTTGCATGTAATAAGATGAGTGAATTCATGGTCATGTGCTCCATCTCCCCTCCCTTGCTGTAAAGTTGGTTTCCTGGTCTAATGTGATGTTGTGCAGGATCCCATGTGGCTGGATTAAACACTGATGAAGCCTTTAGATAGTGTGCTGGCTGAGGCCTGTGGGTAGGGAAGGTAAGCCCATACCTGGGATATGTGTTTATATTATCATAATGAACTTCTGCTGCTTCTGGGGTGGAAGAAGTTCCATGTAACCATTTGCCATCAAACGTCAGATTGGTCTCCTCTAGGGATGTTGCCATATGGGAGACGTAGCCTTTGTCTCTGCTGGTAGGTTGGACATTTGACAGGGTTAAGAGCTAGAGCAGCCGTGATAAGCAGAAGCTCATGCCCCTGAGTCCGTGCATCGTATCCATTGCTGCCACTGTGGCCACTCCGTTTCATAAACCCACTGTGCAAGTCACAATTCAGTTATTAGAGCCTGGCTGGTGTCGGCTGGCTTAGTTGCTCTCTTTTAAATGCTTATTTAGTCCTCTTCTGGGGCGGATGCTCTCTGGAGGGTATTAACGTATGATGTAAAGATCTTCACACTTTGGGTCAGTCCCATAGGTCAATCCATTTGCCTCTTCTCCATTCTCTCTTGTCCCAATCTTCTAATCTGTTTTCTTACAGGCCCCGATGAACTGGTGAAGACACTTATCACTTCCAAGGAGACCATATAGAGCCTTACTTCAGGCCACTTCTACTTTCACTCATTGTGGTCAACCAGATGTCTCACCTTCTGGTAGGGCTTCTCTTCATTGCTCTTTGAGGATCACCCTTGAGCGGGCATATAGTGCGGCAAAAGTTCACTTTCAGTTTCTGCTCACACATCAAATGAACCCATCCGTGCCCATGTTGACTCTCTTTCTCCTGTATTGGGTAGTTATTGTCCAGAGGTGAGTTGAAAGAGAGATGCCAGTGTAACTGTGGTACAAACAGAAGGGTCTGGGCCACCTGCTGATGTGGCTTATTTAAACCCTTGGGGTCTGCTTGTGCCTGGCCCTGGGGTTACTTTCTCTGAACACTGGGTCATTGCTGAGCCTGCCTGGATATATTAGTTGGTGGATCTGGTAGAACTCAGTTTATGAAGAGCTGTTCTGGCTGCATAGCCACTTGATGTCTTCTGGTCAGATGTTCAGTTTCTATCGTGCCCTTTAGCTGCTAGTAGTCGTTTTTTGAATGGCGTATTAGTCTCTCCTGTACACGGCATGGCCCTGCTACAGAATCCTAGTGGTCTACATTTTTATTCTCCTATTAGGATTTGCTATAACCTCCACATGGCATATTTTCCCTTCACAGATATCCCTAATACCATAGGGTCTGCCAGGTCTATGGTGCAAGAATTAAGGCTCCTTGCATACCTGACTGACCTGTTGAAGTACCCTTTCCTGCTCTGGGCCCCATTCAAACCTGGTGCCTTCCATTTTAGCCGTGCAGTGGATTGGCACAGTATTCTCCAGTGTGACATATGCTTCCTTTAGCATCAGAAGAAGTGTGTTAAGCACTCTGCTTCCTTTTTATTGCTGGGATACGGAAGAAGCCATAATTTGCACTTTACTTTGGAGGAAATGTCCTAGCATGCCCCAGACACTTGGACCCCTAACATTTTCACTAATGTTACAAGTCCCTTAATCTTCCTTACTCTCTGCAGGTCAGGCTGCTTCTACCCGGCTGCCACATTGACTTTGTCAATCATTATGACATTGCATACACCTTGTTTTGGATGGTTAAATGCCACCACCTGGCTTCTGTTATTTCATGACTCTGTCATCTCTGTTATTACTAGGGAATTTAGTACTAGAACAGCGTCTCCTCTTATAAACTCTAGCCTGCAGAGGACAGCCACCACTGAATTTTTCAAGAATTTTGGTAATGCTATCTATTAGTCAGTTCCAGACTGCCATAACAAAATACCACAGACTCCTGGTGGCTTAAGAAACAGACATTTATTTTCTCATAGTTTTGGAAGTTGAAAGTCCAAGGTCAAGACTCTTGTCAGTTTAGTTTCTGGTGAGGGCTCTTTTCCTGGCTTGTGGATACCTGCCTTCTCACTGTGTGCTTACATGACATGAAGGGACAGAGAGAGACAGATAGAGAGATTGGGCTCTCTTGCATTTTTTTTCTCCTATAAGAACAATAATCCTGTGGGATTAAGGCCCCCTTCTTATGACCTCATTTAATCTCAATTACCTACTGAAGACTCTGGCTCCAAATACAGTCACACTGGGGGTTATGGTTTCAACATATGAATTTTGGAGGGATACAGTTTAGTCCATAGTATCCCCTCACCTATGCATTCCTCATCACTTTGATAAATGAAGTGTCGTTCAGGTTGTCCCATAGAACATGGTCAATGTCTCAGGTTTTCTGGCTCTGTGCAGTATATGCATTCCAGCATGGCAAATCACCTGAGCTTTAATATCTATTCTTCCATCATCTGCCACTACAGTTTTGGCATTTCTACTTGATTTAGCGGAGCCATCCCTTTTTCCCAGCTTCCAAGAGATACCCTTTTAGCATATTAGCACCCTTTCTCACAGTACTTGCCAGGGTGTTCATCCTATGTCCTGGAATGGTGTTCCCATACCAGTAAACTCTCACTTATCCAGCCTTGTGCCCTGCCACCCTTGACCCAACACCCTCAGGAGTTGGTCTAGTGCTTGCTCTCTCATCTTTTGCTGCTGCACAGGAGCTACAGCCCATAGTCCCTGGCATATGTCCCTGTCCCTTGGTAGACCCAGCACTTCTCCAGTTGATGTTACACTAACTATGGATCTTGTATCAAACAGATTACCAGTTAGGGTAGCATTTCATACGGAGAGTAGTATGCATGTTTTTCAAATAAGACGCCTTTGCAACACTCTTAAGCAATAGGAGAGAGAGCATCAGCTTCTAAGAAGGAGGATGGGGCACCTCCATAGAGAGTTTGTGGACATCTGGGCTTTCAAGGTCCTTGAATTTATCAACATAGCTGTCCCCATCTCGATAGTCCTGTTCCCTCCTTCTCAGTCACAGCCCTCACCTTGTTGGAGCAGACTTGCTCAAGTTGAGAATTCAAATTCTTCTAAGGCTTTGCTCCCTTGTAACTCAGCTTTTGGCCTGACACTCAGTTTTTCTTGCCTCCTGCTGCAAGAGAGTGGGTTCTTGTTCTGCACTGCTAAGGAGACCTCTGACTTTCACGCTTAGCTTTAACTTCATGAATAATCCCCCTCAGCCTTTATTGTCTTTCTCTAATGCATCAATAGCACTCAGCAACGGCATTCAATTCCATAAATTTGAAACTTACTATTTACCGATACTTCTCAAATATTTGAAATATCTCACCCGCCCATACTTGCCCTTCCACTGGTATTTCATCCCGGTTCAACACAAATAAACATTCTAACAACCGTGCCAATACAGCATGCCAGGGACTAACAGGCCTCCAGCAGTCTCCAGTGATAAAGCACTCACGTGCAGCTTACTCTACAGTGGGAGTGATACTGCCCCAAAATCCCACTTAAAAATCTGCTTCTTGATACCACCTGTCTTAGGTCAGGTTCTCTGAAAACAGACTTTGGAGATTGTGTGGAGGAGGTTTATTAGGTACACCATCAGGAGTCACACCTGTAAGGAACTGAGGGATGCCTGACTGGGCTGAAAGAAGGGGTTGGACTGCAACGCATCTGCAGCAAAACCTCAGCCAACCCCACAGGGAGTGTGGAGATGAGATGCCCCTGCAGAGTTGTCCCAAATTAATTTTAATGTAGTAATTATCTATCAGCCTCTCGATTTCTGCTTTTTGTGCCTTTAGAATGATAGTGAAGAAATTATTCCAAACCCAAGGAAACAGATTTATTTTCTAATATTGTCTTTTATTATTTGTTTATATATTTACTTCTTTCAGATCCTGATGGGCAAAATCACCTTACACTTCACGATTATTCTTCTTTCACTCCCCAGGTTGCTGTTGTGATCTTTGGGGAATCCTGGATTGTCGATAATTGTCAGGAGACCAGAAGGCCAGTGTCAGGTCCATTTTTAGCAAGGGAATAAGAAATAAAATAAAATTCCAAAATGAATTAAAAGAAGAGATAGTTTGAGAATATCCAGAAAAAGAAGCAGAGAATCCTAAAGACCTAGAATTCTCTAAGAGCATGCCATATCAGAATTGTCTGTTTTGTTTCTTAAGTAAAGGTATTAGATTGGTAGATTAAGAAAGTGTGTTTCTGATTTTCATCCTGAAAAAAAATCATACTATATTACACCATATCTTAAGATGTATTCAGAAAGGATCAAAGGACTCTTAGGCAGATAACTTAGTGAAGGATCTAAAAATCTGAGCTGATGATGAACTGGAGAGAAGTTTCTAGTGAACTTCTCCAGGGTTTGACTTCAGCTGGATGCTAGTTAAAGTTTTTAATGAATGACTTTTATAAAGACAGAAGTAAGAGTCATCAAATTTGTAGATGACAAGAATTTGGGACTGTTAGCAAATACTCTAGATGACAGAATCAGGTCCCCCCAAGTCCTTCACAAGCTGAAAGAATGAAATAAATCCAAAACGATGAAATTTAACATTAATTAAATATAACATATTACATTGAGAATATGTTATTCTCAATGTAATATAACATTCTACATTGAGTTTTAAGAAAATCTCACAATTACAGAATAAGATCATTATAAAGTAGAAGCAGCACTTGTGAAGGAATATATATACCTTCCTTCCTGGGATTTAGTTGGGAGTAAATTGGTGGTAGCCACCCAGAGCAAATAGACTCTTGGCAACATGAATAAAACTGCAATGTCTGAAGTGGAAGAGGTGGTCATTTTGCTATATCCTGAGTAAGTGAAATCACATAAGAAGAAATGTATTCTAGACCCCACACTTGACCAGACCAGATTTAGAGGAGAGGAACTAGAACAATGAAGGGCCATAAAACTTTGCATATTGGTAATTGTTTTGGAGGTTGATGGTATCTAGCTTGGAGAAGACAAAGCTGAGAGGAATACATGGTCCCTGGCTGCAAATATTTGAAAGAATGCCATCAGAGGAAAGGTCTTCCTTGTTCTTTCTTTGCAAGCATTAGAAATGGGAGCATAAGTGGAGACCTACAGAGAGATAGATTTAGGTTCAACATAAGGAAGAATCTCTATTCGGATTTAAATTTTTGAGTGCCCTACCATGGCGTGAGCTGTCCAAGGAGGTATGAGTTCCTGGTAACTTGAGACAGCAAAGCATAAACCAGTTGATGACATCATGTGTGTGTTTAGGGAGAGATTCAAAATCTGTCATTTGGACATTGAACTGGATGAGGATCGAAGTTACTTTGAGCCCTCAGATTCTGTTTTACTGAACTGAAAGCTAGTATTTCTGTTGATTTTAAGCAGGTCATTATTAAAATATGGTCTTGTGCTCAGGGCACAGCAAAGCTAGAATGAAGGATGCCCTTTTAAAGAAGAGCCCTTTTGAAAGATTGTGACCTGCTCATATGTCGTGCCCATGTCTGTAAATATTTCCAAGATGCAAGCAACAGAACAGAATAATCCACCTCAACTCCTCCCCTCCTCCCCTCTTCCCCTCTTTATCTTCTCTGAGATGCTGAAATCTGTTCTTATGTCTTTAATTCAAAGCCAAGTATTCAAGACTAAAAATACAAGACTCAAACTGTTATTTCCTCCAAGAAATAAGGTTGTCCATGGTTAATAACAACTCCTATTTGTTAAATACTATATGCCAAGCACTATGCTAAGCACTTGATTATTTTTAGTCATTTAGTCTTCAAAACAATCCTATTAATGGATATTGCCATTATTATTGTCCATTTCCAGATGGGGAAACCAAGGCTTGGATAGTTAGTAGTCATAGCAAGTGGCAGAGATGAAACTCAAACCCAAGTTGTCAATCTAGTAATAAAATAATGCACACTCTTAAACACTGTACGTCACTGCCTCTCCGTGGCAAAGAGACGATTCTAGTTGCATGTAAGAATTCAGATGGCAATGGCGTCCACTGTGCTTTCTGGAACAGCTGAGCTGACCTAAGTTTGGAGCAGGGCACAACTGGAGAATATGGTGCATTTCAGACAAGTAAAGGAGCAATTGCTTAGTGCTGACAACATTTTTGGACTACCAACAGCCACAGTCTGCTTGCATAAATGGAGTCTTATTTCAATTGGCTCATTTGCTCAGAATAACAAGTACATATGCCAATGTGGATAAAAACAGAAAGGCCAGAGAGAGAGAGGATGGAAAGGGCATTTCCTGGTGTCTCAAGGAAACACACACACACACACACACACACACACACACACTCTCACACTCTCTTATTATGTTTTTTTCTCATCTCAAAGGTAATATTTCCTCATTATAAAACAAATTAGAAAATATAAAAAGCACAAGGAAGAAGATATCATTTGCAATCATCACACTGCCCAGATGCCTGGTTGACCACTGAGAACATTTAGGCTCATATACTCTTCGTCACGTAGGAATAAATCCACACATTTTTTTAAATAAAAATGCAAGCATTCCCTGCACACTGTTTTGTAGCCTCTTTTTCTCTCTGAGTACATTGTTGTGAACATTTTTCCACCTCATTAAATTTTCTTCTACCCTATCATTTTAAATGGCTACATAGCATTCCACTATATGGATATGCCATAATTGGAACCTTATTTTTCACAAATAAATAAATAAATCATGGGGAAGTTCTCTTGCAGGTCAAGCATAAATGCTGCAAGAGGTTGTGGAGCAATGCTGAGGCCAGGATGGGTGGAAAGGAGGAGTTTAGGGAGCGGAAACATTGGTTGGAGTTGTGATTTGAGGATCTACCAGGGGCTTTAAGAAATGGGAGCTGGTGAGAGACATTTAAAAGAGAAAAACTGCCCAAGAGGGAAAGAGGGAGGGGAGGGGATAGAGTGGATAAGGTTGCTGAGATGGGTTATGTGGTTTGGCTCTGACGCCATCCAAAACTCTTCTTGAATTGTAGCTCCCATAATTCCCACATGTTGTGGGCGGGACCCAGCAGGGGATAATTGAATCATGAGGGTGGTTTCCTCCATGCTGTTCTCCTGGTATTGAATAAGTCTCATGAGATTTGATGGTTTTATAAGGGGAAGCCTCTCTCACTTAGTTCTCATCTCTCTTGCAGCTGCTGTAAGAGGTACCTTTCGCCTTCCACCATGATTGTGAGGCCTCCCCAGCCACGTGGAACTGTGAGTCCATTAAACCTCTTTTTCTTTATAAATTACCCGATCTTGCATATGTCTTGATCAGCAGTGTGAAAACGGACTAATACAATGAGAGAAGATACAGGTTTCAGAGACTCTTCTGGGGAGAGGAAGGCCGTCTAGGGAGGGGAACGAGAATCTTGGTCTAGGGTCTAGAGAGGACCGTGACCAAGAGAGAGAAGTTGGAAGGCACAACTCTGTGTCTATTCTATTGTGTAAAATCCTATGCCCACATTGCCCCCACAGGCACTGTGACGGTGTCCCCTGGCCCTTGGAAGGCCTGGACTGTGGCTACAATCGCTATGGGCTAATTAAGCAAGAGAAGAGCTACAGGGAATGGGGAAGGATGTGACTCTGTGCTTGTATCTCCCTGGGAGATTCCTCAGTGGTGCCCCTCAGCCAGCGGCAAGGAGAAGGAGAAGGGCAAATTTGCTTCTTAGACCACAGAGTGCCGGGAGCCACTGGATGGCCTTCCTCCTCCCTGCCCATCCTCCACTACAGCCTAGGGACCACACCATTGTATTGTTCTCTACACACGGGGCTCGGGGTCTGTAGGTGAAAATGCATGTTTACGGGAGTCCGCCCAGGTGGAGCAGACTCATTTCTCTTGTGGCCATGCCTCTTAGTCCTCAGCAAGAGGAACCCAATGCCGAGGGTCCTGTGAGTGACCCAGAAAGGAAGCCAGAGGCTATGGCAGCCAGCAAATGGAATAGGGAGGTGCAGCGGGATGGGATCAAAAGCACCTCCTTTTGATCTCTGTCTTTCCAAAGACAATCTGACCCCATGCCAGCCAGCTCTTTTACATAGGATTGAGGGGAGCACATGCCTAGCCTGTTCAGATTGGGTGGGGTTGGGGGGAGATCTTTGGAAATCTTCTGTGATTCTTTTTATGTTGCCGAGAAAGCCTCAGGATTGTGTGAAGTCAAAACACCACATGCTCTGTGACCTTGAGCCGTTGGATCTTAACTTCCTTATTGACAAATAGAAGGGTAATAAAAAAATGTATGTCATACATATGGGGATTAAATGCTTGAATGCCACCTTTCTGAAGAAGAGGTCAATTCAATACCTACTTTTCCCTGGGAGGGTGGTCTGTGAAGGCAGGGTCTCAGGCATCTGACCGCTAGTTTTCTAGACAAATTCCCCCTTTTCTGGGTCCTGGACCTCAGCGCTGGGTCCTAGGCCTCAGAACTATACTGTCAATTGAACTCAGATCCACTCGTTTACATTAACAAAAGCCTCAAGAGGCATATGTTGGAATGGTATTATGAGATGGACTGTATGTAAGTTGCTGTGGACTGTCCAGTCTATTCTTTCTCTGCAAGCAAGCCATATGAGTCCAAAGCTTATCAGAGCAATGTTTGAGGATCATAGAATTAGAACCGGAGAAAAGAATTCTATGACTCCAATGGCAACTGGCTTTGTCAGACTGAAGCATGTATCTTTATGGCAGGTACCTGCCTGTCAGATGAACAGACACTCACAGCAGCCTAGAGGGGAAGGCTTGGAAGAGGACTTTCTCCTAGGAAGGCACAATATGATTGATTAGGGTTCTGCTTGCCAAATTACAATTTCACTCCAATATTATCTCTCTGAGTTTGCTCCCAAATCACCTTGACTGGAGTTCTGGGTATTTATAAATCCTCAAGTCACCCAGTTACAGATAATCTCTGCATTGACTTTTTCAGTTGCCAAATCACTTTCATTGTGTGTAGGTTTTGCTAGGTTTAGCTGGCAGGGGAAGATGGCATTTCCCATCACTGAATTCTTGGGGTTCTCCCTATCTCATGATTACCTTCCTGTAGTCTACAAATGTAGAAGTAGAGCTGAACAACCAAGGGTTATTGTTACTGAAACACTGGGGTGTGTCATCATTTTGTGTTGTTAATAACAAGTCAGACCTCAGATCTCAGCTTCCAGACTGGGGACTTTCTCTCCTGGGTATAAGGACAGTAAACTAATTAGAGAAGTGCAGGGAACCCTTGCCTGACTATCAGTGTCCAATATTCTCTCTCTTGGTTTTGTTTGTTCTCACATAGGCCTCTTACGAAGCTGATATCTTCATATCTGTTAACTGCCCATTGCTTTTAGCATTAATGTGGTGGGTTTATTCCAACTGAGGAACTGTCTTCTCAGTTGGTACAGACCATCAGTCAGTGAATTGTATAAATATTTCTTTGATGCCTACTCATTAACCAGATAAACACAGAAGGCCGTAGACCAGAAGTCGTGATCTTTGAAGAGAAAACCCCTGAGTGTTTGGTCAGCAGACATTGCAAGTGACAGTAGGCCACAGAGTCTTTTTACGGGGCTGTGGGGCAAGCTCCTAGGTTGCCAGGGGGCCTCCTCTTTTCCTCTCTACTGAGTGGTCTTCTTGCCTCTGATAACAGATTATCACCAGCAAAATCTCAAAGGCAAACTCTCTTTGAGTCAGTTCTCATGGTTTGGAGGCAGCTTAGGTTGGGCATTGATGACAAGGCCTGGTAGCAGGTCTTGCCATTGCTCCTGGCCCCATTTATTGTCCTCTGTGCCTGCTCTGGCCCAGTGGTAGCTGTCTGAAGACTTCCAGGAGGTGATGTGTTGGCTCCTCCCTCTCCAGTCCTGGCAAGGAACTGTGATCCCCTTCTCTAGTCCTTCCCACCCTTCGGGGGTCCATGTTTCATGACTCAGTGTTTTCTCTGAACTGGGAGGCTCTTGGGGCCCAATCTGTTTGGAAGACTCTCCCTGCGTTCAGTCCTGAACTTTCCATTGCCACTTCCTTCCTAGTGCTTCTGCCTGGACACTTAACAAAACCGGGGCATCTATTTTCACCGAATAGTGTCCAGTGGAGGGTGTGGAGTGGGAGAGCTCGGTGCTGTTTGTTTCTATCACACACATTAAAATTGATGGTGTTTGCTCATCTGGCGGAATGACAACTCATTCCTCCGGACAGGTTGACTTCACAATTGCTCATTCAAGGGGAAATCTGATAAGAAGCGATAGTCTGGTCTTTGGGAGCATTAAACCGTTGTATTCTAATTTAAACTTCAGGTGCACTGACTGCTTGTCTTCTCCTTTATTTTTTTGTTTGTTTTTTTTTTTTTTTTTTTGCATTATTGATTTTTCAATTCTTGCTTTTTTAAAAAAGAAAAAAAAGCCTCAAAACCAAATGGCCAGATGAGAAAATTCAGTAAGGTCATCACAGACTGTCTGCAAAAACAAGGTCCCATCCACTCAGCCCAGGCAATATTCGGATGGCAGGAAAGAAAGGATCCTCACACATTTCCCAAGGCTCTTGTGAAGAAAGAGAAAAGGAGGGTCAGACCCATCCATACCCCCGTGGCAATACTGCTGTTGACCTATGGGGCGGTCTTGGGCAAGGCCAGTCTTTTGGCTGCGGGAGAAAGGCTGCGTCTATTCTGAAGCATGAGCTGTCAGGATGCACAGATCAGGAAAACCATGTGGAATAATAATAGTAACGTTAAACACAATCCTTATGTTGGATAAAGTGCTACAGTTTTCCATGTTCTTTCAATGCATTACCTTATTTAGAATCACAGAATTACAGATTATTGTGCAGGAAAGAATGATAGAAAACAGCTAGTTCAAACCATGCTTTTTAAAGAGGAGGAAATTGAAGCCAGGAGACATGAAGTGGTTTGCTGAAAGACACACTCCCATAGCAGTTCCATGAAGCAGCAGGACAGACAGGCTTATTCTGTGCTTTTTCATACCTACTATGTGCCAGCCACTCTGTTAGGCTCTGGATATACAGTGATGAACAAGGGGGGTGAGATACCCTCACAGAACTTAGAGGTTGGTGGATGAGACCGACAGAGAAACAATTACACCACATGGTGATGGTTATGATGGGATGCGATGAGACCCCTTAAGAAGGGCACCTAACGAAGACTGGGTGCGACCAGGGAAGTTTCCTAGAGAAAGTGACTTTTGCAGAGGACCAGGATACAAAGAGCTAGAGTTAGCCAAGTGAAGGGTGGGGCTGGAGGCTGGTATGTGTAACTAGCCATGGAAAATTAGAGTGATCAAATGAGTTCCTCCCCAGGGTTATCTTTTGAGGGATAAAGAAGAGTCTAATCCCAAGTGCCTCTCTCAGCACAGTGACCAAAAGGGACAAGGGTGGTGTGGTCACTGTGGGGCATCTTTAACATCATTGTCACAGCAGCTGCGGGAAGGACATAGAGCAGTGATCAGGAAGAGGAAACTGAGTCACAGAGGAGGCTCAGTCATGTGCTCAAAGTCAGGCAGTTGAATGGCAATAGAATTAAAGAGAAGTTCCTCTATTTTAGGGACCCGTGGGCAAATAGAGGTACAAATGAGCTCTGTGGAATCTGGGTTGGAAGAAAAATGTTGGGCAAGAAAAATGTCAAGTTCTGGGTTTTGTCCTGAGCATTAAGCAATTGTAGGCCTCTGTGCCATTTACAAAGTGCAGAAGAGGAGAACTAGGACTTGACAGAATGTGGAATTCTAGAGTTGAAAAGAACAGCCTTTATGACCTGGAAGGAGCTGTATGTGAGTTCAATATAGGCTCCAAAGTCTGTTTTTGAACACACAGAAAGGCTGAAGTTATCCTAGGAGGCATTGTGAAACCTTTAAAATAAAAGAAAATTTAAATAGAATCAATTTAAATCAATTTTACTTTTAAAAATTTAAAAATTCATGTGCAGTACTTTTAAGAAATGGGAAGAATGCAAAAATGAGCCATCTGCAGCTTCCCAGAGAGACGACAAAACCCTGTTGTTCCTTGAACAGGGTAGGGATGAGGTGGAATCTAGACTGGCAGGTAAGGGAGAACTTTTGTTGGTCTGCAGGAGGTGCGGGGTGCCCACCCTTCCCTCACCCTCATCTGCAGAAGCTTGGGAACATGGGCTGTCCAGGATCCATGCTTCCAGAGTGTAGTCTTTGCCTTGGGAAGTCAGAAAAGGAGAACCAAGGAGAATGGCATGTATCACTGGGCCTATCTCCAAGTGATGGGTTCTTTCCTCTTTGTTTTCATGTCATTTGATTTTTTTAAAAAGGAATGTTTAGAGCATGTTAGGATGTATTCTCTTACTTGTCATCACAGCAAAGTGGAAAAAGCTGAAGTTTGCATCCCAGTTCTACCCTTGATTTACTGCCTGGTGAGCATCCTACTTAACTATTCTAAGTTTTGGTTTAGTTGTTACTTAAGTAGGGAAAATGCCTACTTCATAGCATTGCTGTGAAACTTCAATGAGTTAAGAGCTGCAAAGTGCCTAATATAGCATGTGGCACATCCTAGGTGTTTGGTACGTGATGAGTATGATGTTTATTCACCTTGTCCCTGATCTCATGATTTTAATACAGAAAGTAGGATGACTGTGTTTCTATAGACAAAAACACTGTACCCCAAAGAGGTTCAGTGCCTCATACTGCTACTGTGATGAGAGTTGGGATTCAAAAAAAAAGAAAAAGGTCTTCTGACACTCAGTCCAGGAGCTTTTCAGCTCCACAGGCTTATAATAATATACGGTTTTAGTGGCTCTAGAAATCCTTTCTGATTTCCCTTGGAAGCGGTCATGTAGGCATTTACTGGCACTCAGCTTTATTCTAAATTTTGGTCCCAAAATTGTTTTTTTAAGATAACATCAAGAGCTATTTCTGGATGCTAGGGAAAGAGGTTATTTTTCAGACAATCTCTCCAAGCAAACACCACCATGGCTCTCGCAGGAAGTCTGCAGTGTGTGCGTGCAGCTAACAGGGGTGAGTGGCATTAGCTTGTGCTAATCAGGAGATAGAACACCAAACCAAGGCACAGACTACACCCAGACTCTGTGTCATCATAGCCCAGGGTGGTCCAGGGTGGCCCAGGGCGACTAAGCTTCCAGCCTTGGAAAGAGAGAAGGGTAGTCAGGTAGGAAATTCTTGTAAGTGTGAATGATTGTCTGCATTCTTATCTTGAAATAGGAAGCTCGGGTCCTTCAGAAGCCCCCACCGATGGGTCTTTAGACAGAAGCAGCTGAAGCATCTATAATATCCAGCTCACCTATCCAAGAAAGGGCGGTATAAGGGACACTGAACCGAGCTCCTAGGAGAACTGGGAAAGTCTAGGAAAATTGGAACTATTTGACAAACTGGGACAAGAAGCTTAACCTGTTTTATGTAAAATATGCTTAATCATACCTGCTCTGCCAACCTCAGAAGGTCATTGTAAGAATGAACAGGCAGGTAAAAGGTCATTTGCAAACTGCAAATATTATGTAGAGCCCTGTGGAGTATGGAGGTGGGGGTATGGCACAGATTGATGCCTAAAGGAAGCCAAAGTAAAGAATCAAGTAGTTGAACAAGGAGAAACATAAACCAGATCTTTAGGGCTTTAAAAAATTAATTACTAATTAATAAGTTAGACAAGGATTTATTTATAGCCTACTTTTTTTGCATCATGCAATTTGCTTGACACTAGAGTTGGAGGAGAAAGACATATGCCCATGTTTCCAAAGATGCTGACAGATTGTACAGAGAAGCCTGTAAAAAGATACATTTTAGTGCAATAGGGTAAAAGCTGTTGTTCATGTTATCTAATGCCTTGTAACAAAGTGCCCCACAACCTAATGGCTTGAAACACCAATGAGCATTTATTATCTGTCACAGTTTCTGTGGATCCAAAATAGGAGTCACTTAGCTTGGTGGCTGTGGCTCAGGGTCTCTCGTGGGTTGCAGTCAAGACATTGACTGGGAACACAGTCATCTGAAGGTTTGACTGTGGCTGAAGGATTCACTTGAGACAATGGCTCCCTTGCATGCCGGCAAGTTGATGTAGTTAATATGGTTTGGATCTGTGTCCTCACCAACTCTCATGTTGAATTGTAGTCCCCATTTTTGGAGGTGGTACCTGGTGGTAGCTGGTTGGATCATGGGGGTGGATTTTTCATGAACGATTTAGCCTCATCCTCTTGGTGCTGTTCTTGTGAGAGTGAATGAGTTCTCATGAGATCTGGCTGTTTAAAAGTATACAGCACCTCCCTGCTCACTCTCTCTTGCTCCTGCTCCTGCTCCCTGCAGGTGAGATGCCTTGCTCCTCCTTTGCCTTCCATCATGATTGGTAACTTCCTGAGGTCTCCCCAGAAGCAGAAGTCACTACGCGTCATGTACAGCCTGCAGAACTGCGAGCCAATTAAACCTCTTCACACACACACACACACACAAATTACCCAATCTCAGGTATTCTTTTATAGTGGTGCAAAAACAGACTAATACATGAGTGTTGGCAGGAGGCCTCAGCTTTGCCCCTTGGTCTTGGTCTTCCCCATAGGCTATTTGCAGGTCCTGTGGCTGCTGGATTCCCCAGAGTGAGCCATGAAGGGAAAGGTAGAAGTTGCAATGTATTTTATAACCTAGTCCTGGAAGTCACACATTGTCACAGCTCTATCCTACTGGCTGCATAGGTTATCTTTATTCAGTGTAGACAGGACCAGACAAGAGCAGAAATTCCAGGACATGAGTAGGACTGAGGACAGACCTGTAGGATGGCGTTATGAAAGCATGAACAGTGTGCTTCACGGGGACAGAGGAAGAACAGATTTATTACCCCTAGGCTGTGAACCAGGCTTTGAGTATAGATAGGAGTTTGCTGATTGATAAAGACAGAGAGCAGATTTTCAAGTTGATGGGGAGGCCTATCCAGGGGTGCAGAGTTGAAACGGACTCTGATGTCTGGGGAACTGTGAGACAGGCATTACAGCAGGAGCAGTTCCATGGTGGCAGAGGGCGGGAAGAAGAAGGTATGTTGGGACCAATTATAAAATATCTTGAATGCATCTGAAGCCAAGATATGTGGATTTCTCCTGGAGGCAGCAAGGAATCAGGATAACATGATGAGCAGGATTTTAAGGAAGCCAGCTAGCAGAGTGAGCAGGTGGGCTTAATGGAGAAGAGGCCAGAGGCTATGGAGAAGCAAGGAGAAGGTGACCCATGGCATCTTTTTAGAAGGTGCAGTGAGGAGGGGGGAGAGGCCTCCCTGAGAGCCAATCTGCTGTAGAACCAACAAGATTGAGGGGGTTCTAGAAATCACTGAGCTTTATCCTTTTCTTTCTACAGCTGGAGAAACATTGAGGCAGAGGGACATGGTTCATTCAAGGATAATGCAGCCTTTTACTAAAAAAAAATGTAGATTGCTGATTGCAGGCAACAGGGACATACTCACAGAAAGAAGGATGTGTGTCAAGAACTCAGAAAGGGAAAGGATGACGCTTTGGGAGGTAGTAAGTTCCCCTAAATGTGGAATAAATGAAAGGATTGCGGGAAGCCTTTGCTGATACCTTTGGCTGAGTTAGGGTCCTCTTCTGGTAGCCCCTTTCCACCTCTGTCTTAAATTTGTCACACAGTGTTATTATAGTTGGGTCTCCACCTCCCACACTAAATGTGAGGTCCTACCAGCTTCTTCCTATTTATCCCTGTCATGTCTGAATCTCTGGTGCCTAGCCCAGTGCCAGGTGCATGAAAGGAATGCATGGTGAATAACTGAAGGAGCGTTTAAGCCATAGCTCCATAGTTGGGCTAGATGATCACTAGGATTCATCAAGAAGCTTATGATCAAGGCAGGTTGGCCAATGTGGAGTGAGGAAGATAAAATAAGTTCAGCGGGAGATGATGGCTGTGGGAAGGGACAATATGAAGAAAGCTTTGGAGTCCATTTTAAGAACTTTTAATTGTATTCTTACCTTGGTTTCTCATTAAGGAAGAAATTATAGTTCTAGAATATCAATCAATATTACATTGCCAGAAGGAAGAAAGGGTGACTTGGGATGGGGCAAGCAAAGGGGAGAGGGAGCTCCGAGGTCCTGCTGTCCAGACTGGAGTCGGTAGGGGAAATAGGGAGGGTGGCACCAGTGCTTAGGCAACAGCAACCCAGCACCGTCCTCCTGGGATAACAGGTGCTCAGTGGTCCTGGGACTCAGACTGAGGCCGGAAGAACTAGTGAAAACTATGGGATGAGGCAGGAGGTAGCTAATATGTATGTTAAACATATGGAAATGAGAGCAAATAGCGAAGCCGGGGAAACAAATATTGAACAGGGTCTGGGCCTGAGACTAAACCAACACAGGGAAATGAGAGACTGCTCCAAGCAAACGAGCTGCCCAGGGGAAGAGGGGGATGGGCAAAGGGAAAGAGACTGACATGAGACCTCAGGGAACACCCTTCCAGCTTGGGCTGCAGGCTGGCCAGCCCTGCTGGGTGGCCCCACAAGAACACTGTGCATGCCAAGACAGGTCCAGGCAAGCTGTGAGGGACTGAGTTTGTTGCCTTTGTTGAAGTTTCCCTTTCTTTGCACATTTCATCCCTCCTTAGCACCTTGTCCCCAATTTCAGGCAACCCTCTTATATGCCCCCACCAAGGCTCTCTCAGGTTGGAAATATACATTCTACTCACTTGCCTGAAGTTGCCATTTGGTTGCAATGACTTGAGGGCCAGCTACAGAATGTCCCTATAACAGAAGTTTAGGGACAGACGTGTGCATGGAAGTATGGGAAGACTGTGGCTAAGGGACTTTTCTTGAGGCTTGGTTTGTAAAGCAGATATGCTCTTTTTACCTAGGGGGTAATGTTTAGGCTGTCACTGTCTGAAGACAGGTTGGTGCAGTTCATAACCAACTTTCTTCTCTTCTATAAAACAGTCATGGCAGCGGACATGATAGTTCCACCCAATCCATGGGAGAGGGCCAGTGCACCAGCTGAGAGAGGAAGGAGTAAGCCACAGGCTGAGTGCCTGTGTGTCTGAGAGCACAGGACGGTGCCCCAGCTGCCTTCTGGGACACTGGCGGACAGAACAGTCTGTGTCACAGTTTGCAGGACAAAGCCCTGTCCTGAACATGTAGGGAGGCTCTGCCATCCAAATACAGAGACTGTCCCCTCTTCTTCTTCCAATGTGGAAGTTGCTGTGACCCGTTGAGGAGAGCTTAGAGATGAGGGGACACTATGAGAGGGAGCCCAGGTCCCTCCAAGGTGTTTCTTGTAGGAGTGTTACATGTCTAGAGTGCTCCATCTAGATAGTAGATGCCACCTGGCTGGCCTCATTTATCAGATCCAGTTCTGTATGAAATAATGCCTCAGGGCACACAACTCACAACAGACCAGTTTTCAGTAAACTGTGCAGTGGGAAACCTTGTGGAAAGAGGTGTTTTAGAATCAGGTGGTGGCAGGGGCCCTGGAGTCAGAAACATGGACCTAGAAAGGAGGGTGGAGCCTCCCAGTGATGAGTCCACTCCATTGATTGCCCAAAGCCAACCTGGGAGAGAGTATCTTTGGCTCTTACCTCCCAGAAGCAGCAGTGGACCTGCGAAGGCTCCCAGGTCCCTGCCCCTCCAGTCCTGGGGCCTGACAAAGTATTTCCTTTCTCCATCTCTAGCCTCTATGACCTGTCAGGAGATGTGCAGACTGATCTCAACTAACTGCACAAAATGTGTTGTATCCTCTGATAGGTTCCTTTCATAGGGAAGAGGGCAGGATAAAAGTATAAATAAGGCACTACTTTTTCTGTCCATGAGATGAAGGTTATGAGAGGCAGATTCATCCACAAATGGCTGAGATCAAATTGGATAAGGACTAAAACACGTAAGGAACAGGCCCCATGAAAGCACATGAATTAAGGAAGACCTTAACATTGGGAAAGACTTCCAGATAGGGAAGAGGAAGGGTCTTCAGGCTTAGTAAACAATATGGATGGAGTGACAAATGGGACAAGGCAGTGAATACTCATTCCTGGAGAGTGGTGAAGCTAGGAATGAAAAGACAATCCGAACAAGCTCATAGTGGTCTTGGCGTGACTGGATGAGGGATTAGGGTCCATGTTTAAGGCACAGTGCAGTTCCTGAAGATTTCTGAAACTCAGAAAAATAATTTTCCCCTGCTTGACATCATATCTGGGTTTCTTGAAGAGAACCAGATTTGCCAGACCAGCCCATTTAGGGACTATTCATTTCTTCAAGGAAACAATACCTGCAATTGTGTAGCTATTAACTGGTGAGCCCAGGTGCCAATTTATGGCCCTACAGGCAAAGGAAACTAAGGAACTGAAATGAAGCCTAAGCTCCATTTAGATAATTTATGTAAGTCACTTGCACAGTGCATGGAATACAGTAAGTGCTAAATAAACATTGTCATTATTATTGAATCTTTATTAAAACTCAATGAAATAGGTTTTATTATCTCCATTATATGATATACTGAAGCTCAGACAGGTTATATTATTATTCCAAGAGTTTACAACTAGTCGGTGGAGAGCTAGCATTTGGACCTGGGTCTGAATCTAAAGCCCATGTTTTGCCCACCATGCCTGTTACCAGAGCAGATAAGCTGCCAGGTGAGGTCACAGGTTATTGAATCATAGCCAAGAGACATCAGAAAGTTTGAGGTGCCAGGACTAGAGAGCATGGGGAGGAGTTGCTCATCCACTCCTTACTCCCGCAATCAGAACCTAATTGTAAGCACCTTGTGGTGGTTAACATTTAGTGTCGACTTGATTGGATTGAAGGATGCAAAGTGGACTTCCACTCACCAAGGCTGATCTGGCTACAGCCACTGCTGAGTGCCTGATTTGCCAGCAGCAGAAACCAACACTGAGTCCTTGATATGACACCATTCCTCTGGGTGATCAGCCAGCTACTTGGTGGCAGGTTGATTATATTGAACCTCTTCCATCATGGAAAGGGCAGCGGTTTGTCCTCACCAGAATAGACACTCCAGATATGGGTTTGCCTATCCTGCACACAATGCTTCTACCAAGACTACCATCTGTGGATTCACAGAATGCCTTATCCACCATCGTGGTATTCCACACAGCATTGCCTCTGACCAAGGCACTCACTATGGCTAAAGGAGTGTGGCAGTGGGATCACGCTCATGGAATTCACTGGTCTTACTTGTTCCCCACCATCCTGAAGCGACTGGACTGATAGAATGGTGGAATGGCCTTTTGAAGTCACAATTACAATATCAACTAGGTGACAATACTTTGCAGGACTGGGGCAAAGTTCTCCAGAAGGCTGTGTATGCCCTGAATCAGTATCCAATATATGGTACTGTTTGTCTTATAGCCAGGATTCACAGGTTCAGGAATCAAGGGGTGGAGTGGAAGTGGAAGTGGAAGTGGTACTACTCACCATCACCCCTAGTGACCCACTAGCAGAAATCTTACTTTCTGTTCCAGCAACATTACATTCTGGTGGCCTAGATGTCCTAGTTCCAGAGGGAGGAATGCTGCCACCAGGAGACACAAAAATGATTCAATTAAACTGGAAGTTAAGATGGTCACCTGGCCGTTTTGGGCTCCTCCTACCTCTAAGTGTACAGGCTAAGAAGGGAGTTACAGTGTTGGCTGGGGTGATTGACCTGGACTATCAAGATGAAATCAGTCTACTACTCCACAATGGAGGTAAGGAAAAGTATGCATGGACTACAGGAGATCCCTTAGGGCATCAATCCCATGCCCTGTGATTAAAGTCAGCATGAAACTACAACAACTCAATCCAGGCAGGACTGCAAATGGCCCAGAACCTTCAGGAATGAAGGTTTGGGTCCCTCCACCAGGTAAAAATCCACAGCCCACTGAGGTGCTTGCTGAAGGCAAAGGAAATACAGAATGGGTAGTCAAAGAAGGTAGTCATGAAAACCAGCTATGACCGCGTGACCAGTTGCAGAAATGAGGACTGTAATTGTCATGAGTATTTCCTTCTCATGTTGTTAACGTGTTTGTGCATTATACACTTGCACTAAGAAAATATCTTTATATTATTTCCTTTATTTTTCCTTTATCATGTGACATAAGATTTCTTGACTTCATATCAGAATTTAAGTGCTATTAACTTCTATAACAGCATTTGGGTTAAGAATTAGTGCACTTCTGGTTGTATGAAAGATAGCTGTATTATGATAGGCATAATTATGACATTATTGTCTATTTGAAGATTATGTATGGTTTCAGGTGATGTGTGTGGGTTCAAGTTGACAAGGGGTGGATTTGTGATAGTTAATATTGAGTGTCAACTTGATTGGATTGAAGGATGCAAAGTATTGTTCCTGATATGTCTGTGAGGGTGTTGCCAAAGGAGATTGACATTTGAGTCAGTGGACTGGGAGAGGCAGATCCACCCTCAATCTTGGTGGGCACCATCTAATCAGCTGCCAGTGTAGCTACAATGAAGCAGGCAGGAGAAGATGGAAAAGCAGACTTGCTGAGTCTTCCAGCCTCCATCTTTCTCCTGTGCTAGATGCTTCCTGCCCTTGAATATCAGATTCCAAGTTCTTCAGCTTTTGGACCCTTGGACTTACACGAGTGATTAAACAGGGGCTCTCAGTCCTTCAGCCACAGACTGAAAGCTGTACTGTCGGCTTCCCTACTTTTGAGGTTTTGGAGCTCAGACTGATCTACCACTGTCTTCCTTGTTCCACAGCATGCAGATGGCCTATCGTGGGACTTTACCTTGTAATCGTGTGAGTCAATTCTCCTTAATAAACTCCCTTTCATGTATACATATATCCTGCTAGTTCTGTCCCTCTAGAGAACTCTGACTCATACACACCTTCATTAGGAAGTCATCACCATATTGGCTGAGAAGTCCACCATGGATTGGGGAGCTATTTGAGAAGACAGCACATTCAACCAGATACAGCCAGGCCCCTCTACCCCTGTGCAGCAGGTACCTCTTGGGTCAGCCTGGACCTGGCTGACATCAGAAGGGACTAAATGAGAGCTCCTCTTTCTTACCTGTGGAATCAGTATCTGCAGCATCCCTGGGGTTTGACATTTGTAGTGTCTCTCTTTGGGGAGAGAAAGCAAGCAGTTGTTCACTTTGTTCTCTTTTTCCTTGTACAATGCTCTTACCTCTACTTCCCTCCTCATCCTCAATCTGAGGCTACAGGACCATTCTCAGGAGCCATCTGAGCCCTACCTATAGTTTACCACCCAACTGACATTCAGGACTGTCCTGCCCTTGGAGTCAACTAAGAGAATTCAGCTTCAAGGTAGACTTGCTGCCAGCATTGTTCAGACCTTCTACCTTGGTTCAGGACTGCTTTTCATTCTGATTTCTAAGGCCAAGCCTCCGCTGGTATACAGGAGCTCCAGCACCTGGACTGGAGCTTTATCTGGATTATTTGTCCAGTCAGTATTCCACTGCCTCTGGGCTGAGTTTCCACCTTGCTTTCTTTACCAATCTTTGGAGTTGATGGTTGATATAGTTTGGATGTTTGTCCCCTCCAAATCTCATGTTGAAATGTGATTTCCAGTGTTGGAGGTGAGGCCTGGTGGGAGAAGTTTGAATTATGGGGGTGGATCTCGTGGATGGCTGAGTACATTCTCAGTCTATTAGTTACCACAAGATCTGAATGTTAAAAAGAGCCTGGCAGCTCCTCTTCTCTCACTTGCTCTCTGTCTTGCCATATGACAAGCTTGCTCCCCCTTCACCTTCGACGATGAGTAAATGTTTCCTGAGACCCTCCCAGAAGCAGATGCTGGTGCCATGCTTCTTGGACAGCCTGCAGAACTGCGAACAAAATAAACCAAACAGAGAAAAGATCTTTGTAAATTACGCAGCCTCAGGTATCCCTTTACGGCAATGCAAAAATGGACTGACACAGTGATGGTCACCTCTTTGTCTTCTCACCTTTCCATATCGCAGTCTCTGAATCCCATCACCTACCTTTTTTGTGAGTCACTGCTTATTGACCCTGGCAGTGCCTTCCTGCTACCATATACTGTCTGTTTCCTTTCATCATACCCTTTAGGATCAAGCCCTCTCTCCTTGCCTGCTTAATCCTGGGTGGACCCTGAAGCTTCAGAGCATGGCTACAGATCCCTAAATCTCCTGTTCTCAACATCAGCCAACAGCATAAGCCAACCAGACCGGGTTCCCTGGACTGCTGGGCATTGGCTGACCTGGAGACTTATTAAGAATTTCAATTTCAAATCCCAGGTGATCTAGACACACATTTTAGGAAAACTTGGGCAAATTTCATATTCTGCTAGTATTTGCAAAGTAAGAAAGTCAAGTCATTATGAAATGATATCCTATTAACTTACATTAATGAAAGTGACACAGCATAAAATCATTCTTCTTGGTCCAGACATTGCCCCAGCCTGCCTGGTGGCACTACCTGGTACCCAAATGCATCTCCAGCTCCCACTCTGTGCTTGGAGTGGTGCAGAGGAGACCTAGCACAGGTTCCAGGCACCATCAGCTGAAGAGTCCAACCAGGTGGGAGGCAAGAGGAGGTGGGATGGTGGAAGGTAGCCTTGGTGGATGG
>NW_012114977.1:2134933-2218063 GCF_000951035.1 Colobus angolensis palliatus | reverse complement strand
GGGGAGGCAGGGTGGTGGAAGGAGGGGAGGAGGTGGGGTGGTGGAAGGTGGGCTATCTTCCTGGGGCTTTGAATCACCAGATTTCTGGCAATGACTAGGGATGCAGTCTGGGGTGAAGAGTGTAGTTTTGCCAGCCAATCCAAATACATCTGAGACTCTTAGACTTGGAACCAACCCCGAACATCTTTGTTGTCACAGTGCAAGGCAGACAGAAGTCCTTTCCTTCCATGACCACTTCTTACCCTCTTACAGCTTGTATTGTTAATTTATGACAACTCCCTCTTCTTTCTCATCAGGGATAAAGATGATGGCTATTTTAACCTGATCTGACCTTAAAACAGATGTGCGGGCAATAAGAACCAAATGGGATAAAGAAGAGTAAGATTTTCCTCCCTCTCACCCAGCACAGTAGGCTGTTCGGGTTCTCCAAGAAGCCCTGGGCCAATTTTCCAGCACTGTCTGGAACTTCTACAGAGGACCCTGTCACTATCCTTAGAGACCTACCTAGAGGAAGTCCTGGCTTGGTTCAGGGGAGATTGACAGTTAAAGTGACACCTAGTGACATGATCGGTGAGATACTGCCCCAGGGGCTGAGTCGTGGGGGGCCTCCAGGGCCTCCTTTCACAGAGTCACCTACAGGCTGTCCTTTCTCCTGGTATTTTAACCATACAAACCCGAATAAGAATACCTGTCATCAGGTGAGAAGCAGGGGGACTCAGACGTAGGAGTGACCCCCTGAGACCGTGGCTGTCTCCACAATTGGCCCCACAGATCGCTTGCATAAACGTCATGGTTTCAGACCTGAAATTTTTTCATTAGAGGGTCAGTCATCTGTCTCAGAATGTCAGAGCTGGAAGTGACTTACAGGTCATCGGATACGGCCATTCTCAGACCTTCTCTGCTCACAGACCCCATTGAGAAGCTGATGAAAATTGTGACTGTTTTCCCCAATAAATGCCCATGTACCTAATACCCATACACAGGAGTTCTCATATATAATTTTTAGGGAATTTGTGGGCCCTCCAAGCCCATTCATGGGCCATGGATAAAATTCTTGGATCTGTCTCTAGCTTTACATTTCTTAGACAAGGCACAAAGATGACAAGCAGCTTGCTCAGTGTGACACAGTCTAGTAATGGCCCAGCCACAGTTAGGTCAAGACAGTTTCCTTCCGGCCATTCCAGTGTTTCTCCAAGGCCTCCTTAAATGCTTAGGTCTTGAACCCTTTACAGGCCTCCTGTTTCCTCTGAAAATGAGAATACCTGAGGGGGTCACCCCTTTGACTGTACTGCAAACTAGCAGGGTGCTAGGTGGCTGGCTGAGGGCCATGGGCCAGGAAGACGTCTCAGGTCATCACAGCGAAGGCAGCATAGCTGTGGCAAGCAGGCAGTCTGCGGTCAGCCAGTTCTAGATCAGATCATTCCTCTGCCTGACTCTCCGCAGGTTAATTAACCTCTCTGCACCTTCGTTTTCTCATCTCCAAAATAGTAATGATAGCAATGCCAATGACATTTGTGGTGGGAGGTCAAGCACCTGGTGTTACTGGACTGAATGGCAGCACCGTCCTTTTCACTTTGCTGTTTTTCTGGGGTGGCCTCAGCAGCCCGGGTCACACTGTAGCCTGCCACTGCACCCAGAACCAGGTTATGCAAATTCTGTGCTTCCCCTTTAATTGTTCTCCCCCAGCTCAGCCTTCTTCCCGGCTGGCCCTGAGTCTTAGGGCTCCTGCTCAAGAAATAGGATGCCAGCAGCAGAGAAGTTTAGGCCTTAAATAACTGCCTCCCCTGCAAGGTTAGCCGCTGCCACTCCCCCGCCCCTCCCTGCTGCCTGTCACTGGCTGGGCTGCCAGCTGCGAGGACAGCGTGCCCCCTGCTGGCCAGCTGGTCCTGGAAAGCTGCGGGCCTTGGCTGGGCGGTCTCCGGGCTGAAGGGCTGGAGTTGGAGGTCGGCCTCCTGCCGGGGACGAAGTGGGGGCAGATCTAGGACGAGGCGAGGCGGGTGGGTAGAGCTGCAGTCACGTTCCTAGGTACTGCTAGTGCTTGGGGGAAGCGGAGCTCCTGGTGGCCGGCCTGCAGATCCCCTGCCCCCCACATATTATCCAGCTGAAAAGAGCCCCAAGGGCAGTGTGGTGCCCTGGGAGAGGGGAGAGGGCAGGGCGGTGGAGACCAAGGTGAAGGGCAGAGGCAGGAGAGGCCAAGGTTACATCAGGGCCTCAGGCTCACAGGCTTGTGGGGTGTGTGTGTGCATGAGAGATGGGGAGAGGCAGAGACAGAGATAGAGACAGACAAAAAGAGGCAGAGATAGAGACAAAAAGAGACAGAGGCAGACAGACAGAGATAGAGACAAAAAGAGACAGAGAGACAGAGGTGAGAGAGGGAGAGACAGACAGGTAGAGACAGGGACAAAGACAGAAACAGAGATAGAGATAGAGACAGAGACAGAAAGAGGCAGAGGCAGAGACAAAAAGAGACAGATGCAGACAGAGAGTTAGAAACAGGTGGAGACAGAGACAGAGAAGCAGAGACAGAGGCAGAGTTAGAAACAGAGGCTGAGACAGAGACAGAGAGGCAGAGAATGAGAGGGAGATAGAGATGGAAAAACTGGAATAGACAGAGACAGAAACAGAGAGGGAGGGAGAGAGAGTATCTGTGCTTGTTTGGCACACGCCAGCCACTCCCCTTTGGGCGCGGGCTTCCGTGGTCTGAGAGGCAGCCTGTGGCTTTGGGGATCCTGCCTAGTTCCCACCACAGGACACAAAAGCCAGACCAGCTGAAGCAGGAGGCTGAGCAGGTGAACGACAGAGACAGCCCAGGGTGGCAGCGCCCCCTCCAAATCGGAGCTCCCTGATGAAGGGACCGAAGCAGGCACATCTCTTATCTTTCGTGAACAGTTAAATTCCCCCACATCAAGCACAAATAGAATCCATCTCTGCAAGGCGGGGCTGGCCCATTCCCATTTAGAGCTGATGCTTGCCTTTCAATTTGGTCTTAAGATGCGATGGATACAAATTGCAAAGGTTTGGTCAGCTTTTGAGCGGAAAGCAAATTTTACAGCAAGGAAAGGGGAGGTGGGAGGTGGCAGGAGGCAGAGGGGAAAAAGGCTGAAATAGAAAAATTGCTGAAAAGCCTCCTGCAGCCTGTCAGGAGTATTAACTTAGGATGATGTAGGAGAAACGACTAAGTGGTTTTTGTGTCAGCTACACTGAATCAAACTTGTTCAAATATATGCGTGTGAGTGTGCGTGGCAGCCAGCGGAACCCACCTCAGAAATGGAAAACAGTCTTCTAGTTTTAAGGGTTTCTCATGGTTTGCAAATATGAGAAAAGTTATGCATAAATTAAATTCGAAATGGAGAGATGGATGGGGATGGCAGCTGTCTTGGGTTTCTGCTGGAGAGATGGCAAGGGCTGAGAGTCCAGGTCCTGGCTCCCCAGAACACCCCATCTTCCTCCAGAAGTAAAGAGAGTCAGGGAGCAGGAAGTGGGTGTGGGGGCTGCTGCTGCAGACGCCTCCGCCCAGAGCATAAACTGCCATCTCTCTGCTCTCCAAGGGAGATACAGCACAGAGAGAAAGAGTACCCTCAGGTCCAGGCTGGACACAGTGGCTCACATCTGTAATCCCAGTACTTTGGGAGGTCAAGGCTGGAGGATCACTTGAGGTCAGAAGTTTGAGACCAGCCTGGCCAATATGGTCAAACACCGTCTCTACTAAAAATGCAAAAATTAGCCTGGCGTCGTGGCGCGCGCCTGTAATCTCAGCTACTCAGGAGGCTGAAACAGGAGAATTGCTTGAACCTGGGAGGTGGAGGTTGCAGTGAGCTGAGATTGTGCACTGCACTCCAGCCTGGGTGACAGAGCGAGACTCCATCTTAAACAACAACAACAAAAAACCCAGCACCTTCAGGTCCAGGTTGGCAGTTCCTGGGCCTGCCTTTAGCACTAGCCAGCCAACTTCAGACATTTGCTCCTTTATTCAGTGCTTGCTGCATGATAGGTTTTTTTTTTTTTTTCAAATTCATTCATTTAAAACACATGTCATAAGCACATATGATATGTACTATGGACCAGACATTCTTCTAAGTGCCTTACAGTTATTAATTGATTAATTTAACCATCATAACTGCTGTCATGGAGGAAGCATTGTTACAAATCATCATTTTACAGAAACGGAAATTGAAGACCAAGGAGACCCATTTGCCCAGGGACATACCCTAGGGTGGCAGTGAAGGAGTCAAGCCCTTGTATAATCCTCTCTCCTTGAGGGCAGGGGAACCTCTGACTTGCTTCTAAGCAATGATATATGCAGGAAAGGTGAGGAGATGTCCCTCCGTGGTCATGTTACATTATATTAGACTGTGTCTGAGCAAACTGGAGAGAAACATGCTGTCCTGTGTGGCCCTGACATATACAGGAAGGGCCACATGGCAGGGAGCTGTGGGCAGCCAGAGCTGAGGGCCTCAGACCTGCAACCACTGGGTGCTAAATTCTGCCAACACCTGGAGAGCTTGGAAGAGCACCCCTAGTTTCAGATGAGATCATTGCTTCCCAGCTGACACGTATTGGAGCCCAGTGAGACTGTGAGCAGGGGACTGAGTGAAGGGCCTGGACTTTGGACCCACAGGAGCCGTGACATAAGGAATAGGGGTTGCTTTAATCTGCTAAGTGTGCATTGATTTTTTAGGTGGCGCCTATTAGAAGCCTAATACAATGGCTGGGCGGAGTTTGAGCCCCTGCCTTTATGTTGCCCTGTGCTACTGCTTGCATAGCCATTGTTTCTCATATTCCTTACGGCAACTCTGAAAGCCAGGTTCTTTGATTTCCATCTTATGGTTAAGGAAACTGAGGCTTGGGGGGTTAATGGGCCATAGTCCACAGTTGTGAAGGCTCCATTTGGAATTCAAACATCTGTCCTTTCTCTACTACCTGACCTTCTCTCTTCATCTGTTGACAGTGTTAGGCCGGAGTATCCTCTTCTGTAAGGTTAAAGGCAAGACTTGCTCTGTGGGTCTGCTGATGTCTGTTCACCTGTTGGGTGATTGTATTAGCCTGTTCTTGCACTGTTATAAAGAAATACTTCAGACTGGGTAATTTATAAAGAAAAGAGGTGTAATTGGCTCGCAGTTCTGCAGGTGGTACAGAAAGCATGGTGGCTTCTGGGGAGGCCCCAGGAAACTTTCAATCATGGCGGAAGGGGAAGGGGAAACAGGCATGCCTCACATGGCCAGAGCAAGAGGGAGAGGGGACATGGCACACCCTTTCAAACAACCAGATCTCGTGAGAACTCTATCATGAGAACAGCACTAGGGGGCACGCTAGGGGGCTGGTGCTAAACCATTCAGAACTGTACTCATGATCTAATCAGCTCTCACTAGTCCCCACCTTCAGCATTGAAGATTACATTTCAACAGGAGATTTGGGCGGGGACGCAGATCCAAACCATATCAGGGATGCTCTTACTCCCCTTTCTCCATTCCTTCCTTGCTTTTCCTTCAGCCCTTTCAACATGTTCCTTCTTCTCTCCTTTCCCTGCCTTTGTCCCTTTGTATCCTGCATCCTCCTTCCTGTAGTTTCCCTGATATCCAATTCACTGCCTTTTATTCCCACCTTCACTAAGTGCCTCACAAATGCTGGAAGATAAGGTGGGGCTGGAAGGTACAAGACAGTCCTTGAGTCCCATGTTTTTCCTTCTCTCTCCACTTCCTTCCTTTTCCTGTCACTCAAATCATCTCTTGTGTTTTGTATCCCCACGGCTGGTCCTGAAGGTCAGCAGTCTGGCACTAGAAGGTTCTGACCCATCCTGGGAATGCTGTGGGAGAAGATACCTGATTCCAGGGCATTTCAGGAGCAGGTATCATCCTCACTGCGGACCTGCTGCTCCGGGACGCCCCTCCCTGCCCTTGGACCCATCTTCACATGGTAACCAGCACCCCTGTCAAATTGGGGCGCAGGCCCGCCCACCACTACTCCCCATCTAGTTCCTCTCCATGGTCACCATTCTATTCCTGCACGTGACATCACCTTCGCTAAACTGCTATCTATGTGCTGATCATTCCGGGCTGACAGCCTGGAGGAGAGCCCAGGGAATGGCTGCTCCTCCACTGACCTCTTCCATCTGGCCTGTCCCTTGGACAGAAACTGGGAAGATGGTCAGTGAAGAAACAGTTCCTGGCACCTTCACCAGAAGGTGGGCAAACCATGCCAAGATGGCTTGTCCCCAGGCCAGAGGATGGGTGGCACAGCGCCCAGGAGCTTCCGAGGGCCCTTGTTATGATACGAGACAATGAAACCACTCTCAGCCACGGATTCTTGGCAGTTTGCCTTCTCCATTCCCAGCCTGGACCTCCAAGAGAGCATTGCAGTCAGTTCTCAATGCCTGTGATTGTGTGCACACACATACATGTACACCCACCACATACACACAGGCACACAGGCATGTACACCCACACATATACACAAACACACAGGCGCACACACACGCATACCTAAACACATGCTGGCACACACACAAGCATATGAACACACACGTGCATGCACACACATTCACATGCACGTGCAGGCGCATATTTGTCAGGCCCAGGAGGCAAACGCTTTGTTTCCTTGCTGATATTTCTGCATAAGCATTAGACTTTTCCAGTTTCCCCTCTAAGACGTTCCCTCTGTCCTTGAAGTTCCTTAGTTTGAAACTTTTTCCTATGCTTTGAGAAACATACATAGGATAAAAACGCTGAGCTCAACATGCAGTTTTTATCAGGATCAACTGGGATAATATATGAGAGTGTGTTTTCTGGTGTGTAAAGGGCTAGATAAATTTTTGCAGCCAAGTGTCCTCGCTGAGCCCCAGTTCATTTGATCTTTGTGTAAATCTTGAGATGAGGATCCAGAGAGCCTGCCATTTGCACACCTGTTCTGTATTAAGCCTTTTTATAAAAGACGCATTTTACTCTCTCTTTTAGGTCCCAGGAGGTTTGTTTGTTTGCGTCTCTTATTGCTACTGTGGCTGAACTGGGGACTGATCAGAAGTGATGAGGAGAGCAGTCAGCATTTTCCTCCTGCCCTCGCAGAGTGACTGATTTTTAGCAAGTGAGGAAGGAGTAGGCAGATTCAGAAGTGGAAGAGCTAGACTTGGTCGATCTGTGTCCACATGGTTCTGCTTAGGGGCCAAGGGTTTTGGTGTGAGGCATCCCTCCCTGGTCCTCTCAAATCAAAAGTGGCTTTGGCACCATGAGGGTTCAGTGTGGATGCTGTGGACGGAGAGACCCTCGGAGGCACCAGGCAGAGCTGCACGGGGCCTCTCTAGCAGCTCTCTCAGGAACCCAGGCTCTCGAGCAGTGCCTTTTCCAGGAGGCCTGAAACTGGCCTCCTGTGGCACAGGCAGTGTGCCTAGAAATTCTCAGATGTCACCGGGAAGACTTTCAGGGGGCATTTAGCAGGGCTGATGCTGCCCTGCACTCAGGATCCAACCACCGTGGCCATTCGGGGATTGTTACTGACAGGACCCAGTCACTTATACCCCTAAGTGGTGATACCAGTTATCTCAGGCACTCAGTTATGGATTATTACTGTTCATAGACATCATGCCTAAGGAAGGATGTGCTGAGCCTGCATCCTCACTGTCAGTTCACGAGCTTCTTGGTTTCTCCTAAGGGAATGCCAAACTCAGACTCAGAAATGATAGAATCCATCTTCAGATATTTATTAAGCACCACCAGGGTTCCCAACATCCTCTACCCTGGGGGGTGTACAGGAGGTTGTCTTGGCTTCCATGGATAGGTGCGCATTAGAACAAGGTACCACCTTGGGCCAGAAAAAATGGCAAAATGATGCCTTCAATTACAAACGCAACTCCTTATTTAGATGAACCAGTTAGAAACAGACCTCATGGTTTGTGGGTTTCAGTTGCTACATTGCATTTTGTTAGGCTTCAATTGCGTACCACGGGTGAAAATTCTGTCCCTTTCACAGGGAACTCGAAATCTAAATGAAGAAACATGATGGACACAAAGGAAAGCACACTTGATTATACACTGCTTACAAAGATTCTGTCTGTGATGAGGGATGAGGCTGTGCTGTCGGCCTTCTTGAAGGAGGATGGATGCTTCGAGACGGAAACAGACAGACTAGGAATATGGCTTGCTGGACATTCCTTCTTTGACTCACAGTGAAAACAACAGCCTTCCTAACGATTTCAGAAATACCAAACTGATTCAAATATGTGACTCAAAGAGCCCAGGATTCTGTCTTCCTTAGATACCTGTTTAGAAAATGGGTGTGTTGGCTGGGTGTGGTAGCTCACGTCTGTAATGCCAGCACTTTGGGAGGCCAAGGAGGGTGGATCACCTGAGGGCATGAGTTTGAGACCAGCCTGACCAATATGGTAAAACCCCGTCTCTGCTAAAATTACCCAAATTTGCTGAGCGTGGTGGTGTGCCCCTGTAGTCCCAGCTACTTGGGAGGCTGAGGCAGGAGAATTGTTTGAATCCGGGAGGTGGAGGTTGCAGTGAGCTGAGATTGCACCACTGTACTCCAACCTGGGTGACAGACCAAGACTCTGTCTCAAAAACAAAAACAAAAAAATAGCTGGATGCAGTGGCTCACGCCTGTAATCCCAGCACTTTGGGAGGCCGAGGAGGGTGGATCACCTGAGGGCATGAGTTTGAGACCAGCCTGACCAATATGGTGAAACCCCGTCTCTGCTAAAATTACCCAAATTTGCTGAGCGTGGTGGTGTGCCCCTGTAGTCCCAGCTACTTGGGAGGCTGAGGCAGGAGAATTGTTTGAATCCGGGAGGTGGAGGTTGCAGTGAGCTGAGATTGCACCACTGTACTCCAACCTGGGTGACAGACCAAGACTTCATCAGAAAGAGAGAGAGAGAGAGAGAGAAAGAGAAAGAAAGAAAAGAAAGAAAGAAAATAAATGGGTGTGTGTTTTATGGCTCAGTAAACAACACCCCACAATGAAAGCCTCAGAAGCAGCCCCTGAAGCAGAAGTTTTTCTCTGTCCTCCTCCTTCCCTACTGTCTCCCAGTCCCACTCTCCCCTGAGGGTACCCATAGAAACTAGAATCCCTTTCCCTAGTGGTGGCTCCTGGAAACCAGAGCCCCTTTTTTCAGAGCCAGCCAGAAAACCTAAAAATATGACTAACTTTCCCTGGGCCTTTCTGTTTAAAAACTGGCCACAAATAAATTATCTGGCCAGGCGCAGTGGTTCACACCTGTAATCCCAACACTTTGGGAGGCCAAGGAGGGTGGATCACCTGAGGTCAGGAGTTTGAGACAAGTCTGGCCAACATGGCAAAAACCCATCTCTACTAAAAATGCAAAAATTAGCTGGGTGTCTGGGTGTAGTGGTGGGCACCTGTAATCCCAGCTACTGGGGAGGCTGAGACAGGAGAATCGCTTGAATTCCGGAGGCGGAGGTTGCAGTGAGCCGAGATCGAACCACTGCACTCCAGCCTGGGCAAAAGAACAAAACTATGTCTCAAAAAAAAAAAAAAAAGACAGAAAGAAAGAAAAGAATAAGAAATAATCTGACCTGTCTGTTTGACCATAGGTCATGAAACCCTCCCCATTCCAGAGAGGGCCTGCCCCACACTCAAAAAGAAGGGACGCTGCTCAGAGAAGTGAAGAAGAATCTAGACAGACAGGCCTCTCTGAGTTTCCCCACTTGGTCTATTAATATTAGATCACACCCTTTTTGTTCAATCATATCTCTACACACCTGTCCATATTTTGTTTGAACCTAAGCATAGAAATGAATAATTTCTTATGTATCTTTGGGTCTTCCTTCTGAAGGCTCCCATGTACACCCATTAAATAAATGTGTATGCCTTTGCTCCAATTAACCTGCCTTTTGCAAGCTGATTTTTTGGTGAAATTTCAGAGGGCCCTTGGCCTCCATGGGTAAAATGTACAGGAAGTTGAAATGCATGAAACTGGCATCAACAGATTGAGGTCATAACTTGAGCTTCTCCTGGGAATGGTGTCATGGTACCATAGCCACAATGCTGATATAATAACTACCAGTATATGTAGTATTTGTGGAGTACTTACTACCTGCCAGGCACTGTGTTGTGTACGTAACATTTCATGTAATGCCCATGACACCCTTACAAGGTATGTATTAGTATATATAACATATACTTATGTATATAGTATACGCAACATATATAGATAAAATTTTATAATTTTATAGATAATTAAACAGGTTCAGAGTAAATAATGATCAGATAAAAAACTCTTGTAGAGTTCTTACTATGTGCCTGGCACAACTATAAATGCTTTATGTTTATTACTTGTTTAATCCTCATAGTAACTTTATAAAATAGGTGTGCTATTTTTTTCCCTAATTTATAGATAAGAAAAAATGAGGACCAGAAATGTTAAATCACTTGCCTGAGGGAAAAGAAAAAGCTCAAATTCCCATGGCTGGCAACTGAGAATCAGAATTCAAACCTAGGCTGGTAGGTCTCCAAAGCCCAAGATCTCACGTGCGAATATAGGACAGCACGGCTGAGCTTTCCTTGGACAGAGTCCCAACAGCAGAGGCAGGATCACCTACCCCAGGGGTCTGAGAGTGTTGCCTAAGGCGGGTAGCTGTCAGTGTGAACTTTCTTTGAAGCCGTGTGCTTTATCTTAGAAAATTTTTGTGAACTTTGCATTCTATTCCGCAATGTATATGTTTAACATAAAAGTAATGTTTTGATTTTGGCTGTTTTTCTCAAAATTTTGCGGGAAAAAAGATGCTCCTAGAAGCCATGCTATGCTCACCCCTTGGCTTGGCCTACCTCCCGGCCCACAGCCTGGTGCTCCTGGGTTTCTACGTAGGTATCCCACAGTGAGAATGGTTGAAGTTGAAAGAATGTGGGTGGAACCATCCAGATTAGAGCTCAGATCCTGACTCCATTTGCCAGCAAGTTCTGTGACTTTGTCTCAGTGCTGCAGTTTCTCAATATCTGTAAATCAGAGATAATCATGCTTGTCAGAGTCGGGTGAGGCACCTGTCCCTTAACAGGACTTGGGTAACTGGCACTCTTCCAGTTGTCTCCTTATGGCTTGTCATGCCCTCGTCATCCAGCAGCTACTATGGGTCCACTGCTGTGCTGAGCAGATCATCTCCACGGCCCTTCAGTTTTTGGGTCTTGGTGGTTTGGAGCTGCTGTTCATTCTTCTTGGGGAGGAGCTCTGTGTATATTTGATGTTCCTGATAAGCCTATGGCATCCGTGGTGCTTAGGTGAGAGGTAGGGGCTTTCTCTCTCTCCTTTGCTCACATTTAGGTCTCCCCTTGGCTTGGAAAATGTCATGTTTCCTGTTGACTGGTAGCATTGCTCAGAAGAAGGATCAGCTTGAGGTGTATTAATAATACATATATTATCTTTATATTCACAGCATATGCATATTGTATTCAAACGTCTGCTTCAAACACTTTCCAAGACCCTCTAAACGTCCAACTGAGGCTTATGTAGAGAGGAGAATCAACTAGTCAGGTGGGATCTGGGAGGGGGCACAAGGAGTTCTTGTCATTTAGGCAACTTTACATTTGCAGGAAAGCCAGTTAACCTTGCTGAGCCTCACTTTTCTGATTTGTAAGATGATGTTAACATGGCAAACTATGACCATTAGGAACACTTTATCACACTCATTACAATGGCTGTAAGAAAAAATAATAACAACAAGTGTTAGTGAGGATGCAGAAAATTTGGAACCCTGCTGCATTGCTGGTGAGAATGTAAAATGGTGCAACCACTATGGAAAACAGTATGATGATGTCTCTAGAATTACCATACAATCTAGAAATTCTACTTTTAAAATTAAAAAAGAAGTTTTTATTTTATTGAGACACTTTCGCTCTTGTTGCCCAGGCTGGAGTGCAATGGTGAGATCTCAGCTCACTGCAGCCTCTGTCTCCCGGGTTCAAGTGATTCTGCAAGTAGCTGGGATTACAGGCACCTGCCACCATGACCAGCTAATTTTTTGTATTTTTAGTAGAGACAAGGTTTCACCATGTTGGCCAGGCTGGTCTTGAACTCCCAACCTCAAGTGATCTGCCCACCTTGGGCCCCCAAAGTGCTAGGATTATAGGCATGAGCCACCGCCCTTGGCCCACAGTTCTACTTCTAAGTGTGTACCAAAAATAATTTAAAGCATAGACTGAGACAGATAACTTGCACACCAGTTCATAGCAGCATTATTCACAATAGCTAAAAGGTGGAAGCAACTCAAATGCCCATGGACAGATGAATGGATAAACAAAAGTATATGCATGCAATGAAATATTGTTTGGCCTCAAAAACAAATTCTGACACATGCTACAACATGGATGAACCTTGAAAGCATTATGCTAAGTGAAACAAGCTAAACACAAAAAGATGAGTATTATATAATTCCACTTACATGAGGTGCCCAGAACGTTCAAATTCGTAGAGACAGAAAGAGAATAGTCATTACCAGGGTCTAAGGGAGGGTCTATGAGGAGTTCCAGTTTAATGGGTATAGAATTTCAGTTTGGGGGCCGGGCACAGTGGCTCACATCTGTAAGCCCAGCACTTTGGGAGGCCGAGGTGGGCAGATCAGGAGGTCAGGAGATTGAGACCATCCTGGCTAACATGGCAAAATCCTGTCTCTACTGAAAATACAAAAAATTAGCCAGGCATGGTGGCAGGCACCTGTAGTCCCAGCTACTTGGGAGGCTGAGGAGGGAGAATGGCATGAACCTGGGTGACGGAGGTTGCAGTGAGCTGAGATCGCCCCACTGCACTCCAGCCGGGCAACAGAGTGAGACTCTGTCTCAAAAAAAAAAAAAAAAGTATTTCAGTTTGGGATGATCAAAAAGTTCTGGAAATGGATGGTAGTGATGGCTGAATGTCATTGAACTGTTTACATTGAAAATTAGTTAAAATGCTAAATTGTATTCTATGTATATTTTGCCGGAACAAAGAAAAATGTAAAGAATGCTTTAAAAATAAATTTAAACAAAAAATGATTGGGCTTCCCCCCGCCCTTTCTGTTCCTCACTAGAAGATTTGGAAGTTAAATCCTTCCTTGTTTTTGAAGAAAAGGGAAAAGTAGCTTTAGGCTTAGTAGAGCCCTGGGCTTCCCATCAGAAAGCTGGAGCTGGGGTCTGTCGGGCAGGGAAGGCAGCCTGGAAATTGAGCTTGGAAAACTGGCCAGTGACCTGCCCATTCTCTTGGTTAGGGCTCTCATTGGTTGTCCCTGGTGAGCGGTCAGGCAGACAGCCAGAGTCTACAGAAGCTATGGCAAGGCCAATGGGATAAAAGCTCTGAAAAAAGGGTAGAGGAAGCTCCTTCCCTGTGCTACTGGCACATGGTTTCCACAGCAGCAGCATGGCTTTGCGGAAATCTGAAGGCTGGAGATGTGTACCCTCTGCTAGCAGGTGTCATGACCAAATATTCTCCATGAGAAACCTTCTGTGATGTGTAATATGTAGACTTAGACTTTGGAGTATTCTTGCCTTCATCTTCTCATGCCTTTGCTCAGTCACCATTGCCAGTGAAACAATTCACCAAAGGTCAAGTAAGAGCAAATGAGAAGGGAGAAGGAGGGTTTTGCCAAGGAGACAACAGAGATGGGATTGGTGGGTACAAACCAGTGTCCTGGAGAAGTGCCAGGGAGAGTAGAGCTAGCATTCTTTCTACAGCTTCCCAGGCTGCAGGAAGGGTAGGAGAGGGAATAAATGTATGTGGTGTAAGACCCTGGGGTCTACAGGCTATGAGGTCATCCATAGAAATAGAGATAGCCAGGCTGGGCACAGTGGCTTATACCTGTAATACCAGCACTTTGGGAAGCTGAGGTGGGCAGGTCACTTGAGATTGGGAGTTCAAGACCAGTCCAGCCAGTATGTTGAAACCTTATCTCTACTAAAATACAAAAAAAATTAGCCAGGTGTGGTGGCACACCTGCCTGTAATCTCAGCTACTTAGGAGGCTGAGGCAGGAGAATCGCTTGAACCAGAAGGCAGAGGTTGCAGGGTGCCAAGATGGCGCCTGGGTGCCAGAGTGAGACTGGGCGCCAGAAAGAGACAGAGAGAGAGAAAAGAGAAAGGAAAAGGAGAAAGAGAGAGACAGTCCCTGGCCTGCTCCAAGTGCCCACCAAGACCTAAAGGCCACAGGGACCACCATAAGGTTCCCACAAGCCATTGGAGAGCCTATTATCTGCCCCGGAGCTTGGCTCTCCTTTCCTTGGGATCCTGTGTGGCCAGCCAGTCATTTCTTGGCCTCCAGAACCTCCTTTGATGACTGCTCAAGGGAGTGACTGATCTGAGATCAGCACGAGATTTTATTCAGTCTTTGAATGAATTACCCATGTGGGCATCTTCTCCCAGCCTCATGACGCTGCAGGACACACACTCAGCCCATGGCAAAGGTCAGTGGGACGATGGACTTCACATTGGGTGAGGTAGTGCCTGAATTAAACCTGCTGGAGACCTTCTGCAGGAAAGAGTAGTTAAGAATGCCCCTAGGATGATAATAATAATGACAATAATAACAAAAATGACTTCAGAGATATTGAGAGAATTAAGCAAAATGAGAAAAGGGGTCTTGGCACATAATAGTTACCCAACAGATGTTAATTCACTCTTTCTTTCCCTCTGGGAGGGCACACACTTCATCAGAACACTCCCCCTCTTTCTTGTTGTTCATAATGCTCCTTCTTTCCTTTGAAAAAGGGTCAGCGTCTTTTTCCCTTCTCCCTCTTCCCTTTCCTCCCGCCAACCCCTCAAGGTCACATCCAACTCACTGTTGAGTACAGCTGCCCCCTCCTGCCAAGACATTCACATTCGAGCAGCTCCACTGCCCTGCATAGAACAGAGCAAGTGGAGTTCATTACCCCTATTCATCTTCATGAGTTTTCTCTCTGTTATTAGAAAGATTTTTCTGTGTGGCACAAGAAAATTCCTAAGAAAAATACTCCCTCAACTTCAGAAACACGTTCTCCTTGCTCCGCTGGCCCTTACACGTTTCCATTTGGATTGATTACCTACTACAGCCTGTGAGCTTTTGAACATCAAATTTCAAAACAGAAACATAAAAGTGCAAACATGAAATGAGCAGCTCGATCCTGCCCTCCATGCTGAGGGACACATGTTCTTGAAGTGAAGGAGAGAGGGACGTCTTGTCTCTCCCGCCTACATCATCTCCTAGGCTTCTGATGCTGGCTCTTCCTACGGCCCTGACAGCAAGGTGGGGATAGCATTTTCTCTGATGTGAGCACAGTGCTGGACACCAGAGGGTACCCAAAAGTAGAGGGCTTGGGGCATAAATGGATATTGAACTCTCCAGTAAGATTCAAAATGCACAGGCCGGGCGCGGTGGCTCATGCCTGTAATCCCAGTACTGTGGGAGGCTGATGGGGGGTGGATCACCTGAGGTCAGGAGTTCAAGACCAGGCTGACCACTATGGGGAAACCCCGTCCCTACTAAAAATACAAAAATTAGCTGGGTGTAGTGGCAGATGCCTGTAATCCCAGCTACTCAGGAGGCTGAGGCAGGAGGATTACTTGAATCTGGGAAGTGGAGGTTGCAGTGAGCTGAGATTACGCCACTGCACTCCAGCCTGGGTGGCAGAATAAGACTCCATCTCACACACACACAAAAAATTCAAGATGCATGTACATAGGGGATCAAAACCAAGGGAAATACTGAAAAAAAATCACATTGAAATGCTAAAGGAATAGATATAAGGATATTTACCACAGTGTGCCCATAAAGTGACAGTCAGAGACTATGAAATAAGAGATAGGAAAGCTTACAGGCAGGGAAATGTACCTGAAATGTAACGTGGTTGAGTCTGACCTCAACCCTTTCCACTCAAATTTACAGACATTATTCTATAACAATCCATGTCTCTGTTAAAGGCAGTTACCATTTATTTAGTCACTCCAGCCAGAAACCTAATTTCTCCTTCTACCTCACCCGAAGTCAAGTGGTCACCATGTCCTATCGATTCTCTCTCAAATATCACTAGAAGTGGATCTTTCTGTCTGATTCCCTGGCCCCTGTCTCTGCCCAGACTTTGATCACGGTTACTTGGATAACTGCAAACATCTTCTAACTGCTCTCTTTGATGCTTGTCGCACACACCTCCGATTCCTTCTCACTGCTGTTGAAGCTGTCTTTCTGGAAAGCAAATGTGTTTTTGTTAGTCTCTTATTTTAAATCCCTTAAACATTCCCATTCTCTGTAAGTCGATAAGCAAACTCTTAAAAGTGACATTCAAGGATCTTCATGGTCTGACTCCTCCCTATCTCCTGAACATCACTATTTGCTGTGCACCTACACCCACCTCGTGCCTCAGCCTTTCTGTTCTACTGGAGGTTCTTAAAATATTTTGTGTTCTCTTGTGCCTGTCCTGTACCACTGTTTATTCTGCTTGGAACAACTTCTCCATATGCCTTACTTAGTTCTCTTTGACATAGTCTTCAAGGTGCAGCTTGTGTGTCTCTGGACAAGGCCACCCAGACACCTTCTGCTCCATCCTTTTCCTAACCGGTGTTCCCACCCTTGTCAGAGCCCTCATTGCACTGCATGGCACTGGTGGCTGATTGGATTGGTGAGTTCCCTCAGAGCAAGAACTATGTCCTTTGCATCTTTCTCTATCCAGGACCTGACACAGCACTTGGTTCAGAGCAGGGACCTCATAAAAATGGACTGAGCAGTGAACATCAGAAAGTAGCATGAGCAGGACCATGAAGATGGGAATGAGACATAAGATCTCAGACTGCCAGGAACAGGAGAGACCTTGTACATTTTCAAGTCCAACACTCTTATCCGAGATGATGGAGAATGTGAGGTACAGAAAGAGGAAGTGGCTTCCCAAGTGTACATAGGCAGAATTAACAGGTGGTTTATGATAGGACAACCTTGAAAGCAAGAGGAATCAAGGTGGGTCATGAAAGTGAAAATAAAGATCAAAGTGTAGAATTGGTTGAACAACTTAGGATTAGTATGGGATGGGGGAGAAATGATTACATCCTAGAGATGGGGAGAAAATGGGGAACTAGTTCAATCCCAGCTGAGGAGCCAAGAGCACTGAAGCTGGATGACTCCGTAGACCAGGTAAGTCCTAGTGGAAGCCAGGGAGTGAGAGGCAGCTGGGCATACAGTGAATGGGGTTGGGGGATAGACGGACTCATTGAGAGAGGAACTGGATCTCATGTCAATTTTTGAGACAGATTCCTCCTATGGCTTTGTTTCTTGATGACCCAATCTCTGTCCCTTATATCGGAACCCAACTCTATGTTAACTAATGCTTCATGACAGACATTGGGTTGGACCTGATAGCCACCTGGAGGTGGAATGAGCTTAGCACAGGGAATATTAGTGAGCGTGGTCTAGTTACGTCAGAGGAGCTGTGCTAGGGAGATGGGATAGCGAGGCTGATTATTTTGGAAAACATGGAATGTTGGGTTGAATAATTTAGATGTATTGCCAAAGAGCATAGGGACTCATCATAGACTTTTGACCTGAAAAAGGGCTTGTTCCAATCCAGGTCCTTTTCACAGAAGATCGTTCCTCGGGTACTTCATTTACACTTGCTATTCTTTTTGTTTAGAATACTCTTTTCCCTAGATGTTCTGTGACTTGCTCTCTTACCTCCGCAGGTCCCTGTTCAGAAGTCATGCCATTAGTACAGCCTGCCCTCACCACTCTATTTTAATTTGCACACTTTCTCTTCCCAGTCTACGTGATCCATGAGCTGTTTCCCTATTGCACCCATCACCCTCTCACCTGTTATAAGTATTTCCCTTGTTTATTTGTTCGTTGTCTGTCACTTCTTGCTAGAATGTAAGTTCCATGAAGGCAGGCATTTTTGTCTGTTCGTTCCTGTGTTTCCAGCTTCTAGAATATTACTGTACATGGCACATCGCAGGTGTTCATGAAACATATGGTGAGTAAACATAAGACTAGACACAGGAATTGTTGGAATAAAGAGACAGTTTGTAGCATTTTCCTTCCCTGCTCTGTGATGGGATCACAGCAGGAAGACCCAGAGTACCATGTGAGATTGCCCCTTTGTACCTGTGAGTAAACAACACTCGCTTCATCTTGATTTCACGGTCTCCCATCCTGGGTCTACCCTAACATCTAGGGCCTTCCCTTCCCATTCTAATGTCTGTTATTAATTCTTAGCAAACAGGAATTGTCATTAGCGGGTTCTTTCTCACAAATTAAACCTACTCAGACCCAGCCTCTGTTTAACTAACGGAGACAATATCAGTGAGAGGAGAGAGGAGACGCCGTTTCTTCTTGTTCCTCTGTGAGTGACATTCTGATAGCAAGGTGCCCTATTTTGTTTGACATAGATGGATTGTGGCTAAGTAAGGGGTTTGTAAGCAATTTAAAGCAAGGACCATCCTCTTTCTCTTTGTCCCTATGATGCCTCATAATGCTAGGTACCCACAGAGTCATTTAATATACATTGGATATGGTTTGGCTGTGTCCCCACTCAAATCTCATTTTGAACCTGCAGTTCTCATAATCCCACATGCCATGGGAGGTAATTGAATCGTGAGGGCAGTTCTTGTGATAGTGAGTGAGTTCACACAAGATCTGATGATTTTATAAGGGTATTTTTCCACCCCTTCTTTGCTCTGCATTTCTCCTAGCTGTGGCCATGTAAAGAAAGACATGCTTGCCTCCCCTTCCACCATAATGATAAGCTTCCTGAGGCCTCCCCAGCCCTGCAGAACTGTGAGCCAATTAAACCTCTTTTCTTTATAAATTACACAGTCTCAGGTGTGTCTTTATTAGCAGCATGAGAATGGACCAATACAATATGTATGCTTTGACATAAAGAAGAGAGCAGTGACCATGTTCTGGGAGAAAGAGATGCTTGAGACAGGTATTTCCTCTCAGATGATACTGTCTGGGGGGCAGCTGCTATCTCTCCTGAGCCCTGGAAAAAAATGGATCAGTTCTTCCCTTCTGGCACATCTTTGCCAGACTTTGAGTGATGTTCCTGCTGCCTGCCAACCTTCAAGGCAGAAGTTTGGACAGAGATTCTCTGACTTTGGTCTTTCCTTTTTTTTAGATTCCCTCTTTTTTTCCTTTTAGTTATTGTTACCTTCCTTGAAAGCCATGATCTCGTGGTCTAGATAATTCCCAGGGATGCCCAGTGTGAAATACTGCCTGCCCCATTTTCCCTCACCGAAAACCTTTCCCCAAACACACCCATGAACCCCTGAGCTGCCTTTCCTCTCCCAGCCTTGCCTGTCTGGGAGTCCCCATACTCTTTTCTTGGCTCTCATAGCCTTGACTATTCGAGGAGGTCACTCCCTAAATTTCTCTCAGCAATTTACCAGGCATGCATTGAATAGCTCCAATGTGCCACACACTGGGAGTATGAAGACAGATTAGCCGTGGCGTCTGCTCTGGAGACTCTTCTGTGTCTCCAGACCTTCTGGTGGAGGAGTAGTCCTGGGGTCAGGCGTTCATCACCAGTGTGCTAGATGCTGTGGTCCAGGCAGGAAGAGGCACTTTGAGAGCCTGTGGGCACTGAGGCAGCAGCAACTCACTCTTCCTGGGGCCTGAAAACTGTCACAAAGGAGTTCATCTTTGAACAGGGTCTCCAGTCATCTAAGTTTCTTTCCTGTATTTGACTTCTGAGCACATTTTTGGCCCTGAGAATTTCTAAACATATTTCTCAACTCCTGGATCTTCAACAGGTTCCCCGACAAGACTGTTCTGTCTCTTTCTGTCAATTTCAGAGACTTAACACATCTCAGTTCCTCTTTTACTTCATTTCTCTCTGTGATACTTCACTTGTCCTTTGATACATTCAGCTTGGCACTTGAGAGCCTGTTTATTTTCTCCCGGGTACTCCACTCGCTAGCAGGATATGCGGCCGTCTCCTTCACATTTCATTTTCTTTGATTACCCTCTCTCTGAGGAGAGGAGCTACAAAGTAGACGTGGAGTGCATTTTGCCAATTACAGATGGACAAAATAAGGTCCCAAGGTGTTCAGTGACTTTCCTGGTCTTCTAATCATTAAGGAGTTCAGGACTGTAGCGCTTGTTTCTCTGTGAACTCCTGGTTGGGCATCTGCTCCCTGTGGAATTGAGGAGTAGAGATGATTCCTTCCTGTTACGAGATCCCTAGAAAGCAGTCCTGTAGTTAGGGAGGAATGGAGTAAGGTCTTCAGTCTAGTCCTGAATGGTAATTTTTAATGGTAGAAAAGGTAACAGCTAGTATAAGAGGTGAGGCTTCTGTTTGCAGGCGGTTTCTGTGAGAGGTATTCTTGGAGGAAGGACAGAAGTCAACATGACACCATCTCTGCCCTAGTCCACGAGGGAGCAGTAGTCCTAGAAAGAGAACCGATACATCGAGTCTTGGTAGCATAAAACCAAGGTTACTTTCGGAACTAAGATAGGACTCATCACAATGGAGACCAATTAAAATTTAAATCCTTGAATGTATGTGGTTGTGGCTTGTGAGGAGCTCCTGGAGCTTGTGGAGAAGTTTGTTAAGTTCCCACCACACCTTGCCATGGTTAGGTGGAGGGCATCATCTGTGCTCTTTTCAGAGCATCCAGATTCCCTGGAGCCAGGCAAAGGTTTAGGTCAAAGGATGCTGGCTCCTTGCCCCTTTGTCAGAATGTCTGCTCAGCCATGGCAGGCTGGTGGCCTGTGCACCACACCAGCACATACATCAGAATCTCAGTGTATGCATGAAGGTGGCCTGCTTTATCCCTCTACTCCATGCTAAGTAAGGGAGCTTGGGAGGAAGGTGTGGATATGTTGGTAGAAGGAGAGAGAAAGAGCTATAATTCTGGACAGATGCACTAAACCTGAGGCATGAGATTAGGCTTCTCTGGAGTCCCAGGGCAGTGGGGACATTTGATCCTTGCTGGGAACAGCTTAGAGCCATGTCCTGCTGTGGAATCACTGTAGGAGGAAGTTAAGATCAGAGTTTCTAACAGGAAGGAAATCCTATGGGGAAAAGAGCACTGGTTTGGAAGTCAGAAAATGTGTGACCCAATGCAGGTCTGACTCTCAGGGACTCTGTGGTCTTGAGCAAGCCTCTCAGTCCCTCTGGGCCTCAGTCTCCTCTTTTTAAAATATTTTATTTCATTTTTTTGGAGACAGGATCTCCCTTTGTTGCTCAGGCTGGAGTTCAGTGGCAGCCTCTTGCCACTCATTGCAGCTTCTTACTCCTGGATTCACACAATCCTCCCACTTCAGCCTCCAGAGTAGCTAGAACTGCAGGTGCACCCTACCGTGACCAGCTGAGTTTTTAAAACTTTTTATAGAAATGGGGGTCTCACTGTGTTGTCCAGACTGGTCTGAACTCCTGGCATCAAGCAGTCCTCCCATTTCAGTCCCCAGTTTCCTTTTTTAATGGGATATAGGGGATTATTCCATGCAGATCACAAGGTTGTCACATAGATTAAAAATGGACTCCTCAGACATGCCCACTCCATTCTGGGGAGGTCTCACAACTGTTTTCTTAGCAACTGGGTAGAAGTATCTGAAAACAGTACCATCCAGTAGAAATATGCCAGCTGTAGAGGCAAGCTACACATGTGCCTTTGAATTTATTTTTTAAATATTTATTTATCTTTTAATTGACCAAAAATATATACATTCATGGTGTACAGCATGGTATTTTGAAACAAGTATATATTGTGAGGCGGCTAAATCAAGCTAGCTAACATATGCATTACATTACTGACTTGTGTTTATTTGGGTATGGGGTGAGAACACTTAAAATCTACTCTTTTTAAATTTTCGAAATGCCACATTTTAAAATGTAAAAAGGGACAGGTGAAGTTAATTTTATTAATAGTATTACATTCTATTTAACTTGATACATTCAGAATATCATTTCAAGATGTAATCAGTATAAAAAATATCAATTTTATGTCTTTTTTCTTTTCACACAAGCTCTTTGGAGTCTGGTGTGTCTTGCACACTTACAGCACATCTCATTTCAAATTTGCCTCATTTCATTTGCTTTAGAGCTACCTGTGGCTACTGGCCTCTGTGGTGGATGGCATAAGCTCAGAGGATTGAGTCACAGCTGTTCAGGCAGCTACACAGTTGGCCAATGCTTCCCACTTCTTTTGAAGAGGGCTTCCTGGAAGCGGTGAAGCTTGGATTGAGTTTTGAAGTCCAGTAAGCAAGGAGAGCAGGCAGAGCATGGTGGCTCACACCTGTAATCCCAGAAATTTGGGAGGCCAAGGTGGGTAGATCTCTTGAGGTCGGGAGTTTGAGATCAGCCTGGCCAACATGGCGAAACTCCATCTCTACTAAATGCAAAATTAGCCGGGTATGGTGGCACGCACCTGTAATTCCAGCTACTCGGGAGGCTGAGGCATGAGAATAGCTTCAACCCAGGAGGGAGAGGTTGCATTGAGCCAAGATTGTGCCACTGCACTCAAGCCTGGGTGACAGAGTGAAACCATGTCTCAAAAATAAAACAAATAAGCAAAGAGAGGACCTGGGAGGCCAACTATAAGAGGAAAAATGGCTAAAACAAGGGCGGAGAGGCAGCAAAGAGCAGGCCTGCCTCCTTGGGACATTTCCTACTCATGGAGGAAGGAAGCCCTCATCCATCGCTTTTAGAGGCTACGGTCCAACTCCACTCCTCACTTGGGGTTCACAACCAGTTTGCACGTGTTTGCATTGTGTATTTACATTTTTTTCCTCTCCCTAGCCAAATGCATACAGACCTAAAAAGGATCCATCCATTTGGCCCTGCTTTCTGGTTAGCTCCCTGTTGGTTCCCTATGGGCCCTCTGCTCTCCCACTTTATGCCTCTCCTATAAAATGGAGTTAATAATATCTATTCTTGCCTCACCTCCACTCCAAGGAAAAGTGCAGACGTAAGGGAGCATTAACACGTATGAAAAGTGTTTGAAGCAATGCAGAACAGGGAGCTTCAATACAAAGTGTTTAATTATTCATTTGGTTTTTCAAATCCACACATTACCTTCAAAAGGTCTGTGGGATGAAGAATTCTGAGGGCCTCATGTAACTGACCTTACATATAATTTGGGATGCCCTCATTCCACATGTGTCTGCTCCATGGAGGTCAATGTCTGAGGTGTAAATTGGGCAGGGCTATGTCTGATTGAGGAGAAGTGCTGATTCCACCCCCACCATCTCAGGGCCCTATTGGCCATGCATTTTCCTGTAGCGTCCAAGCATCTCCCTCCCTTCCGTGTAACAGAGACAACCTGTGACCTTGACAATATCAGCCTCCTGGAAGAATAGTGCCTGTTACCCTTCAAAGCTGTGGTGTGCCAACCCTCTACATGGAAACCTATAGCAATGGCCTTTTTAAAATATAGCATTTCATACACTAGATATGCTTCGTTCTTAGCAATTACATTTCTCACCTAGCAGCTTAACTGGTTTTTTGTTTAGTTACTTGTACATGTCTTTTCACTGGAGAGCACTACCAGATTCTGAGAGGGAGCCAACAAGATCTGAGATGATGAAAACAGAGATATACAAGGGGTAGGACTCCCATTTAAAAAGTGGGGCAGAAATAGTTTGGGTCCTCAGATTGGGGAATGGGAACCCATATTTTTAATTTCCATAAAAACTGATGGAACCTTTCGCGTGCCTCCCCCTAACTTGCACAGATATCTTATGCTTCCCATTCACTAGTTTCTTTGCTTGTTTCTCCCTTAAGAAGAGAGATCCCTCTGGGTATAACAGAGGAGGGGGATCTTCTTGATGCAGTTTTAGAAAGCAGGATCCCTGTTCCCTAATGGGAAGTCACTGGCTTTAGGAGATGCCAACTCTCTGATCTAGAAGGCTCATGGAGACGAAGCTACCTAAGGATTGGTAATCTCTCCAGAGTTCCTGATGCTGCAATTTTAAGTTGCAAGAAATTCTTGAGACCTAATTGTACCTCATGGAAGAGCTATGTGGGTACATGTGCAGAGCTCAGGCTGCCCTTTCTCTCATGATTCATCATGAACAGAGCACATTTGTGTCTACTTTATTCATCACCACAGTCCTACAAGGTAGAGTCTCAGCCCCATTTTACAGGTATGTTCACAGAAGTTAAAGAAAAATAAGGAAATGGCCCCAGTTCCATGATTATGTTGTGGTTCTACTGGAATTATCTCCCAAAAACTTAAATGAGGTATTTTACGGTATTAATAAAAGGAGAGTTAACTTCACAAGGTGGAAAATGGGCATACGGAATCATTTCTTGATGATAAACAACACACAGAACTGGAATCTGCATCTTTCCATTCAGAACCCAGTGTTTTTTGTTTTTGTTTTTTACTGTTACACACACGTGTGTGTGTTCTCATACACATGCACATGTACATACACAAGTACACACACAGTTTACCCATGAATACAGATACATTTGTGATGTCTCAGTGCTGTTGTTATTCACATTATCTACACACAAAACTGAGAACAGGAGGCCCTGAGTCCATGAAACACGTCAAGGTGGTTTGTACCCATCTTAGATTGTATTCTGGGCATCTTCCCTCAGGTATCCAGGAGCTGTCCTGAGATCTCTGGGTGGGCCTTGGTGAAGCCCCTTGTAGTCTTAAAGATTTCAGCTGCAGGTGGAGATGATCTGAGCTTCTCAAACATAAGAGCATGGTCTCTGCCAGGGTTACAGAGCAAAGGGGCTCCCTGTCTGCTGTGCTAGAAGCCAGTACTATGACACCAGCTTTTCGAGAAAAGAAGCTTTTTGTTCAATGTCGATTTCCAAGGAGATAGGAGTCATGCTCAACTCTGTCTCCCCACAGTGGCTTCAAGGCAATATTTATATCAGAAAAGATTCAAGGGGTGGATTTTGAGATGAGTAGGTAATTTGCATAGGGAAGGGGGAGGTCTGGAAAGTCCCTGGGCATGCACAGTTGTTTCTTCATCCTAACCCATGGGTGGCTTCTGCAAATTTGGGAGAGTTGGCATGAAACATGCAGTGGAAATTCAGGCTGTGACACCAGCAAGCTCGCTCTGGGCAAACTCCAGTCAGCCATCTTGGTTCCCACTCATTTTAGGCAAATCCTTTTTCCTATAAGCAAGGGAGTGTACATGTTTCAGAAAGTTCCTTCTTTTCTTATCTGCCATCCTGCAAACTCAATTTCTATTAGTCATTGCTTTCTTTAACTTTTTGGTACACAGTTTCACCAGGGACAGAATGAAGGACATCTCTCAGGTAACTGAAAGAGGCAACTTTGGAAGTAATGAAAGAAGAGTTGAATCTACAAGTTAAGAAACGGTGAAAGGAGATAATTACCCTAAGGGAGGCCATATCCAGAGGTGTCTGAAAGGTTTAAGCGGAGATAAGATGAAAGAAAAGAAAGAAGATCCTAGGAGGGGCCTGAGGTTGCACCCAGCCCTCTGACTGTGATCCTAGGGCTAGCACCATGCCAATTCCTGGGTTTCAGAGGCAGACAATGGGGAGGGCTGTGGACTTTGGGAGTTTTAAACCCTTATGCTTTGCTTTTCGATTGTGGTGTTAAAAATTGCATCCAGTTTTTCTTCTGCTTATCCATCATGCCTGAAAGAGAGTTTGGGGATCCCTGGGAGCCCATTTGCTGGACATCAGGAAAGGTCTGAAAAATGGCCTCAAGTGCTTTCATTTATGAGGAGCTCCCTGGTTGGTAGAATGGGAGTCATGGGCAGACACTGGCCCTTGACAACCAGTTGCTTCATTCATTTTCACAAGATCCTGGAAGGCATCCCCAAAGCAGAGAGCTTACATCATTATTTTTTGACACTGCTGGAAATGAAAGCTTCAGAGACCAAAAGATTTTCTCTAGGCACATAATTCAGTAAGAGGGATGGGTGCACAGGTAGCTGCATCTCAGGCCTATCCACGCACCAGCAAAGGAAGGAGGAGAAAGTGTGATTGTCACTGGGCAAGGGTCCCCACTGTTTGCATTGCCAGCTCACTGGAAATCTAATGTCGCTAAAGAGCTATGACCTGGAACCCTCATGCCCTGCAGCAGCTGAGTTTAGGACCTCAAAGGAAAGCTGGGGCTGGTAAGATTCTTCTGAGAGATCCAGGAGGCAAGGACTTTGTGCCATACACGCCCCTGTCAACCCTCTCCTGACACCTCATTACCTGGCACTAAATTCACTGTCTTCAGAACAAAAGTGTCTCGTGTTTTCAATACATTTTCAACCAAGGCAGAAATGGCAGCAAAATCTAAACCCCGGTGCCTAACCGGTTTTTCCCACAGGTGATCTCAGGGAGGAGAGCTGCATATGAGAACTTGTTTGACGGAGATAACCATTACATGGCACTGTGAAAATATAGACAGTTGAAGGAACCACTGACGGATCCCAGATGAGTTTGAGAAACATGCTAGTTAGACACAGTTCTTTGCCAGTTTGTCATGTATTTCCTCTACTTCTCCCCCTCCTGATTCCTGTTTCTAGTAAGGGGAAGATTAGGAGAGGGGAGACGCACACAAAAAAGAGATGGAAGGAGGGAGTGAGGAGGTGAGGGGGAGAGAGAGAGGGAAAGAGGGAGGAAGGCAGAGAGAGAGGGGCAGAGGTGGAGAGAATGAAAGAGAGACAGCGAGAAAGGGTAAGAAAAAAACGACAAAGGAGGGGTGGAGAGGAAGGGAGGGAGAGAGACGGGGAAAGGGAAAAAGGGAGAGACAGAGGGGAAGACAGATACGTATGGAGGGGGAAGGACAGACGGAGAAAGGCAGAGACCTGGGAGCAGAAAGAAAGAGAAAGGGAGAGAGAGGGAGAAGGAGGCAAAGAGACAGAACGAGGAAGAGAGAGAGAGAGAGAGAGATCAGGAGAGGGAGGCTTTGTTACTTCTGCCTGCCCCAGTGCTGACCCCCAGCCTGTGTTTGCAGACTGCTGTCAGCAGGAGGGACCATGTTTTCAGTTTCCCTGTTTCCCCTTTAGAACCTCCCAACGGGTCCTTTCCGGACTTTGACCTCCAGGCTCTGGAGCCAGATGCCTTGGTTTGGCTCCCAGGCAGCATCACCACCTCCTTCTATGAGCTTGGGCAAATTGCGTGACCTCTCTGTGCTTCCTCACCTGTGCAGTGGAGATGGAAACACCCGGTGGCCGTCGTGCTGACAGAGCTGATGTTTATAGGGTCCTCGGCGCAGTGCCTGGTGTGTAGTACAGGCCAGGAAAATGACTGGTAGCTGCATCACCCTCTGTGTCCAGGCGCCTTGCCCTACAGGACTTGCATCCCACACTTGACCTGGGCTTCCTTTCCTGGGCACTGGCTGTCACCTCCCAGGTATACAGTCCGTTTGGTCAGAGGAAACCAAAGTGTGCCTTCCTTTTTCAGGTCTTTGAAAAGCTGAGGGCTGAATTCTTTGGGGGCTCTGGGAGGGAATGCATAAAGAACTCCTCAGCCAGCACAATGTTTGTCCTACGTTCCAGTCCCCTTGGTCACCTGTGTGGTCTTGGCCCACCTGCCTTTTCCTGCTGGTCAGACCTCATCTCCTTTCCTTCCTCTGATCTTTATACTGTCAGGCTCTCTTTTCTGCAAAGAAACTTCTGCCTGTGTGATTCTTGACAAATTGCTTATCTGGACTCATCTGTCCTCGTGTACAACAATTTTTTTACATTTCTTTGGATTTTGATCTATTTCTCCTAACCCAAACCTGTTTTCTCCCTTGCAGTAGGGTCCTTGGCATCTGGAGACCCACCAGCTTGCATGTTCAACGTCTTCCTGGCCACAGAGTCTTAGCCTTTGTTGTGCCAGTGTGACCCCGTCCCTGCCCCATCACAAACACAGTCATCAAAGCTGCACACAGACAAGATATTATGAAAGACTCTTAGTAGATTCTGATGCAGGATTTATTCAGGAGGCATTATTATCCTTTTAAGGATCCTCTGAGAAGGCTTGGTGTCAGAGGTTGGTCTGTTTTTCTGCCTGCTCTTAATAAAAGTTTCCATTAATTAAGCAGGGCAGTATGGGCTTGCAGCTCTGGCCACATTATTTGTCTTTTTATTTGGTAGTTACATGGCAGTATCTTCAGTGCAGGAGCCCTGGAATTATACACTGGGCCCTAATATTTCAAGACTCAACAGGAACAAATATGCAATTATATAGTTCAGTGGTGCAGCGCCACAGCAGCGTAGGGAGGGATGAGAGGTGCCACTCCAGCTCTGGAAAAGTTCTTTCGAAAGGAAACTTGAGCCCTTGGACTTGAATCTTCCAAGGTGAGGACCCTGCTCCTGAAGCCAGCAGGGAACTCCACCTGCCTCAGGCCTGAGTGCAGGGCATCCATCCACATCCTTCAGGGCAAAGGAGGTGTGGATGGGGGGACTCACCTTCTCTGATGCCATGCACATCTCCTGTCATCTTCATAGCAATTCACTGGTAAGGAGGGGATAGTGCAGAGAAGTGGTCTCTGGTGGGAAACCACCTGGGTTCATTTACGTACCTTTGGGGAAGTTTGTCATTCTTTTTGAACCAGGGGTTTCTCGTCATCTAGCATATGAGGATAGAAATGACTCCTGTTTCAAGGGAGGCTCAGAGGATCAAGTAAGATCATCCAAATAAAAGGTGTTTCTGCTGTTATGATCCCCATTTGACAGATGAGGAAATCATGGCTCAGAGAGGCTAAAGAACTTGTCCGAGATCACACAGACAGCAAGTGATATTAGTCATGATTCTAGTCCCTTGTGTGTCTGGCCTGCTGTTTCCCCTAAGCCTGGTGGTGGACTCTGAGCAAAGTCAGTTAGTGGCCCCACCTGTTCACAATGGCGCCAGCTTGACTGTAATTTAGAAAGGGAGACGCGCTGTGCCTGGCTCCATGTGCAGAGGGCGGCAGCCTGCTTGGAGTCAAAGGGGCTGGAAGGGATAACCCAGGACATCTTGCACAAGTGCTGGGGCAGTCTCTGAGTACCCCATGGATAGTGAGAGCAGGAAAACATGAGGGCTCCAACAGAGTCCTGTGTGTGTGAGAGTGAATGTGAATGTGTTCGTGTGAGTGTATTTAAGTGTGTAAGTGTTTGCATTTGTGTGAATGTGACCATTTGAGTATGTGAATGTGAGTGTGAAAATGTATACAAGCATATGAATGCGTACGAATGTGAGTGTGCGTGTGTGTGGCCATTTATGCGTTGAAGTGAATGTCTCTGTGACTGTATGTGTGCAAATGCATGTGTGTGAATGTGTGTGTGTGACCATATGTGTATGAGTGTGCCTAGGTGAGTGTAGGTGTGTCATGTGCATGAGAGTGTGTTTGCGTGTGTGAATGTGTGTGGTGTCTGAGGGTTCCAGGAAGGAATCACATAACTAGAGGTTTCCATGGCAGCTGAGATACCCGCTGGTCCTTAAATAATTAACCAGCCAGAGCTTTTAAATACATTTCAAAACAAATACTCATTTCCCTTTAATGCAGTGCTGATTCCCCTTTTACACACTGCCTGAGGCTAATGCGAGCCTGACTGCAGTTCTCCCTCGGATGCGGCAGCAGCATCTTAGGTAGTCGTGGAAAGCAATTCCTGTTGTCAGGGGACCAGCCCAGGACCTCACCTTATCCAGAGGAAGGAGAGGGTGCAGGGAGGGAGGTGCTCTTCCACTCCCCTTCGGAAGGTGGCGTTCGGGATGTCTAAGGGGTCAGCTATATCTCCACTCCCGCACTCCTGTTCACTTGCTAAGGGTCTAGCAGGCAGACTCCTGAAGAATTTCCTCCTGCATATGCCTCCTAAAAGAGAAGTCGCCTGGTACACAGCCTTTCCAGTCATTTTGTTCTCTGGTGACAGTTCACCCTGACCAGGGCGAGTGAACCCAGCTTCTCATCTCTCCTCTGCATACCACAGTGTATGCACCATCTTGGCATATGTAGCCTGTACCTAAAATCCATCTGCCGATTTGCCTCCTTAGGAGGGAATCAGCCATCTGACATGGCCGTTGCATTATTTTCTGTTCTTATATATCTGATCTTCTCATACCTGCATCCCAGAGGCCTAGAGCTCCATAGAACTGGATGTCTGTGTGTGTTTGTGGGTGGGATGGGGAAAGGGTGTGCTAAATATTTTGAATTATGCCTTGTCTGGGTCTGATGTCTGAGTTTTTCAACCTCAGTGTCATTTGGGTCAGCAAGCGACATTTGGGGAATCTGGAAACCACAGCATCAGTGGAGAGGCCCATGAGCCAGAGTTCGCATCGCTGGGGAGGTTGTCCTGGCATGATGCTTTCCTCCTAGGTGACAGCAGGGTCATCAACTCTGCCATGTTTAATCACCATCCCAACAGGACTCCGGTCAAGGCAGGCGGTGGTGATGGCTCTGGACTATATGCCAATTAACAATAACAATGAAAATAATGCAGCCAGTATTTGTCGAATACTTACTAGCTCAAATGTTCTGGATTAGGTATTTTACGTGCATGACCTCATGGCCTCCTGACCTTATTATATATGACAAGTTATTATGATTAACCCCATGTCACAGAGGAGGGAAGCAGGCCCACAGCGTTTACTTAATTTGCCTGAGGTCCCAAGATGGCCAGTGCTGGGGCCAGGATTTGAACCTCGAACTGTATGGTCAATGCCTTTAGCCACTAGGTTCACTCATGTGAACAGACCCATAGCTTGGGGAAGAGCAACCCAACCCAGTCCCTAAAAAAGAATCTGAGTGGACATGGATAAGGTCTGAACATCCCCAGTGGAAGTTCTGTGTCCTAACTGAACTGGGGTCCACTAGCCCACACAGTGAGACCAAACACCCACACTGAAGTTTGCAGTGGGAAGAATGAGGGCATTCTTTGCAGGGCACCAAGCAAGGAGAATTGAGCAGCTGACACTTAAGACTCGACCTCTCTGATGGCACACAAGCAAGAGTTCTTAAAGACAGGGAAAATTTCAGGAAAGCAGAAATTACAGGCAAAATCATAAATCAGTACATGGAGATTTTACACTGGTTTGGCCTCAACAAGTGGGATATCTTGAAGTAAGACCTTACAGGTTATAGGTAGATTAAAAAAGTTTCTGATTTGCAATTCGTTAAGGAAGAAAAGTTTTGCTTCAAAATTGGGATCAGCAGAAAAGAAGGTTAGCTCTGGCTTGTGGGTGTGACTTCCCCCAGGCCCTTTTGGAAGAACTTTAGAACAAAGAATGATGATCAGAGTTCAGGGCTCAGCTCCTCTACCTGAGGTCTGTGTGCCAGCAGATCCACTTGGTGGGGTTTAGGGTTTCTGAAAAACAACTCAGGAACATATGTTAAGATGTTACCTTTAGTTTCTATCAGGAACCAAACATCCTGTGACTCTAACTTCCTTGGCTATTATTTTAAGCTGCTGTTGCCTTCTTGCTTATTATGTTGCCCATTTACTTCCCAGGGCTAGCTAGGTGTCTGGAATTTCCCTTGAATGAACTAAGATTTTACGTCACTTCCATGCTTGCAAAGCGGTGTATGGGGTGGGGAGGGTTAGCAGAGAGCCCTTAAGAGGAATTCCCACTCTGTTTCAGGACCAGGAGCCTCACACATGAAGAGAACATAGAGTGGCAGTTACAAGGGGCAAAGGGAGGAGACTTGAGGTGCCAGGCTGGAGGGTGACCCCACAGCAGGGGTGGAAGCAAGTGGACACTCAGGGTTTGTGAGTGGCTGTTTTTTCAAACCTCAGGTGTGAGAAATGAGCAGTTGCAGCTGTTAATGATGTTCTCAGTCTGTGCAGTAGGATGGTTGTCCAGTCGATCCCACAGCTCTGTGCCTGCAGGTGAGGGACACCATTACCTGCCTGTAGGGAGCTGAAGAGGAAGCAACAACTGAGATGTGCAGAAGCTGTCAGAACCCAGCTGCACTGCCCTCTATGGCCTGTCTACCCTCCACAGCCCTGCCCTGCAACTCTCCGCACTCCTCTTCGCTGCCTTTGTTTCTCTGTTCTCTGCTGTCCTTTTCTTCACTTTGTCATCCATACCCTCATTCAACAGACATTTGTGGGGCACCTATTATGTTCCAGGTAAGGGAGATGCAGCCTTGAAAGCTAGAGCCTCTGCCCTCAAGGCACTTATAAAGTAAAACACAGAAAGATACAGACACACGGCGTGGTCAGTTCTGCAACCAGAGAAGCAAGGGGCCATGACAAAGAGAAAGGAAAGAAGAAGGAGACAGGCATTAGTTGACCTTGCTTTCGATGGAGGAAAGCAGAAGGGAATGTGATTGTTAATTGTATGTGTTAACTTGACTCAGCTAAGGGAGCCCAGATGGCTGGTAAAATATTATTTCTGTGCGTGTCAGTGAGGGCGTGTCCGGAAGAGATTGGCATTTGAATCAGACTGAGTAAAGAAGGTGGCCCTCCTCAATGCCAGTGGGCACCATCCAATCTTTTGAGGGCCTGATTAGAACAAAAAGGCCAGGGAAGGGCAAATTCACTGTCTCTGCTTGACCTGGGGAACCCCTTTACTCTTGCCCTTGGACGTTGGTGGTCCTTGCTCTCTGGCCTTCAGACTCAGACTTGGACTTAAACCATCGGTGCCCTGGTTCTCAGCCCACTAGGCTTGGGTAAGAACTATACCACTGTTTCCCTGGACCTTCAGCTTGCAGATGGCAGACTTGGGACTTCTCAGCCTGCACAAGCATATGAGTCAATTCCTCATAATAAATCTCTTTTTATATATCTGTACATATTCTGATGCTTCTGTGACTCTGCAGAACCCTGATGAGTACAGTGGATGAGACATCTGAGAAAATGTCTCCTGAGTCTTTCTCACTCCTACTGCCTAAGCTCAGGGGCACAAACAGGACTTCCAGTAAGAATTAACTCTCTAAGTATCGCTCCAAACTCACAGCTTCTCTCCTGAGAGCATCTTCTTCTTCCTACCTTTGCCCACTGGCTGAGCACCTCATCCTGGACTTTCTTTGTTCACTTGCATAAGTCCTGAGGTCCTGGAAGGTCAGCATTCACTTCTCCCAGGCTGGTGTGGTCTGAAATCCTTCCTTTAACTTCTAAGCATGGCTTAGAGGAGGATGTGCTTTGCCAAAGTTGAATCAGGCATGCAACATCCACCAAATGACCCAAAGTTAAATAAATACTGTGCAAGCAATCTACGTGCTCTAAGAGAATCAGTGCTAAAGAGCTTTTTTGAAGAGTCAGGAGAAGGACCTAATAGTAATCACAGTCTGCGTTTGCATGGCACAATGTGGTTAATAAATTCCTTAACATGCCCTCTCGTTGGTTTCTCATTGCAATCATCTGTGATGGTTGTACAGTAACCCTCATTTGATGGGTGAGGGAACGAGGGCTCTGTAAGGGCCAGTGACTTGCCCAAATCTGGACTTAGCTGTGAGGCTTGGTGCAGAGTCTACACCTTTGGGCTCCACGTGCTGAGGCCCTTTCCCCCTTACTCAGATAAATCAGTGAGAAGAGAAGGGCAGCAAATCCAAGAAAGAATACGAGCATAAGAACAGCACCAAGTGGGAGTGATCATAGCCGCGTGAGGCCCCCAAGCAAGTTCCCTTCCAACCTCAGCTTCCTTGGGCAGTGGGGCTCCTGCCCAGGCTGAGAAAACCTTGAGATTTAATATGTGATCAAGTCAGATTTCAGACTGAAACATCAAAATGTCAGTGATGCCAAGGGGTAAACACACAAAGTCCCAGACTGACTGTCCTCATGCAGTGTCTGTAACACCAAGCAAATGGAGAAAAGACAATCGGGAATGTGTAAAGGAGCAGAATTTTTGCTAATTGCTCACCCATCGTTCCAAATGTTTTACTATGGAAAATTTCAAAAATACATAAAAGAATGCTCTTAATTGTTTTAATTTTTGTTTTGATATAATTGTAGACTCATGAAGCTGTAAGAAGTAATATAGAGAGGTGCTGTATAGTCTTCATCCAGTTTCTCCGAAGAGTAACATCTTGCAAAGCTATAAAACAAAATCAAAATCAGGAAATTAGCATTGATATCTAACCACCCAACAGGTTCGCCTTGGCTGCTGCCTAGATAGAGCTGTTTTATCAAGACAGGGGAATTGCAGTAGAGGAAGAGTAATTCACACAGAGCTGTCTGTATGGGAGACTGGAGTTTTATTATTACTCAGATCAGTCTCCCTGAAAACTTGGGGATTGGGGTTTTTTAAGGACCATTTGGTGGGTAGGAGCCAGTGAGTTTGGGGTACTGATTAGTTGGGTCAGAGATGAAATAGTAGGCAGTCAAAGCTGTCTTTTTGCACTGAGTCAATACCTGGGCAAGGGCCACAAGACCAGATGAGGCAGTTTATGGATCTGGGTGGTGCCAGCTGATCCAGCAGGGCCTACAAAATATCTCAAGCACTGATCTTAGGTTTTTACAATAGAAATGATAACCCTAGAAGCAATTTGGGAAGGGTCAGAATCTTGTAGCCTCCAGCTGCAAGACTTCTAAATCATAATTAGTCCTGCAAAGGCAGTCTAGTCTCCAGGCAGGAAGGTTTGTTTTGGGAAAGACTGTTTTCCTGTTTCCAAGTTAAACTATAATCTAAGTTCCTCTCAAAGTTAGTTCAGCCGACACCCAGGAATAAATAAGAACAGCTTAGAGTTTAGAAGGAGGATGAAGTTGGTTATGTCAGGTCTTTTTCACTGTAACAATTGTCTCAGCTATAATTTTGCAATGGCAGTTTCGGATATAACCCACCATACTTACGCAGAGGTCACTAGTATTTTGTATGATCATTTGTGTGTGTACATATTAGTTCTATGCAATTTATAATGCATATAAATTCTACATACGTAGATTTATGTGACCACCACCAGAACCAAGGTACAGAACAGTTCTATCCCAAGGATCCCCTATACCATCATTTTGTATCCACATCAACCTTCTTTATCCTCCCTAATCCCTGGAAACCACTGATCTATGATCCATCTCTATAATTACAATATTTTAAGAATGTTATATAAATTTACATGTTAATATGTAAATATATGTATTATGTAAATGTATTGGTATGTTATATAAAATATTAAAAGATAAAGTAAACTTCAAATACAATTACTAGAGACAAAGAGGGACATTATATATTAATAAAAGAATCAGTCCTTATTTATAAGGAATTCTTTGAAATCAAATCCTTTGAAAGCTAATTCCTGGGACTTCTAGGTTTTTATAGTTAACATATTAATTTATTTCTGACTTCAATAAATTGTTAACTTGAAAGTTTTAATTTATATCTTTAAAATAAATAAAAGGATCAATTCACCAGGAAGACATAAAAATCCTAAATGTGTATGCACCAAACACCAGAACCTCATGATACATGAAGCAGAAACTTGATAGAGAAGACAGGAGAAATACAAAAATCTGCAATTATAGTTGAGGACTTCTGTGCCTCATTCTCAGCAATTGATAGAGTACTAGAGAGAATATTGGCAAGGATATAGAAGAAATTAACAACACCTTTTGTAATGCAAACAACCTTTTGTAATGCAGAAGGTTTGTAAGACAAGTCTCAATCAATTTAGATGTTTATTTTGCCAAGGTGAAGGACATGCCTGTGACATAGCCTCAGGAGGTCCTGATGACAGGTGCCAAAGCAGCTTGGTTTTATGCATTTCAGGGAGACCTAAGACATCAACCAATACATGTAAAATATACAGTGATTTAGTCCAGAAAGGTGGGACACCTTGAAGTGGAGGGTTGAGAGGGATTGGGCTTCCAGATCGTGGGTGCATATGTGGATTCAAATATTTTACAATTGGCAATTGGTTGAAAGAGTTCATCTAAAGACCTGGAATCCATTAAAGGGATTGTCTGGGTTAAAATAAGGGATTGTGGAGACAAAGGTTCTTATTATGTAGATGAAGCCTCCAGGTGGTAGGCTTCAGAGAGAATAGATTATAAATGTTTCTTATCAGACTTAAAAAGGTGCCAGACTCTTAGTTAGTTCTCTTCTAGATGACGGACAAGACCTGGGAAGGGAAAGGGATTCTCTATGGAATGTAGACTTTTCCCACAAGAGACAGCTTTGCAGGGCCATTTCAAAATATGTCAAAGAAATATATTTTAGGGTAAAATACTTTGATTTCTTTCAGGGTCGGCTATCTCTCATGTGATGGTGTACTCATGTCACACCAGAATTTGGTGTCTTGACGCTACAAAACGTCTTAAGAGCTCTGTTTTAATGTTAATGCTGGTTCATTGTGCCTGACTTTCAAAGGGAGGAGGGTATAATGAGGCATGTCAAACCCCAACTTCCCACCATGGCCTGAACTAGTTTTTCAGGTTAATTTTGGAATGCCCTTGGCTAAGAGCAGGGGTCCATTTAGACAGTTGTGGGACTTAGAATTTTATTTTCAGTTTATACAACCAATCAACATGATCTAATTGGCATATGTGGAACTCTGTCTAACAACAGCAGAATACAGTTGACTCAAACAACATGGTGAACAATTGCACAAGTCAACTTGTACAAGGATTTTTTTCTCTAAAATACAGTATTCATGGGATATGAAAGCTGTGTATATGCAGGGCTGACTTTTCTTATATGTGGGTTCCACAGAGCTGACTGCAGGACTTTGGTATGAGTAGATTTTGTTAGTAGAAGTCAGGGACTGGGGAGTAGGTCCTGGAACCAATCCCCTGTATGTATCGAGGGATGACTGTATAATTTTTTTTCAAGCAACCATGGAAAATTCATCATGATAAATTATGTCCTGGGCCAAAAAAAAAAGTTAACAGCACTAAAATAATTGAAATCATCAAAGATACTTAACATCATTAAACATTAGAAAATGCAAATTTAAATCACAATGAGATATCACCACATACCTATCAGAGTGACTAACACCAAATACTGGTGATGATGCAGAGAAAGTGGATTACTCACACACTTCTGGCAGGAATTTAAAATGGCACAGCCACTCTGGAAAATGGTTTTGGCAGTTTCTTACAAAGTTGAACATGTACTTACCTATATGACCTATAAATTGCACTCCTGGGCAAATCCCACAAAATGCAAAACTTACTTTCATGCAAACACCTGTATAAAAATGTGTATAACATCTTTCTTTATAATAGTCAAAAACTGGAACTAACTTCAATTTTTTTCAATGGGCAAGTTTAATCAAATTGTGTACATGCCTATCATGGAATACTACTCAGCAATCAAAAGGAACAGAGTTTTGATGTGTGCATCACTAGGATGGATTTCAAAAAACATTACACTCAGTGAGTAAAACTAACCTGAAAAGGTTATATAGAGTGTGATTTCATTTATAAAAAATCTCAACCACTTTCAGGAGGAAATACTAAAAAATGTTGCTCTAAGCATGCCAACCATCATGTCCAGCTTTTCATAGGAACCACGACTCTGAAACAGATGGAATCCACTGCTCCAGCACCTGGCTTGCCCTTCTCTGCCACCCTTTCATTGTTATTTGGGGGATGTCTCCCGTTAAGGTAGAAATGGCTCTGGATCAAAGCCACTATGTCTCATGCAATTATAAAACAAATTATCGAGTCACAGAATGTTAGAGGGAAAGAACCCTTAGAGATGATCTCGTTCAGCAGTTCACAACTCGGGCTGAGCAACGGCATCACCTGAGAAGCTTTCAAATAGACTGATGTCTGGGGCCTAACCCCAGAGGTTCTAGTGTAATTAATTTGAGGAAGTTTCCAGGCATCACTATTTTTTTAAAAGCTCCCCAAGTGATTCTGAAGTTCAGCCAGGTTTGAGAACCACTGATGCATCCAAGCTCCTCATGTTATAGATCAGGAAACTTTAGGCCTCCAGAGGTGAAACAGTAGTCTACGGTAGGCCACATGGCCAGAATGTGTTAGAGCTGTCTCTTAAATCCCTCCCCACCGTGTGTGTGGTGTGTGGCACTTTCACATTCATTGTCGCATCCATCCCCCTTACAAGACTTTGAGGCAAGACACACAATTATAATTACTCCCATTGTAGAGCTAACACAAGTGAGGCACACAGAGAGAAAATGGTGTGCTTAAGATACTGCACATTGCAACAGAGAAAAACCACAAGTTTGGCCTCAGCTTGTAGCCCAGTAAGAGGACCTAAAAGGAGAGCTGAGCATTCATTTATCAAGATGATGTGATTGAGAGACAAACTACAAACCCAAGCATATGGAGGACTACAGAGCTTTCCAAGGGCACCCTCCTGGACCAATTTCTCTTGCATCTGTTCAACATAACTCATTAAAGTACCCCCAATTTTCATAGATCTTCATCTGTTACTGTCAGCACCTATTGGATCTCCATTTGCACCCAATTTATCTCTGCCTCTTACTAAGAATGAGAACGAACAGCCCCTGCCCTTCTCACTTCTGAGGTTGCTTATTTACAATTGCGTTTCAGTGCAAATTGGCCCATTTATTCATTAGTTTTAATGAGTCCCTTTCAATGTCTAGTTACCATCAGAGATGTTATAATCGTTCACTGTAGCATCCTGGGTGTCTACATTTTATTAAATATGGTTTATGACACTGGGAGTGGGGGTGTGGATGTGGAGAGAAGGGCACGAAGAAGGCAAAATGAAGAAGCTAAGCCTGCAGTAGACACCTTGGTCCCTTGGGGATCTTGGTGTTTCAGGAGGTCCCTGGCAGTGACTGGTGGAGGGCAAGCAAGTCCAAGGGCTGTCTCTCAGGGATTCTCTGAGAGCTTGAAGAAGATGCCCCAAACATCCAAAGAGGAACGAAAACCAACTCTTGTCTTCATGCCAAATACACTTTCTGACAGTTGTCTTGGTGCCATCACTGCTTGGAAACTAAATGCCTTCATTGTTGTTTCTCAGCTAAATCATTTTACAAGAAGCATCTGTGAAATTTAAGATATGTATCACAAAATGTCAGTGGTGTTTTTGGTTTATGTGTTATTACTTTTATTCTTTTTATTTTATTTTTTTTTAAGTTGAAACTGGTTCTTTAAGCCAAGTGAAATGGTGTGTAGTATTAAAGAAATAAAACTTTAGCAGGCAATATCTCCCTAAAGGCAGCCCATGGTTCTGGAAAAACATGGGACTTGAGCCACAGCCTTGGGTTTGGATATGGCACTTACTAGCTTTAGGGCCAATCCTTTACATTTGAGCGTTATACACAAAACTCGGTTAAATCACTCAATGGGAGTTGTATGTGTGCTTTAAATACCAACCTTACAGTAAGATTTTTAAAGTCTGGTTAAAAAGGATAAAGACTCATAGGGTCCTTTTTAGCTGGGTCTAGGCAGAACACAAGGTCAATTCTCCCTCTGAATTTGCAGGTCACTAAGTCTCCTCCTTCCGGTGCTGATAACTTACTCATCATTGCACCTTCATAATTATCTGCTCTTTCATCCATCTGCCTGTCCGTCTATCCATCATCCGTCCATGTATCCATTCACCTAGTCATTCTGTAGCCCCCATGTCCCTTTCGTTTGCAGGAAGCCTCGCATTAGAGATTTTAGGGAATCGTTCCTGTAGCTGGCCACTCTACTAACCACAATGTAGTTGAAAGCTCCAGCTCTGAAAGATACTGGCTTAGGGCTGTATTGACATTCATAGGCGTAGGCATTTATGTTCATAGACCCTTTAAGTCCATTACAAACTGTGTGTGTGTGTGTGTGTGTGTGTGTGTGTGTGTTTGTAAAATATTTTATAACTGTGATGGTATAAATATAAACGAGGATGGAGTATATTTATTTTTTTCTGATTAAAAATAATACATTTTGGGGGGTCCCCAAAAGTATTGTGGGCCTTTGCCTTCATGCTTATAGTAGAAATAATACAGTCCTAAAGCTGATCTCTGCTCCCAGATCCAAACAGTATTCCCACTCACCTTTCTAGAAGGGTTGTCTTTGTCTAGCTAGGAGAAACCTCTGAACCTAAAGATGATTTCAGCTTGAAAACTAAAATGTATTCTGGGTGAGTAATGTCTAGCCTAGGAAAATCCAACTGGGAGTCAGAACCCAATAAAATATTCATAGTGTGAATGAATGAATGAGTGAATGGTTTAAATAGGATTGTACATCTCACCTTTGCTTCAAGAGAAGATAATCCAAAAATTATAATCAAAGGCTGTGTTTACTTAAAAAATGCCAACTGGGGCCAACTAATCAACCAAGTTCAGAAAATATAGGACATTCACATCCAAAGAAAGGATGGATGAGCACCTAAGGCCACATGCCAGATTTCTTTTTTGTAGAAACACATAGCAATTTTGTTAGGTTAAAAACAGTAATGAGCTAGTGCCATCGTTTAATGGGTCACCTACAAAATCTAGGCACTTTAAATGCATTATCTTTCACTCTCACCAAGCTAAATATTTTAACTCCATTTTATAGTTGAGAAAAGAGAGGAAGAGTGATTGACCTGCTCAAGACCAGGGACCCCTATGATTGTTGCTACATGGCCTTGGATAACTTCCTTACCTTGCAGAGGTTGTCCAGGTATTAAGTGCAGCTCGTATGCTATATATTACTAGGCAAATGCAAATAATCTTAATGTTATTTTCAATCGTAGTTTAAGAATAAATTAATGGTAATACTTATATTTTTGAAACTTGACTCCCCAAGGTTTTGTGAGATTTCTAAGCAAGTCACGAGCAAAAGAATACAACTTGGAACTGGGATTCTCCCTCACCTGTGGAGCGCCTACCTTACCTTACCTGCCTTACCTGTGAAGTGCCTACCTTGCCTTACCTATCCACCTGTGGAGTGCCACTAAAGAGACCTTGGAGAGAAGACACATTTAGGGTGGCCAGCTCCTTCCTGTTTGCCGAGGACTTTTCAAGTTTTAGCTTTGAAAGTCTTGATACCCCTCGGTGATCCTAGATTTATCTTCCTAACCTGCTTCTGGTTCCTACTGAAAGCAAAAGGGGTCTTATTAGGAGGCAGATGCATTGTCCTCATAGCACCATGCATGCTGTGTGTAATTGTCCTCTTATTATGGGTGAAGAAAGTGAGGCTCAAACAGATGCCCAAGGTGACCAGCTGTGAAACAGGGGTGACCTGAATCAGTGTGTCTCATTCTCAGAGTCATGGTCTCCCTTTTACATTGTGCTCCGGGAAAGACCTCCTGGCCTCTGTGCTCAAGTAGCATCTGTCACAGAAGACCCTAGATCTGTTTCCTCTGAAGGGATTCCCGGCAGCAACGATCAGGAGGTGGTTAATTTGGTGCAGACAGGATATGGTTAATGTGGCAAAGGGTTTCTAACTGCAGGATGAAGGCATCATGGTCTGTTATTTTTGGGGAGGAGGGTGGGAAGCTTGGCTGGAAGTGGGTGGGAGGGGAAGATGCTTCGGAGGCTGCCTGCCCCGCTTTATTATTAGGTTAATTGAAACCATAAAAACAAATTCCGATTTGCATTAAAGCCTTGCATAGCAGATGGCGACAAGTTCCGAGGATCATAAAAAGAGGATTGAAAGTTATAAAGCATCTTGGGCTCATCAGTGCCAGAGTGCTAGAGGAAAGGCATTGTGGGAGTTGGGCTGCAGCCCTCTCCAACCCACAAGTCAATGCCCAGGACTCCATGACCCCAGTCCTGCACCCCGTACCCCCTCCTCGTGTAGCACACAACTTATCCACCTGGGATAGGTTGTTTTCTCCAGGGCTCATAAGTTCCAGAAATGTCAAATATTTTTCCTTTTGCTCACTCTTATAGCATGTTTTCACATCAACTTTCTTTGGGGAAAACAAAGTTTGCTTTAGTGCCTCTTTATCTCTACTCACGGGCATGAGTCAGTTGGCACTGCTATAAAAAATACCAGGGACTGGGTGTCTTCAACAATGTGAATGCATTTCCCACAGTTCTAGAGGCTGGAAAGTCTAAGATCAAGGTGTCAGCTGATTCTAGTCCTGGTTGAGGGTTCTCTTCCTTGTTTGTACATAGCCACCTACTTGCTGTGTCCTTATATGGCAGAAGTGGTGAAGGATCTCTCTGGAATCCTTTTTTGGAAGGCACTAATCCTATTTATTAGGGCACCACCCTTATGGCCTAATGATGTCCCAGAGGCCCCACCTCCACATACCCTCACACGGGAGATTAGGGCTTCAACATATAAATATGAATATTCAGCGTATAAACATAGATACGAAAATTCAACATATGAATTTTAGAATGGGAAACAAACATTCAGCCATAGCACCATCTTTCTCCTTTCAACCTAGTACTATTCTTGCTACCCATCCCCAACAGTGTCCAATTTGTCACTCTCCCCGAAATATCTTTCCTTGGGAGTTCTCAGGCTCCTAACATACCTTTTCTGTCTTAGTTTGTGCTGCTGTAACAAAGTACCATAGACTGGGTGGCTTATAAGCAACAGAAACTTATGTCTTATAGTTCTGGAGGCTAAAAAGTCCAAGATCAAGGATCCAGCATGATAGAACGTTGGTGGGTCCTCCTTTCAGGTTGCAGACTGCTTACTTTTCATTGTACGCTCACATGACAGAGAGTAGAGAGGAGAAGTAGGTTCTCCTGTGCCTCTTATAAGGGCACTAATCTCAGTCAGGAGTGCTTTATCCTCGTGACCTCATCTAAGCCTGCTTACCTCCCAAAGCCCCACCTGCATATACCATCACACTGGGGTAATCCCCGGTTTTGACATACGAATTTTGAGAGGGCACAAACATTCAGTGCATAACGTGTTTCTTTTTCCTTGTCCACTGAATCTGCCACGTCTCTCTGCCACTTCTCTTTGCCCATTCTCTTCCAGAAGAATGGAAGCTAATGATGTGATTCACATTCTCTGTCTATGGTGAATACTTCTCTGTGATATCCCCACCCTTGCCCAACCGCCTCCTCACTTTCAGTAATCGAGAAAACAGAATTCTTTAAACAAGAAGCTCTAAAGATCTCAGTGCTGCCAGTGGTCCTCCCACCCATCTCAGAGAAGAGGACCCCTGCTCTGCCACACCTCACACCTCATCCCAATTTGTCACATCCCCTCTGGACTTGGCTCTGTCAGTTATCTTCTTTCTCCTGCATCTTTGAATTTTTCTCTCTCCTCTGCTCTTTCTCTGTCTACACACCCGTCCTAGAAATAAATCCCCACCCCGTCCTGGCTCCCTCTTATTTGATCTTCAGCACAGCCTCCAGCCTCTCCATGGAGTGGTTTTTGCCTACTGCCTCTGCTTTCCTGTTTCCATCCCTGCCATGTCACTAAAATGCCATCCACTTTGCCCCCTCTCAACCTCAATGGGGCTGTTTGGCCAGCCCGTATCTGCTTGTTGGCCTGCAGACACTATTTGTAGAAGGTCAAATGTTCCATATGCCTTCAAAGTGTATCAGTAAAGACTATTTCTCCCCCCACCACCCATACATGTGATTGGAGATCTTCTAGGACTTTGTATGCACCTCTATAATGCAACAGCAACAAAAAAGTCCTATCATGGTTACTCAAGTGTGGTTCTACCCTCTAGAATGTTGTGTTCTTTGAAGGCAAGGGACCCTACCCTGGTCACCCTTGTATTTAGTGCTGGTAAGACAGGCATTCAGAAAATGTGTTGTTACTTAATGAAGGGAAGATCAGAAGAATGGCATTTCCATGGTAATTTCCTGCTGATGCCTACATAAGGAGTCTGAACAAAATCTTCGTGCCAAGCCCTTGCCATAGTGTCATTGTAAGGTTGTCTTCACCAACCTGTAATTTAATGGGTCATATCTTTAAGCTGCAGTACAAATTGAGTTTTCTAAGATGTGAAAGGAAGGAAAGGCAAGAGTAGACATTCATCAATCTTGTACTGTGTAGGAGCCACCATACTAGTCACTCCGTATGCATTCACTCAGGCAATCTCTGACAGGCAAATGTCTTAAACCATATTATTTCAGAGAAGAGGAAAGAGAGGCCAAGGAAGGTTAAGCAATTTGGACGTTGGGGACAGAGATAAAACAAGATTGGCTATGTGTACATAATTGTTGAAACTAGGTGATGGGCACATGGGGGTTTGTATTAATCAGGGTTCTCTAGAGGTACAGAACTAATAAGATAGATGTATATATGAAATGGAGTTTATTAAGGAGTATTGACCCACACGATGACAAGGTGAAGTCCCACAATAGATCATCTGCAAGCCAAGGAGCAAGGAAGCCAGGCTGAGTTTCAAAACCTCCGAAGTGGAGAAGCCTACTGTGTAGCCTTCAGTCTGTGGCCATAAGGCCTGAGAGCCCCCGGCGAACCACTGGTGTAGGCTCAAGAGTCCAAAAGCTGAAGAATCTGGAGTCTGATGTTCGAGGGCAGGAAGCATCCAGCATGGGAAAAAGATAGAGGCCAGAAGACTTAGCCAGTCTCATCTTTCCACCTTCTGTCTGCTTTTATTCTGGCCTTGCTGGCAGCTGATTAGATGGTGCCCACCCAGATTGACGGTGGGTCTACCTCTCCCAGTCCACTGACTGAAAGGTTAATCTCCTTTGGCAGCACCCTCTCAGACACACCCAGGAACAATCCTTTGCATCCTTCAACCGATCAAGTTGACACTTAATATTAACCATCACAGGATTTATTTTACTATTCCCTATTTTTAAATATGTTTCAGTTTGTTCTATATTAAAGTGAGGAAAAAAGCTGCTCACTATCACTCAGCTAGTGTATTAGTTACCTATTGCAGTATGACAAATTATGCCAAAGCATAGCAGCTTAAAACACTGCACTTTGATTATCTCCCTGTTTCTGTGGATCAGAAATCTGGGCTCAGCTTAGCTGGATGTTGTGGGTTCAGGGTCTCTCACAGGCTGCAGTCATCTCCAGGTTCAGGTGGGGTGGTAAGGATCAGCTTGTAAACTCATGCATGTCAGAGCCTCCCTGGCTGTTGTCTGGAGATACCAGTTCTTTGCCACATGATCACTGCCATGTTATAGCATGGCAGCTAACTTCCTGTAACGTGGGGGCTCTTAGAGACAAGGAAACAGAATGCCTGAGATAAAAGCCACAGCTTTTTTATAATCTAATCTTGGAAGTAACACCCCATTACTCTACTGCCTTCCACCCATTAAAGCAAGTTAAGGGAAAGCCTACACTCCAGGGGAAGGGGCTACAGATGGGTGTGAATACCAGTGGGGGCCCTCTTAGAGGCTGCCTATCAGAGCTCCAGAGCTAGGAAGTGCCTTCCCTAGGCTTTAAATTGTTTTCCATTTAACATCAAATTATGTGTTTTTCTACTGCTCTCAGCACCCTCATGGATTCACCATTGACAGGTTAACACTTCAGTTCCAATTAGCTTATCACATTGATCCAGCAGAGTGCAAGTCTGTTTGCTGAGTGTGACTTGGAATTTGGTTCTAGTTGGAAACAGGGCTTCAGCATCACATGACTCTAGAGCATCATCACCACTTGTGAAATGGAAAGTACCAGATGAGAAGCACGAAAGCCTCCTCTGAGAAGTGGTCCAGTGGGAGCTCTGGGCGGCAGAGTGTAGGAAGAGGAGCTTTTGACAGGGGTATCCACTGAGGGCGGAAAACTGCATTATCTTTTTACCATCAGCCCCCAGCAGACTGTCTAGTAGATGGTCCTTCCATGTTTGTGGAGCAAACACAAATGCATAAAATGAGAAGGGGCTGTAAGTATGTTAGAAAAGGAGGTGGAGCTCATTGGGAGCAGACCAATGTCTGACCCACACTGAAGGTGTGGCCCTAGTGGGCCAGATCCATGGGAGGGGGCAGGAATCCTTCCCCAGGGGCAGGCCTCTGCGGGTACTAGTGCAGGCTGAGCGGCTTCCCAGGGTCCCTGGCCACTCATTCATGGTCTCCTGTGTCTCCAGAGATGTCAGTCATTGACCCTGGGACCCAGCTCTGGGCCCTGCCAACATGACTAGCAGAGGGCTTTCTACCAGAGTTTTCAGTGTGTGTGCCTCATAGCCCCAGGGTTTGTAGAGGTGACTCAGGTGCTGCTGGACTCACCCCTACAAAGGGAAGTTGAAAGACAGGTCTCTGGACTCCCAACTTCTGCACCCACAGTTGTATGGTTTTGTGAGTTGGTTGAGAGCGTGGGTATACCTGGGCTTACAGGCTTTCTTCTTTGAGCCTGTATGGTTTTCAGATTTCATCTCCATTACTAACAAGCTGTGTGACTGGGGCCTAGTGATATAGCCTCTTTGTTCCTCCCTTACTGGTCTATAGATGAGGAATGGTAATGGTATATATTACTTAGGCTTTGTACATATGAAATAATTTGATTCATGTCAAACACTTAGAAATCAAATGTTAGCATAAAAATTATAACATTATTATTATCATATAGATGGTCTGCTTTTTTGGGTTGTGTTTTGCCTGTGGGCTGGAATGACAGGCATCTTGTCCCTTCTCAGCAAAGCTTCAAGAAGCCCTCCCAACCCAGAGGGGCCCCAGGGAAGTGACACTTTTTGCTTTCGTCTCAGACAGGTGAGAGGCAGGCACAATTCCAATCCCAGGAGGCACTGGGGCTGGAGAGGGGGGATGGATTTCTTGTAGTTTTTGTTGTTGTTTTAATTTCTGAACGCATTTCTCCAAGGGTTGGGGGAGGCTGCAGAGCGCGGGGAAGTCTGAGCACCCAGGAGCCTGTGCGGCTCTGATTAGATGGCTTAGGCCCAGCAGCAGCAGCTGTTAATCCTGACTATTAATTAGAAGATATGGGGAGAGAATACCAGTCTGTGAGCTCAGTTAAGCCTGAGCAGCACTCTGCCTTCTTCTGCAGTGTAATCCACTTTGAGACTTGGGAAAGCGTGGGGCCCAGGAGAAGCACCAGGAGGGCTGGCACAGGCAGATACCTGCCGTCAAAGGCCCAGATGTCTCTGCTCCCAGAAGTTGCCAGCTCTTCCGTGGGGACGGCACTTTACAGTTTCCTTAGCCCATTCAAATGTGCTGCAAAGGCACCGGTCTTTATTCCTATTTGGAAGGCCAGTAGGGGAGCCTTGGAGAGCCTGTGGGAAATGCAACAATGAGTATAGGGGCCAGGGCTCCCCCAAGGCCTTTACCTCCATGTCTTGCTCTCCATGAGGACCTGGCAGGAGAACTGCTGGTGCTTCACTTGCTTGGAAATCAAAGCCTCTAGGACCCGCTGATGACTTTGCAGGTCATTGTGTTTGACCTGATGTCCTTGTTCTTGCTGGTAGGAATGGAGCTGGCCATGCCTACAGGGAGCAGTTTCCTCTCCCAGCTCTAGAGGTTGCTGTCTAAACTCCACAGGCTGGTCCTCAGGATTCTCTAAACTTACCTCCTGAGGTTCCCCACTGCCACCAGCGACCCTGTACCTGGACCCATCTCCTTACAGTTTATAGAGAACCCTAGTCCTGATCTCATTCTGTCTTCAGCACCACCATGACAGAAGTCACGCTAGGAATTCAAGTCTCTCATTCTGAAGATGGGAAAGCTCAAGGGGTGAGACTGCTCAGGTCAGGTCATCAGAATAAGAGCAGGGAGCAGGCCTGAGATGCATGTCTGCTGATTCTTTTGTCTGATCCTTAGCATAGGCATCTCCACTTCCATACTTTCCCTCCAGTCACTCTTTGGGCTGAATGGTTTTCCCCACTCCCCTCCCCTTACAGATATCCCTCTGTTCATTCAGGGCCTCTCAAGTCTTTGTTTCCAAAAGCCCTTCCTCAACTACATGGTGCCCATTTATCTTCCTTTCTCCTGAACTCTCCTGAACATCATTGATACCACGGGCACATTCTGCACCAGGAAAGGATGTGTCTGGGCACCAGTTCCTGGTTGAGGGAGGGAACATGGAAATGAAATGGAAGGCTGGGGCTCCAGTCCTGGGTGTCATTTCTGACCAGCTGTGTAAACTGGATCAAGCTCTCCACTCCACCAGTCCTGTTTTCCCATCTATGAAATAAGCAGCTTTGTCTGTGGTGGGGGATGACTGAGAGTCAGGGATGTAGGTGAAGGAGGTATGGGAGAAACTATGCAAAACTGCTGATTTCTAGGATTGCATCATCTCTGAGGTAAGTTAAAACAACTGCTGAGAACTGACATAGCTAGAGCTGGGCTTTCTTTTCTACCTTCTCCTTTCCCATCTCATCAGAAAGCACTTCACGGAGTTGCCCAGGGAGAATGCAGCAGCTGCCAGTACTGAAGGTCCAGAATGTGAACTTTGAAAACAGAACATCCAGGCTGAAACTCTGGTGGTGATGATGATGATGATGATAATCTCAAAAAATTTTTGAATACTCATCATATAGCAAATTTTATGTTAAGGCTTTACATGCATAATACAAACTACTCTTCGCAGAAAAACAGGAACTGTGTTATTTGTTTTACAAGTAAGGAAACAGGTTTACAGAGGTTAAATAATTTACCATTCTGCTACAGGCAGCATTTTGGGTTTTTAATTCACACTTTGTAATTACCAGTGCTTGCATTCACTGCAAAGTTACACAATCTCTTCAAGACTCAGTTTCTTCCCTGAAAAAAATGGAAATAAAAATATGTACGTGTTTATTATTGGTGCTTTGTCTAAGTAGTATCACACGTGTGGCCTGCTTACTGTTCTGTTACTGACCCTGGTTCATTTCAGGGTCTCAGTCACAGGCAGCTTGCTTCCTTACTCAGTGAGATATGTATGGCTTCATAGGGAAGTGGTGCACTGCCATAAAGCATCTTGCACTCTGGTCACTTTGAGATCAGTCTCTATCAGTTATTCTCTGTCCCATCTACACAGTTCTACTTTAAATAGAAAAGCATTTACAGATGATCTAGCTCAAATATGTCACTTAACAGATGAGAAAACTGAGACCCAGAAAAGCCAGGGATCTGCTTAAGATAGCATGGCCTTTTGTAGACACAGAAGGAATTTATACCCATGCCTTGTCCCCTCCAGGCAAGGTTCTTTTAGTAATCATCACATTAGATGCATTACACATCAAATTGGCCGTATGTTTTTGCTGTTTTAAACTTTTTGTTTTGGGATTCTTTTTTTTTTTTTGAGACGGAGTCTCGCTCTGTCACCCAGGCTGGAGTGCTGTGGCCGGATCTCAGCTCACTGCAAGCTCCGCCTCCCGGGTTCATGCCATTCTCCTGCCTCAGCCTCCCAAGTAGCTGGGACTACAGGCGCCCCCACGTCGCCCGGCTAGTTTTTTGTAGTTTTTAGTAGAGACGGGGTTTCACCGTGTTAGCCAGGATGATCTCGATCTCCTGACCTCGTGATCCGCCCGTCTCGGCCTCCCAAAGTGCTGGGATTACAGGCTTGAGCCACCGCGCCCAGCCCTGTTTTGGGATTCTTATAGAGTGACATGCAGTTGCAAGAACTAATACAGAGATTTCCTTTACTCAGTTTCCTCGAATGATAACATTGCATGTAACTACAGTACATAGTACAACCAGGGTATTGACATTGGTAAAGGCAAAATACAGAGTCTTTGCATCACCCCAAGGATCCATCATGCCTTTGTACAGACACACTAACTTCCTCCTAATGACCCTCTCTTAACTCCTGGCAACCACTAATCTGTTCTCCATTTCCATAATGTTTTTCAAGAATGTTCCATAATGAGGTTGCCTTTTTTCACTCAACAGAATTCTTTGGAAATTCATTCAGATTTTTGCATATATTAATAGTTTGTTCCTTTCTACTGCTGAGGAGTACTTCATGATATGGACGTACCACAGTTTGTTTAAGCAATCATTTGCAGATGTCTTTCACATCTGTATTGTTTCCAGTTATTGACGATTACGGCTGTGGCTGCTATGAACATTCATGTACAAGTTTTTGTGTCAACAGAAGTCTTCATTTCTTTGGGATAAATGTCCAGGAGTATGGTAGTTGCATGTTTACTTTTATTTTAAGAAACTACCTAAATATTTCCCAGAGTAGTTGTATGTTGCTTTGTATATTCTCATTACCAGTGTGTGCGTAATCCAGTTTCTCTGTGTCATGGTCAACACTTGGTGTTGTCTCTATTTTTCTCTTTAGCCATTCTGTTAGGTATCTAGTGATGTCTCATTGTGGTTTTAATTTGTATTCCCCATTGCTTAATGATGTTGAACATGTCATGTGCTTATCTGCAACCTGTATACTATCTTTGGTGAAATGTTTCTTCATGACTTTTTTTTTTTTGAGACGGAGTCTTACTCTGTCACCCAGGTTGGAGTGCAGTGGTGCAATCTCAGCTTACTGCAACATCCATTTCCAGGGTTCAAGCGATTCTCCTGCCTCAGCCTCCTGAGTAGCTAGGATTACACTTGCGTGCTACCATGTCCAGCTAATTTTTGTACTTTTGGTAGAGACAGGGTTTCACCATGCTGGCCAGGCTGGTCTTGGACTCCTGACCTCAGGTGATCCACCTGCCTTGGCCTCCCAAAGTGCTGGGATTACAGGTGTGAGCCAAGGTGCCTGGCCCATGACTTTTGCCCATTTTGTAATTGGATTTTTTTTTTTTTTTTTTTACCATGGGGTTTTGAGATGTTTTCATATACTGTAGATATCCGTTGTTGGATGTGTGGTTTGCAAATACTCTTGTCCAGTCACTAGCCCTTATTTTTATTGTATTAACATGGCATATTGCAGAACAAAAGCAACTTTAATAATGTTCAATTTATTATTATTACTTTTTGCCTGTGGAAGTCCAATTGCTCTAGCACCATTTGTTGAAAAGGCTATAATTCCTCCATTGAATTGCTCTTGTACTTTTGTCAAAAATCAATTGGCTTTATCTGGGTAGGTCTATTTCTGCATTCTGTATTCTGTTTCATTTATTTATGCATCTATTCTGCCACAAGTCTTAGTTATTACAGGCATATAACAAGTCTTGAAATTGAGTAGACTGATTTCTTCTCATGCTCAAAATTGTTTTAGCTATTCTAGCTCTTCTGCCTTTCCTTATAAATCTTAGAATAATCTCATCTACAACTGCAAAAGTCTTGCTAGGATTTTGATAGGAATTGAATTAAACCTGCATATCATTTTGCAGAGGATTAATATCCTTACATTGTGAAGTCTTCTGACCCATGAACATTGTATGTCCTTATTATTTATTTAGATCTTCTTTGATTTCTTTCATCAGCATTTTGTTGTTTTCAGCATACAAGTCTTCAACATGATTGGTTAGATTTACACTTAAGGGCTTCATGTTTTCTGAGAGATTGTAAATGGTGTTGCATTTTTAATTTTGTTGTTCATGTATTTATTGCTAGTATATTAAATATAATTGATGTTGTGTGTTTATCTTATATTCTGAGACCTTCTGTAAGTTTTTCTGTCATTATTGTTTTGAAGGGAGAGTTGGGAATTAGTGTGTAGATAGTTGTGTCATCTGCAAATAGGGTCAGTCTTTTACCCCAAGATTGGGAACGAGATAAAAATGTCTTCTCTCACCATTCTTGTTTGACATAATGCTAGATGTTCTAGCCAGTACAGTAAGGTAAGAAAAGACAAGACATACAGATTAGAAAGGAAGAAATAAAACTGACCTTATTTGTAGATGTCAGTCTTTCACCACTAATATAATGTTACCTGTGGATTTTTGTAGATACTCATTATGAAGTTGAGAAAGTCTTCTTCTATTCCTATTTCTCTGAGAAATTTTATCAGATTGTTTTATTAAAATATTCTATCAAAATCTTTTTCTGCATTGAGTTATGTGATAATATGATTTTTCTTCTTTATCTGGCTAATAATGTAGTTCCTTTTTAGCTGGCATAGAAAGTTGGTTCAAAGTATTGGATCAATCTTGTATCCTTGAAATAAACGCCACTTGGCTATGGTGTAGCATTAATTTTCATATATTGCTGAACTCTATATGCTAATATTTTGCTAGGAATTTTTTGTCTATATTTCTAAAAGATATTATTCTACAGTTCTCTCTCTCCCTTTCTTTCTTGTACTGTCTTTGCATGGTTTTGCTATCAGGGTAAAATTATCCTCATAAAATTAATTGGGATGACTCCCCCTCACCGTTTCACTCCTGTTTTCTGGAAAATATTTTGTAGAATTGATGTTAATTCTTTCTTAAATATTTGGTAGAACATTTTAATAAAACCACCTAGGCCTAGAGATTTTATTTTTACAAGTTTTAAAATCATGAATTTGATTTATTTAATAGTTACAGGATATTCAAATTTCCTATTTCATATTAGATGAGTAGTGGCAATTTGTGGTTTTTTACAGGAGTCAGTCAGTTTCATCTAAATTATCAAATTAATGTGTGTAGAGTTGGCCACAGTATTTCTGTATTATTTTCTGAGGTCTGCAGAGTCTATAGTGATAGCCCATGTTTCACTCCTGACACTGACACTTTGAGTCTTTACTCTGTTTTCTTTGTCAGTCTAGCTAGAGGTTTGTCAATATTACTCATTTTGTCAAAGAATCACTTCTTTGTTTTATTGTTTTTTTTATTTTTTTCTGTTTTTATTGATTTCTACTCTTTGTTATTTCATTTTCTTCTGCTTGCTTTGGATTTCTTTTGCTCTTCCTTTTCTTTCTTTTTTTTTTTTAATTATACTTTAAGTTCTAGGGTACATGTGCATAACGTGCAGGTTTGTTACATATGTATACTTGTGCCATGTTGGTGTGCTGCACCCATCAACTCGTCAGCACCCATCAATTCATCATTTATATCAGGTATAACTCCCCAATGCAATCCCTCCCCCCTCCCCCCTCCCCATGATAGGCCCCAGTGTGTGATGTTCCCCTAAGTTCTTATGGTGGGAGCTTAAATGATAGATTTGAGAGCTTTCCTCTTTCCCAATATATATATTTAGTACTATAAATTTCCTTCTCAGAACTGCTTTAGTTATGTACCAAAAGTTTTGGTATGTTGTATTTTGATTTTCATTTAGCTCAATATATTTTTTCAATTTCATGTGACAGTTCCTCTTTGACTCATGGGTTACTTAAAAGTGCATTGTTTAGAAAACTGGAGGAATCACATTACCTGACTTCAAATTGTACTACAGAGCTATAGTAATCCAAACAGCATGGTACTGGACCAGTGGAACAGAATAGAAAATCCAGAAACAAATCCGCACACCTAGGTGCCAAGAACATACTCTGGGGAAAAGATAGCCTCTTAATAAACAGTGCTGGAAAAATTGGATATCTACCTGCAGAAGAATGAAACTAGATGCCTATCTCTTACCATATATAAAAATCAAATCAAAATGGATTAAATAATTAAATCTAAGACCCCAAACTATGAAACTACCACAAGAAAACACTGGGGACACTCTCCAGGACATCAATGTGGGCAATAATTTCTTGAGTAATACCCCATAAGCACAGGCAACCAAAGCAAAAATGGACAAATGGGATCATATCAAGTCAAAAAGGTTCTGCACAGGGCCGGGTGCGGTGACTCACACCTGTAATCCCAGCACTTTGGGAGGCTGAGACGGGTGGATCACGAGGTCAGGAGATCGAGACCATCCTGGCCTACACGGTGAAACCCCGTCTCTATTAAAAAAATACAAAAAACTAGCCGGGCGAGACGGCGGGCGCCTGTAGTCCCAGCTACTCTGGAGGCTGAGGCAGGAGAATGGCGTAAACCTGGGAGGCAGAGCTTGCAGTGAGCCGAGATCCGGCCACTGCACTTCAGCCTGGGTGACAGAGCGAGACTCCGTCTCAAAAAAAAAAAAAAAAAAGGAGCTCAAACAATTCTGTAGGAAAAAAATCAAATGATTAGATCAAAAAAATTGGCAAAAGATTTGAATGGACATTTCTCAAAAAAAGACATACAGATGGCAAACAGGCATATGAAAATGTGCTCAACATCACTGATCATCAGAGAAATGCAAATGAAAATTATAATATGAGCTATCACCTCACCCTGGTTAAAATGGCTTATATCCAAAAGACAAGCAATAACAAATGCTGGCGAGGATGTGGAGAGAAAAGACCCCTTGTACACTGTTGGTGGGAATGTAAATGAGTATAACCACTATGGAGAACAGTTTGGAGGTTCCTTAAAAAGCTAGAAATAGAGCTTCCATGCAATCCAGCAATCCCAGTGCTGGGTTTGTACTCAAAAGGAAGAAAATACGCATATTGAAGAGATACCTGCACTTCCGTGTTTGTTGCATCACTGTTCACAACAGCTAAGATTTGGAACTGGCTTAAGTGTCCATCAACAGATAAACAGATAAAGAAAATCTGGTACATATACACAGTGGAGTACTATTCAGCCATAATAAAGAATAAGATTCAATCATTTGCAACAACATGGATGGAACTGGAGGTCATTATGTTAAGTAAAATAAGCGAGGCACAGAAAGGCAAACATTGCATGTTCTCACTAATTTGTGGAATCAAAATCAAAACAGTTGAACTTACAGAGATAGAGAGCAGAATGATAGTTAACGGAGGCTGGGAAGGGGTGTTTGGGGTGGTGGGGAGGTAGGAATGGTTAGTGGGCACACACACAAAAAATAGTTAGAATGAATGAATAGGCCCAGTATTTGATAGCTCAGCAGGGTGACTACAGTCAATAATTTAATTGTACATTTTAAAATAACTAAAAGTATAATTGGATTGTTTGTAACAGAAAGGATAAATGCTTGAAAGGATGGATACCCCATTTTCCATGATGTGATTATTATGCATCACATACTTGTATCAAAATATCTCATGTACCCTTCAAATATATACATTTACTAGGTACCCACAAAAATGAAAAATAAAAAATTACAAAAAAACGCAATAAAATAAAAATTGTTAAGTGCACTGTTTAGTTTCCAAGTGTTTGGAAATTTTCTGGTTATAATTTTACTATGGATTTCTAGTTTGATTCCATTGTAGCAGAAGGTACTCTTTACAATCTCAATACTTCAAGTTTGTTGAAGTTTGTCTTACAGCCCAGGATATGATTTACATTGGTGTGTATTCCATTAGAACTTTAAAAGAATGCATATTCTACTGTTGTTGGGTGGAATGTTATAAATGTTGATTACATTCTGTTGGTTGATGACATCGTTGACTTCTTTTATATCCTTGCTGATTTTCTGTCTAGTTTTTAAATCATTTGTTAGGAGCATTGAAGTCTCAAACTATAATTGTGGGTTTACTAGTTCAACTTTTAATTGTATAAGTTGTTGCTTCACATATTTCACAGCTCTGTTGTTGGTACATACGCATGTAGGACTGATATGTTTTCTTGCAGGATTGACCCTTTTATTATTATATATATTAGACTCTGGTAATTTTCTTTGCTCTGAATCCTATTTCATTGGATATTAATATAGTCATCCTTTGTTTCTGTTGGTTAATGCTTTCACGATATGTCTTTTTCCATCCTTTTAGATTCTACTTATTTATGTAGTTATTTTTGAAGTAAATTTTATAGGTAGTCTATAGTTGGGTCATGTTTTAATATATTTTACCAATCTCTTTTAACTGGTATATTTAGATCACTTACATGTAATGTAATTAATTATATGCTAGGGCTCAAGCCTGCATTTTTGCTTCTATTCTATGTTTTCTTCTTGTGTTCCTTGTTTATATTTCCCCGTTTTGTTTTTCTTGTTATCTTGTGTGTTAATTGAACATTTTATGGAATTCATTTTTCATTTATCTGTGGTGCTTTTAAATGTATGGGCTCTTTGGAAGTTGTCTTAGGTAATAAGTTAAATAGACTTTTCTCAGTCTACTTGAATCATTTTATCAGTTCAAATGAAAAAGCTTTATCTCTCTTTATATCCTTGTACCCTCCCTTGTTTGTAATATAATTTAAATATTTTCTCTACATTTAGAACTACTTCAGATGGCATTGTAATTTTTCATTCAACAATCAAATATAGTTTAGAAAACTCAAGAAGAAAATGAAACTATATTGTATTTGCCTATATATATATATATATATATTTTGCTTACCATGTTCTTTCTTCCTCCCTACATAAATGTAGATTTTTGCTATAGTCCCACAAGTTCCTGAGTATCTGTAGGTTTTTTGTTTGCTTGTTAGATTTTTTCTTCCAGTATACTTTTTTTTCTTTGTTGTTAAGATTGGGTGATTTCTTTTTTTTTTTCTTTTTTTTTTTTTTTTTTTTTTTTTCGTGAGACAGAGTCTTGCTCTGTCACCTAGGCTGGAGTGCAGTGGTGCAGTCTCGGCTCACTGCAACCTCCACCTCCTGGGTTCAAACAGTTCTGCCTCAGCCTCCCACGTAGCTGGGATTACAGGTGCACACCACCATGCCTGGCTAATTTTTAGTTTTGTATTTTTAGTAGAGACAGGGTTTCACCATGTTGGCCAGTCTGGTTTTGAACTCCTGACCTCAAGTGATCTGCCTGTGTTGGCCTCCCAAAGTGCTGTGATTACAGGCATGAGCTACTGTGCCCAGTCAAGATTGGGTGATTTCTGTTGTTTTATCTTTCATTTCATGAATTCCTTCCTTGGACTCTTTCATTCTTCTGAGCCCATTTATTAAGCTTATTTTAATTATTGTATTTTGCATTTCTGAAATTTCAGTTTGGGTCTCTTTGATAGCTCCTATTTCTTTACTGAGACATTCTATGTAAATTTCATTTCCAGTGGGCTCATGATTGCTTATTTGAGTATCTTTATGATGGCTGCTTTAACATCATTGTCAGATAATTCTAACATCTCTGCCACATTTGCTGTTGGCATCTATTGGTTGCCTTTTTTCATTTAGTTTGAGGTTTTCCTGGTTATTACTATGACAAGTAATTTTCTATTGAAACCTGGATATTTTGGGTTAGGAGACGATGAATTTTGTTTAAATGTCCTATTTTAGCCAGCTTTCTTTAATACCATCCAGGTAGAGAAGTGGTTGTGCCATTTTGCCACTGCTGACTACAAATAAAAGTCCAGGTTTCCAACTTGGGTCCTTTTGCTACACCCAAGGAGTGTGGTTCTTGTTACAGAGATGGGAGTTCTGCTCCCTTCTAGGCCTCCACTAATAAGTCTCTGGTTGGGAGGGGTTGGAGCAACTCATTACTGTTCCTTCTGTATTCTATACTGACACTAAGTAGGCAGCAGTGTGTGGCTTACTATCCCCGGTAGGTAATGCTGAGTTGATGTTCAGGCCCCCTACTTGCTCTTCTCTGCTACTACCCCAGCAGAAAAGCTGGGGTTCCTCACTCTACCTAACAAGACTGTAAGTCTAGGCTCCCTACTCTACTTTTGCTGGCATGGGGGGAGGTGGGATTACAGTCTTTTCTGTAGTGTTTGACTGAAGTAGAGCAGTTATTGTCTAAAAGTTTTATGTCTTTCTAGGTTGTTCTTTTCCTACTTGTTTGGCTAGAAAAAGAAGACTATTGTTTAATCCTCGCCTACCTATTGGTATTTCTGGGTTGCTGGTTTTTCAGTTCCAAATAGGAGTGTACAAAGCAAAAAGGAAATTCACGAAACTTACCCCCATGTTGTTCCTTAGGTTCTGAAGTCCCTAGCCAGTTTCCCTTCTTTTCTTCATTTTTCAGAGTTTTCTTATATCTGTTTTATATATAACATGCAGGATTTTTAGTTACTTTGTGGGAGGAATAAGAAAAAGTATGTCTAGTCCATGGAAATCCCAGATATATATTTTATCACTGCTGTTGTATCAGAGGGAAATTCCATTTAGGTAAGTGAATTTTCAAAGAAAAACATTGTGAGGAATACATAAAATAGTGTCAGGAAATATGGGATCAAATCTATCAATCCAGCAACATTTTCAGTTGTCTTCCTGGCATCATCTTTTTAGGCAGTCTTCGTTTTTCAGTGCCTCTTAACTCATGCACCATAAATGGTCGTCTTCTGGACTGTGAGTTGTCCATAACCTCCCTCTGAAATTATATATAAAGTTTTGTAGTTCGTGCATATACGTGTTTATCTGTACAGGTTATAAACTTTTTAAAAGAGTCTCCAAGGGCATATAGCCTCTCAAAGTTAAGACTCTCAGCTCTAGGAACTGTAAATGTTACCCTTTTTCAAAACACCATCACCATGCTTCCCATGCAGGCTGCTTTGCCTCTCCTGTACTATGCTTTGGCATTATGCCATTGAGAGGCGCAGATTAATAGTCTAACAAATGTCGTTGTGGGGATTTTGCTAAGAATGTTTTCCTCTAGAGCATGGTGTCCTCTTCATGAGGACTCATGGGAGAAATTCCTCTTGGGCCTCATCATCAGGAAGAGCTGAGTTCTGCTTTTCTGCTTACAACTGGCATTCTTTAATAAAATTTCTTCCTATTATAGGCAGTTTGCTTCTTGTAACCACGTGTTTTATCCTGTCTTTGTTTTGGCTGTTGGAAAACCCAGAGTCACATTTTGAAGCACTCAATTGCCACAGTACCAGATCTAATGGTCTGCATTCAATGGTGTGTATGTTAGTTTTTCCTTTATTTTTATTGCCATATTTTCCTCTCATAGTCTCCTTAACTAATAACTCCCTTGAGTATTTATTTCATTCTTTTATATTGTGGGCATTTTATACACAACATCAAATACTTATAGTAAGGAGCAAGAATAGATATATAGATGGACAAACAGAAAGACAAGTAGACTTATCCCTTGAGCAGTGTTGGGGTCTATTCTGTCCAAATGCCATGGCCTCAGCACAGTGACAAGGATGCCTCGTGCTCAATCATCATTCCCCAGTTGCCTTTTTACTGTTGTACATACCTGTAAGGGAAGAATGCTTGTCCCTAAGCTGAAGTCCTGCTTTACCCCCAAATTCCCAAGTGGGCATGTTTGAAGGTGGTAAGAAAAGAGGGTACCTCCTTAATGGGGTAGAATGAGTAATAAGTCCTGGAGCCTCCTTCCCATCTCTTTTCATCAGACCACCTGCTTGATGGGCTCTCTTCACTATAGACCCTTTAAGAGTAGGTCCAAAATACACAAGTGCAAGAGAGGAAGCTACCCTCTTCCTTTGTTTCCTATCTTCCCTCGAGCCAATCACTCTCTCAAGAGATCATTTTGTAGGATTATTTTATTATGTTCCCTACTCCATTGTCAAGGCAGGCAGAGCTGCAGTGCTTTAGAGGATCATGGCTTCTGGCCACTTGCAGCATGAAGTGGAGTTGTGCTCACATCAGGGCTTCCTGGTTGTCCCCAAAAAACCATGGAGACCTTGACAACTAGCATATACTGTTTCAGATAATAAAATATTAACTTCCTCACAGGGTTGAGGTGACCTGCAACTTCACTGGTAATCTCCACCTGTAATCCTTACCTATAAATCTCACCTTACAGTTGAAGATTTAAATTAGATAATATAATTAAAATTGTTATGTAAGTTATAAGACATCATGAAGATGCTAGTTGAGATTACTATCATTATTATCATTGCCACCAAACACACCTATTTCTTTCCCACCTTGGAGTCTTAGCTCATATTGTTCCTCTGAAGTGTCTGTCTCTCCTGGTCTCAGGTCAGTCTTTGTCTGTCCCTCAAATACTTCTTATTCCCCAGCCTGTCACTGGACTGTCAACTTCTCCTCTATCTCATTTGTGTTCTGTAAGACCTTAAAGAACTAAACTAGTGATTCTCAAACTATAGAGCACTTAAGAATCACCAGAGAAACTGGTTAAAATAAAGATTCCTGAACTCTACCCTATTTTTTAACAGGAATCTCAGGCATTTTTAATACAGGTGGTCCAACTGCTAAGCCCCTTCCTGACCATGGAGGATCCCATGGTCAGGAAATATAGGTCTTTATGTTAGTTTGTCAGGGCTACCATAACAAGCTACAATGGAGGGCGTGGCTTAAACAACAGAAGTTTACCTTCCTTGTGATTCTGGAGGTTGGAAGTCAGAGATCAAGGTGTTGGCAGGGTTGGTTTCTTCTGAGGGGCTACCTTCTCCCTATGTCTCTTTGTATCATTTTCCCTCTCTGGATGTGTCTGTGCTCCAGTTTCCTCATTTCATAAGGACACCAATCACACTGGATTAGGAACCACCCTTATGAGCTTATTTCAATGTAATTTCCTTTTTAAAGACCCTATCTCCAAACATGGTCACATTCCCTTATCAGGGGTTAGGACTTCAACATATGAATTCTAAAGGGGCACAATTCAGTCAGTAATAGTTAGATACCCAAGGCAGTATTTCTGAAGACCCTTTGGAAAAGTGAAAAAGATTTATGTATCTGTTAGGATTGAGTTTAGCTGCAAATAACAGAAAGCCAACAGCAGTAGCTTAACAAGACAGAGGCTATTTTTTTCACCTTACAGTAAATCTCAGGTGAAAGTCCAGGACTGACTGAACAGTCCATAATGCCCTGTAGGGGCCTGGCTCCTTTTATTATTCTGCCCTGGCATCCTTTTCATGTGACTCTCTTTGGAGGCCAGAATATGAATGCTGCATCCTTGGGAATCTCTTGTCCATTCTGGTCAGGAAGAAGGGATAAGAATAAGGCAAAAGTTATGTGTCAGCTGAGTCATCTGTTGTATACCTATTGATATGTACATATATAATACAACAGACTTACAGGAAGTACAGCCTGGAGATACTCACTTCTACCTCATTGGCCAGCACTAGTTCACATGTCCATGACAGATAGGAGGGAGGAAATATGCCAGGGGACTCAGTAAGACAAAGAGAGATGCAGAAGGTAGCACAGACAAGGTCAGATGTTAGAAATCAGGAAAAGCAAACAAAACAAAACTAGGAGAATGGGGAGAAAGAGAACTGCCTCCCAGACAAGAGATGTAGGCAGTCAGTGTTCTTTGCGAAAGACCTTGCAGCAAGAACCATGCGTGGCATTGTGGAGCAGCCGTACCTGTAGCTCTAACCCTGGAGCGGGGATGACCTTCACCTTCCTTTGGGGCTGGATCTGCTTTCCCAGGTGGAAGCAGTTAGTCACTCTCAGCCAGAATGTAATTGCTAATACCACTCCCACTTACTGGTAAATTGTCCTGTAGTTAACCTTCATCTGGGCTCCAGCTGGAAGCCCACTCCTGCTGTTCAGAAGGCACACCCAGTGGTGCTGAAATCTCCCCAGGTTTTCTCTCTGGAATTGCTGCTCCTGACAAGATGGTGCTAGACAGGAAGAAAAAGAAACTCCCAATTCTGGCACGTGTTCTTTTCCATGATGCATGGGGCTAAGATGAGTGAGCAATTATGCCTTGACAGGTTTATTTCTCAGAATATCCTATGATAACTCTGTTGCACACAGCCTCCTCTTCAGGAATTATGGGAAGTACTGCTGATGTCTACCATGTTGTTTAGGTGGAGACAGAGTGAGAATGCACAGCAAAGAGGTTAAGTCAGCCCCGAGGCTCCTCTCTGAGTCAGCACCAGGAGTTGAGACAACCTATCCTTTCAGTGGATCACTTCTTTTCAGGTCTCAGACCCTGAAATCTCCACCACATAGAGGAAACTCTAATACTATAACTGCAGGTCTGTAAACATACACCTTTTAGATTACCCATCAATTTCTTGAAAAATGCAAAGAAAGATGAGATGGGTCAGTCCTGCAAGTCCCTCTCAATGGCTCCAAGTATGGTAAAACATAGAATTGTCCTGGACACCATCATTGCCAGCTGAAGAGCCTTTCCTACAGCGTGGGCCCTGTGATGTGAGTTTCAAGGGCAGCAGATGGTCTTGTTAAAAATGCTTATGCACAAATATTGTCCACATGAGCACAGATGGATGCCAGATAGTGGAGAGAGCACCATAAAGAGAGGCAGGAAGTCTGAGCTCTGCAGGTTACCTGTGAGAGTCTCCATACCAGTAACTTTGCCTCTCTGGTTTGACTTGGATGCTTTCTTCTGTCTCCAGGACATTGCCCTTCTTTCCCTCACTGAATTTCTGCCTTACATAATTTTTTGGCAATGCCCAACAGGTAGAGGAATGGAGGCACAGTGAACTAGGACAGGCTAAGAGGTTAGACATGCAATATTAGCTCCGTAATGACCCAGGAGACAAGAATGCAGGGTTTTGAATCCAAGAGGAAGTGATGAGTACCAATCTAAGGGTGTTGCCAAATGGAAGAGATAGGAATAACTAAACTATTTTTCCTACTGTTGCACTCAACACTGGAAACAATACTTCAAGTCTGATACCAGATGTGTCAGGGTTTACCAAGCAATTCTCCAATGGACCTCAAGTGGGTGTCCTAAAAGTTAGCCCAATTCTAACACTATCTACCAGGAGTCAGCATCCATTCCCACAAGTTAAGGGCTCAATTCCACAAGACTGTCTCCACTTCACATGCCTGTTGTGAGTCCCCGTTTGACCAGCTATAAATCAGAGTTCTCCTCTTTAGGTTCAATTAATTTGCTAGGATAGCTCACAGAATGTAAACACACACCTTACTTCTGTGTACTCATTTATTATAAAGGATATCACAAAGGATACAGATGGACTGTCAGATGGAAGAGATGCGCAGGGCGAGGTTGGGGAGAAGGGGCATGGAGCTTCCATGGATACATGGATAGTTCTCTGCACACCTTGGAGCTATCCAAAGGGTGCCACCCTCTAGGAACTTCCATGCATTCAGCAATCCAGAAGCTATCTGAACTTTGTTCTTTTAGTTTTTGATGGAGGCTTTATTATGTAAGCATGATTGCGTAAATCACTGGCCATTGGTGAGCAATTCAACATTCAGCCCTTCTTCCCTCCCCAGAGGTTGGAGGTGTGGGACCGAAAGTTCCAACCCTCTAATCACATGGCTGGTTCCCAGAGCTATCCAGGAACCCACCAGAAGTCACCTCATTAAAACAAGAGATGTTCCTATCACCCAGGAAATTCCGAGGGATGCAGGGGCTCTGGGTTAGATGCTCCTGTCTCTCAGGAAATTACAAAGGTCTTAGGAGCTCTGTGTCAGGATGTGGGGCCAAAGGCCAAATATGAGCATAAAATATCTCCCAGTTTCCTACCCGTAAGAGTTTTAGGAGCTGTATGTCAAGAACTGGACAGGGACCAATATATACATATATTTCTTATTATTTCACACCAGGGGACTCAGGGGTGAGGCAGACAAGTCATTACAGACAGCGGAGGCCCAGATCTCAGCCTGACGTCAAGCACTGGTGTGTCTGGACTTAGGGAAGTGGAAGTGCCATAGCAGCCTGAGAGCATCAAAGGAGTAGGGCAGAGGCTCCTGGGTCTGGAAGGGTGGCTGACACTGAGACCCCTAGATGAGGAGCTATGTCAGCTTGAAAGGGTCTGCCTGATACAGGGTTTCCCTAAAAACCACCAAGGTCAAGGGGTCTAAAATTCAAATGTCTCCAGGGGCAAGGCAAGTAATAAAACAATGACTAGGACGTCCTTACGTAAAGTAAGCTAGGTTCAGGAAAAATTCCTGAGTACTCTATTTGGAAATTAAGCAGCAACATTGTTTCACTTCCTTCAAAAACATATATTCTTGCCCCTGGATTGAGATCTTTGCTTTCTGGGTCTCTTTTTGTTTTCCCACTTTTAATAGAGATTGTGGAGACAAAAGCATACACGTTCTCTGAAAAAATGGCAAATCCTGTTGGGCCGCTATCCACAAGTGGTGAGGATCAAATTGTAGAGTCTGTCTCCTGACATATACTGTTTAAAGGAAGCTGACTGCTGTTACTCCACACCTCTAGACTGCCATCACGTTGAACTCAATGCTGTCAGAACTTCAGATGTTTTTAAGAAGGTCAAAATTTGGATTTTTAGGTGAAATCTCTAAATATTTAAATGTTGGCTTTTAAGAAAAAAAAGTCATAAAATACATACAAAATATGTCAGTCGGCTACAAGTGTGTGACTTCCATCATGGACGGAGGCAGTGGCTGTGGCTTTTAGGAACTGGGGAGTGGCCAAGGTAGGGGTTGAGGCTGATTACTGGTTTGTCCTAAAATAACAGATTGCATAAAAACATCTAGATTCTATAACATCCATTGCTTGATATATTCAGAAGGCATAGCTTTTTGCAGGCACCCCTCAGTATAGCAGGCAGTATTGACAGGTGCCTGCAGACATAAGCTGCCTGGCGTCTACAAGAATTTCCCAAGTGTATGTAAGGCTTGGGTGGGAGAAAGTAAAACATTTTGACATTAGGCTGAGCTTCTCTATTTTCCAATATACTATGCATACTATTCCCCCTAGGAATCAATGCTTATGAATTCATTAAGTCCTGGAGACTGTGATATTTGCCGGAATACAAAAAACAATCGCCTCCAACCAGAACATAAATTGCAACGTAGAAAAACTTTTGTAATTTAATTTTCAAGTGAATATAAAGAGGTTGTACGTGACTATAGCTTCAATGCACTAATAATAGGATGCAAATGAGATAGGAACATATTCATTCTCAGGAGGTGGGCAGGAGGGGTGGTGAGGGAGAGACAGCTTGCTGGTTGGAAGAAAGGACACCTCTGTCCATTCTGTATCTACGTAAAGCCAATAAAAGGAAAGAGAACTAAGTGTCTAGGCTATTAATTACTGATTTAATATTAAAATGCAGATTTCCCACTGCTGAGATCCAACTTGGCTAATTTAATAGTAAGAAACTGTGCCTGAGTGTGTGTACGTGCACAGGTACACTGTGATTTGTGGAGACATCCAGCCGCCTTTGCAGGCAGCTGAGCAAACTGTGCTCTGCTGGCTCAGCCTGTGTCTACATGGGCAACCCCGCTCGCTCATTTATATTGAAGACTCATTAGAGCAGTCAAACAACTCTGGATTTGCTTTTCCTGAGCAATTGAACTGAGCAGATAAATTAAATCTGTATTTTGGCTCAATGTAGGAGTAGCCATCCCTTCCTTTCTTTTAAGGACTGTCTAAGAAAAGACAGTCCTTAAAGAAATAAGAACACAGCACTCTGAGGTCCTTGGAGAATCTGCTGGGTATCCCACTGTGCGAGGCAAGTCATGCTGAGGGCCCGATGATGAGGACACTACCTTCCTACTATGCTCTCTCTCAGACATCTCTACACCCTCTCAGACATCTCTGCACCCTGGCTCCTGAGGGTCCAGGCTTCCGGGGGATATGGTCATGCTTTGTCCTTTTAAGGAAGACTCCATGTCACAGGAACACAGGCTTGGTAGAAGCCTTCAGGGCCATACTCTCACTTTATGATGCAAAAACTGAGGGAGGGAGAGAGAGCAAGCAAGCTTGTCCAACATCAATGCCTCAATCTAAGGCTTCTGATTTCAAGCTAGCTCTGTTTCCCAAGCTGCTGTCCCTTAAGAAATCTGTTCCCGGCATGCCCTACTTTGGCTCTCTAGGGTCAAGTCCACTCTAGGTTGAAAGGTTTGGAATTTTGGGGGACTTTTCAGTCTCCTCTAGTCTTTGGAGAACATATGCTTCCATTCCAACCTTTCTTACTAAGAATCATCCAGGAGGCTGGGTCTTCTGAGCCACTTCAGGGGCCCAGTGGGGTGACACGTGAGCCCCTCCCCTCCAGAGTCGTTTAGAGGAGATGAGACTGTTGCTGGGGAAAATGTTTCTTTCACATCTGTCCAGTAACTCCTTCCTTACCCACCCACAACTTCACCACTTTTAGCTCCCCGTCTTTCTGGAAGAGCAAGGTGCTTTCTTCTTTGTGAATAAATCCAGTGTCACTTGATTAATACATCAGGAATCTACCAGGATGACAGATGTAACAAAGTGGCTAAAGATGCAGCTGCTGGTGTCAGACCCAGTTTGAGTTCTAGCTCCAACACTTACTAGCTGTGTGACCCCAGTTAAGTTACTTAGTATCTTTGAATCTATTTTTCTATACATAACATTGGAAGGAATAATATTCTTGGTTGCTATAAGGATTAAATGCGATAACGCATGTAAAGTACTTAGAACAGTGCCTGGTACATAGTAAGCATCCTGTAAACATTCCTTACAAATAATATTAGTATATTGTATTAGTATACTGTCCTCTGCAGAAGCACCTGCATTTTCAGAGACATCTGGCTGTGAGAAGGTGATACTTAACCCAACAGGATGCCACACCTGATCATGAGCACTTGGGTATCGGGCACCATCAAGAGGTCTTTATTTCAGAGGAGAGACTTATTGGAGCACCTCAACATTCTCCCACACTGGATCCCTGGCATTACTCTGTGCATAAGGCCAGGCAAGCCAAGGTGGCAGATGCCTAGTGAATGGGCCAGAGTTGGCCATCTTTGTGAACCACAAACAAAGTAGCCCAAGAAGGAGAAGTCACAGCAACAGAGAGCTGGGCTGGGAGTTTCTCGGGAAGCTGGAGGCAGCCCAGGACCTCGTGTTCCTTGAGCTTTCCGCCTCTCCTCCCTGGACATTTTCCAGCCCTAAATAGTTCTGTTGTTCAGCTTTGGCTCTTGCCTGACATTTGAAGGATGAGCTATTAACGATACTAAATTAATAACGGTTATAGAGTATATTTGAGAAGATCATAAAAAAATCAGTAATGTCATCATGTCAAGCAAAGTTTCTGATGGTTTTTTTTTAAATTATGCATGTCTTTTATTTTTTTCCCTTCCAACATTGATCCGGAGCTTTCAGAGGGACATTAATCTACCTGACCACATCAGAATCCTTAATTATTCACGTCCAGCAATATATCTAATTCTCCAGAAATTCCTTATGGACTTGCCATTGTTGACATGGAAACTGGCAGCTCAGCTCTGTCCATCTGCTCACCCAGGCCAGCCCCTCACATCCCTCCAAGACACAGAGATTTCCTCTCTGCTTTGACATACAGATGTCCAGGCTTACAATTCAGGGAGGTACAATTTCACCTAGTGTGATAACTGTAGAGGAGATTTCCCCCTTGGGGAAGGACAAGATGGGGTTGAGGAAAGGATAGTAAACTTAGGGAGTGTGAGCCCTCATCTGCAGGACTCTGGAGCTGGAGACCCTGAGCAAGTTGTTCAGACTTTGTCTCTGCTTGTGCCTTAGTCAAATGAACTCTGTGACTGCCTCACTGAGCTCAATGTTGATGATAACCAATTAAAGTCACGGAAAGCCCATTTTAGACCAGCAGAGCCAGGGAAGTGCGAAAGAACAAAGAAAATACTAATGCTGGTAATGACAGTAGTGACAATATGAGATAGAGTCACTTGGTGGCCGGCGAGTGGTTTGCTGGAGAGAGTGGAAGACTCTCCCAGTTGCTGAGAGGGCAGACAAGAGTGTAGAGCTTCACTGTATAGGCATCTTTTAGTGGAGAAAACAGTTACTATGGTGTTGCTTTGTATAAAGCCTTCATGGGGCAGCTTCCCAATGCTCTCAAGTGGGTAGGGAGGGAGGCTAGGGCAGAACAGTTCAAATTGGCAGTGTGAGCTCAGATGGCCCATTCCTCTGTCCTCCACAAGGCCATGGGCAGGACAGGTAGGATCTCAAAATCGGTTGCAATCTGTGTCTCTTTGTCTCTGTCCTCTCTGGCTTACTCCCTGTCTCCTCCCTTTTCCTCTCCCTCCTGTTCTCTTCTCCTTTCTTCTTCCCTCCTTTTCTCCAGTCAACACATGATCACTCAACAAGCATCTAGCGAGAGTTTTGACTGTGTCATTTGAGGACTGGAAATCACTGCTGCCGTTAGGGAGGCTTGGAGTCAAGTTCAGAAGATAGGACTCATTCAGGGCTACTAGGGCTGAAGAATTCACCCTTTCAATTTCAGGAACCCAGACTTATCAGGGCATGTTTCTAAAATTATTTTTTACTATGACCTCAAAAAAATATCTCTGTGAAACAAACAGCCAAGAAGTTTTGGGAATTGGTAGTTAACTCTAGAAGAGTTGCATTTGGACCCTCTGATACGGTTTGGCTGTGCCCCACCCAAATCTCATCTTGAATTGTAGCTCTTATAATTCCCATATGCTGTGGGAGGGACCTGGTGGAGATATTGAATCATGGGGGCAGTTTCCCCCGTACTGCTCTCATGGTAGTGAATAAGTCTGATGAGGTCTGATGGTTTTATAAGGGATTTCCCCTTTCACTTGGCTGTCTATCTCTCTTGCCTGCCACCATGTAAGACATGACTTTGCTCCTCCTCACCTTCCACCATGATTGTGAGGCCTCCCCAGCCGTGTGGAACTGTGAGTCCATTAAACCTCTTTTTCTTTATAAATTACCCAGTCTGGGATATGTCTTCATTGGCAGTGTGAAAATGGATGACTACACCCTCCAACAGGAGGGGAAGGCAGGCATTACTTGGTAGGCGGGACACTGACTACAAGCAAGGAAATGGTTGGCACTGCCTGGGCCCATGCATGAATGGACTGGAAGGAAGGAAGGAGAGAGGCTTTTATGGGGGCAGGGGAGGGGGTCACCATGAAGAACCATTCAAATGTTCTCACCCTAGCCCAAGGTCAACAATTCATTCCTAGTTCCTAGAATCCATATTCAGTATATTCTTGTAAGTGAATGAAAGAATAAATGCATGTATGAAAGGCTGCCTTGAATAAAAGAGGTAGAACAGTGGAAGGGTAAGAATTTGAAAAGCACAGCTATCCAAGGGCCTACAAGTATTGTAGCTCTAGTAGGAGAAGTTTAAGAGGGAGGGAGAGATGGCAACACCAGCCCCACAATCGCGCCCATATCAACCTGTGTGCATAGGAGAAACTGACCAGTGGTTGAAATTCCAATTCCGACTGCGAAGCTTAAAAACATATTGATCTTAGCCTCAGTGATTGATTTAACTGGTCTGGGGTGTGGCCTGTTGATCTTAGCCTCAGTGATTGATTTAACTGGTCTGGGGTGTGGCCTGGACGTTGGACATTTTAATAGGTCTTCAGGTGATCCTAATGAACAGATAGATAGATTTGGGGATCATCAGTTCAGGAAGCAAGAAAATAAGACTTAATTGAAACTAGGGTTTGTACTGGGAAGCCATGGTAGGGTGTTTTATCGAGTGACTTATAATAAACCCATTTTCTCAAGAAAAGTATAGGCCTAGGAATGTAGGTTTGTTCTGAAAGGAAATGAGAAGTGTCAGCAAATAAATGGGTTCTGGATGCACAGCTATAGTTCCCGTGGACTCCTCTGAGGTCAGCCACATCCTTACATAACCCTAGGCTAGAGTCACAGGGTCAAGTCTCAGCCCTATAAGGAGCCATAAGACTCCTAGCTAGCAAGCCTTAACTTTTACTGCACACCTACTCTGTCAGGCTCAGAGAGGGCCAAATCTACTCACACTATATATTTTAATGTTCCCAGAAACCCTTAAATGTAGGAACTGCAGGGTAGACATACAAGAGGCAGTGGAGTTCCAGTTTAGACACCACTTCCTTAGAGGGACTTCCCTGAAGTCCAGAGAAGGTTTGGTTCAGAGTTCTCACTGCTTTCCACTTGCTGGGAGCAATCTGCGAATGGCTTCGAATTACCATGTCATTGGAGTCCATGAAAGGAGAGACCCGTGTGTTTTCTTCAGCCTCACCTCAGTATCTCTGCTGCATGACATAAGGCTTGGCTTCACGTAGTGGCTCTCTAAGCCTATATAAAGAGGAAGGCTACAAATAAATGAATGAATGAATGAATGAATGTTTGTATAGTTCCAGGCACTGGCACGGATGGGAAGAGAAGCTATTCAGTTGGTATGGAACACATTCCTGGTGTCACAAATGATACTACAGAGGCAGCCACAGGGTAAAACTAAGCTGAATGAGTTTGTAGCAAATGTGCTATTCTTCCCCATGAGTCCCTGACAGCCCCATCTCCCAGTCAGCACTCCAGGGCCCTCTGGGTAAAGAAAACTGCTTTGCTGCCCCAGGGGAGTAAGTCTGAGGCTCTTCAGGCAGCAGCTAGCTTTGAAGGCTTTCTGTTCTGCTCTGGGATTAGGGGACTAAAGGACCCCAGGCCGCAGACTTTAAGGAGGCCCTCACTCTCAGGTGCTCACCCTGCCCTCGCATGCCCCTGAGGGCCAGCGCCACCTTAAGTCCCGCCTCATAGACACCTGTCCTTTCTCACCCTAGTCCAGGCCTTGCTATGACTTCATAAAGTGCACACAGGACTTGGAGCCAAATGAACCTGGTTGCAATGACAGGGTTCAGCCCCCAGCAGCCAAATACCCTTGAGCAGGTCACTTGATCCCTCCGGGCTTCCCTTAGCTCATCTGGAAAATAATGACTGTGTCTCAAAGGCTGATGAAGGGGAATAAATGAGCAATATGTTTCAACAAGACAGTATCGGTGAGTGAGTCTAATGCTATTTGAATCGGTTTATCAGTCCCATCGCATGCAGTATCCCTCTCGCCCTGGCCATTCAAGAGGAGCAGCCACTGGGATGAGTTGCAGGTGAAGGAGGGTCTGGGAGAGTTGCTGCTCATAGTGGTGGCTGCGCCGGTCACTGTAGCAGTGCTCCATGTCCAGCCGGCACTTCTGACCGAAAGACCAACCACCTTCCTTTCTCTCGTGGCATTCTGTAGTTCTGTCTGTCTGCTTGCCAGGAACCTCCTGTCCCGCCCACTTTGTCAGGTCTCTGGTTTCTAATGTAGGCTCCGTCCTTTCTCCATTTATCAGCAGAAGTGGGGCATGGCTTGGTGGCAGGAGTTGGTGCTGTGGCACTTCCGGTTCCACAGTGAGCTGTGGGCCTGAGCTTTGCAAACTGCCAGGGGAGAGTTCATTGACCAGCATTGAGTGGAACCATGCCTGGCCACTCATCCGGTCACCACTGTCCAACTGCAGGCCCCGGCCGGTGCTGCAAGAAGCTCATCACCCCAGAACAAGAGGCATTTCCCTCTGTAACACCTCCCACCATCAGTGGTGCCCAGCAGCTCCACACTGCTGCCCACTTTACCCTCTTAGAGTTTCCTTGCTGCCCCTCATATATTTGGTGATTTCTGTCGATAGTCCCAATTTCAAATACTCTCTCCCTCTGGAGCAAAGCGTGGCGAGCTCCTCATTGAACCCATCTTCTTCCTTTTGTTCATGCTGTCCCTTAGCATGGAGGGGCCCTAGCTCCCATCTGCCAAAGCTAGCAGATGCTACCGGTGCCCCATTCATATCCCCTCAGCCTACCAGCCCGCAGTCCTCAGCTCTCTGTGTCTCTTGGCCTGAGGACATTCTCCGGCCAAGGGAATGTCAGAAAGCTCCTGGCAGGAAGCACTGTCAATTCTATGGGGCACCGGAATGGGCAGATATACACCGCAGCTTCCTGGCCTCTCGGCAGGGTTGAGCCCAGTTGCAAACAGGGATGACTTGCACAACAATGGACGCTTTCTGGGCCTTGCTGCCTGTCGTGACTCACATTCTTACTCTCCCTTGGGCTTGATGAGAACATCTGCGCATCTCTCATGCGAACTCCTTTTGCCCAGCCTTTGTCTGCCTCTGGAGGCATTCAGGCCATGACACTCAGGATGCTCATCCTCCCGGACCCGTCGCAGCCTCAGCTCCTCCAGGGCCTCATCTACAGGTCTTTCCCACATCCTGTGCCTCCTCCTTACCCCAGCAAGTCACTGAGACAGTGCAGTCTAAACCGTCCTCACATCCTGCTTAGGGTTACCTTAATGTTATTCTCCAGCCGGGAGGGGCCCACAACTTCTGCTCCTTTGTAATACCCCAGCACTGGCACTGGCAGTGCATACGTGGGGCCTGGGAACACCTTGATTGTAGGTATTCACAGAGGAATAATGCTCTGCTTAGGAGAAAGGTGATGGTGTATCTTTTCATCTGAATAGGACTTGACAGTTTAACAGCATTATCACATTTACTTGTTATCCCCTTTGATTCCAACAAAGCATAAGTTTGTTACTTTTCTCGTGTGAAAAGTGAGGTGGATGAGGCTGGAGGTGTGGTGAGTTTCTGATGGTCACATAGCTCAGTGTGGCATGTCCTGAGCAGGGGCTCTTTCCCTCCAAACCTTACCTTGTTCCATGGTGCTGGCTGCTCCTGTCTCATGTGCAGATGGTTACATTGGGTCCTCATGATGACTCTGCAAGGCTGCTATTATTACACTCATTCTGCAGTTGAGAAAATTGTGACTCAGCGTATAAATTGCTAAAAGACCCTCAATCAGAAAGTGGCAGCAGTAAGACTTAAAGCTCGGGGAGTATGCTCCTATGTGGGACACAGAGTATGAGAGAAGCCTTCCCCCTGATTCCTTCACCAGCCCTGCTCGTTGCTTTTCTAATGGGTTTGCACATGCATGGAGGGGGTTAGAAAAGGAAAAAGCGAATGTGACAATGTAGTCACTCTTTTTTTGGAGACAAAGTCTCGCTCTGTCGCCCAGGATGGAGTGCAGTGGCGTGATCTCAGCTCACTGTGGCCTCTGTCTCCCGGACTCAAGCAATTCTCTTGCCTCAGTCTCTTGAGTAGCTGGGACTACAGGCGTGTGCCATCACAGTCAGCTAATTTTTGTATTTTTAGGAGAGACGGGGTTTCACCATGTTGGTCAGGCTGGTCTTGAACTCCTGACCTCGTGATCCACCCGCCTCAGCCTCCCAAAGTACTGGGATTACAGGCATGAGCCACCGTGTCCGGCCAACAATTTAGTCACTCTTAATCCCCAAAATCAGTTCTTCTGGCTGGTTTTATGACACCACGGTGTTTCAGACTTGTTACTTTCTCTCTCTTCCAACACAACATGGCTTGTGGGTTCTGTATTTCTCCCTCCCCAAATTTCTACCATGCCTAAGACTGAACAGGTGCTTTCCGTTATTGCTGAGTTTGCAAAAGCAGACCTCCACTGTGGGAACAGCAGCAAGTGTTCTAGCCCCACCCTTGCAGGACATAATACTCACAATTCTCATCCACGATGGGGTAGCATTTCAAGCTTTTTTTTTTTGAGATGGAGCCTCACTCTCTCACCCAGGCTGGAATACAGTGGTGTGATCTCGGCTCACTGCACCTCTGCCTTTCAGATTTAAGCGATTCTCCTGCCTCAGCTTCCTGAGTAGCTGGGATTATAGGCACCTGCCACCACACCCAGCTGATTTTTGTATTTTTAGTAAAGATAGAGTTTCACCATGTTGGCCAGGCTGGTCTTGATCAAGGTATTTTTGTTGCTTATACCTCTGTGTAAGTATCAGAGCCTTTCTTGGAAAGAGTGACAGGAGTAGGCATTGAAGAAAGACAAAGGACTTGACTTCACATTTTTGTTTTGTTTGGTTCCCAATAGGGTAGATAGGCAATGAATATAATTTGCCAATGAACTCTTTGATGAAAGCACTTAGCCATTGTTTGCTTGGCATGCCCAGAATTTATTCTTTTTTTTCATAAAGCTCTATATGGAATAATCCAAAGACCAATTAATTAGAAAAGTGTTTTCCACTATAGCGGAAAAAGTATTTGAAGTTAGCTCAGCCGACTTGATCTCTATAATCTGTTCATTGACTTTATTATTTACTCAGTGTGTGACCCAAGGTAGGTCACTTAACCTTTCTGAGGCTCCATACCCTCATTCATAAGATGACAACAGCATAATAAAGCTTACACCTGGTATAGAGTTGGTCCTTGATACATATTTGTTCTAGGAATGAATGAATGAATTTCAAGGTTGTTAAGAGTATTAAAGGAGATAAATGTGGGTGAAATGCTGTAGACTGGTAACTCATCACTGTTTTTCCTTCTGGTTTAGAAGGCTAAAAGTCAGTAGGTACCACTGAAGGAGATGTTTATGTGACGAGAGGATGTATGTGGGTTGGGGGTGGGGTGGAAGAGACTGCTGCAAGTGATAAGCTCTGGAGGAAGAAGGGAGGTGGGAAATCACCTCTCATGGCCTTTCGTGGCCTCTCCAGCCAGTGTCCCAGCTCTGGTTGTCACTTCTTGACAGCCCCCAAAAATCCTAGGGTGAAAAGTTGTTTCCATGACAACACTCCATCCCAAGTAAGAGATCCAGGCAGTCACCTTCTCTTCTTCCCTCCCGTTTCAAGCATCAGGTGGGAGAAATCAGCTCTCTGTATTCTCTCTCCCAGGAGGTGGCTGAGTGGCCCAGGAAGGGGAGAGAGGGCAGAGATCCTGAGTGGAGGCATTTCTTTGAGCTGCTGACCTCCTGATTCCATTGCACAGGAGGCACAGCCAGAACATCCATGACTGTAGCTTGGTCCCTGGGCTGGGTCTGATGCAGCCATGGACACACTGTCTTCTCCATCTTACACCCCTATGGCAGCTGCTGTGGGGGGTCCCACATCACTCCCATCTGATCTGTTTGGTCTCATCCCAAGTGTCACTTCCTCTAGGAAGTCTTTCTTGACAGCCTCTCCTCCAACGGACAGTAACGGGCTCTGGTCATGAGCATCCATAGCTCCTGACGGCCCCTTTCCATGGCTTATAAGGACTTTGTACTTTTACAGCTGAAATCCTGGTGTCCAGCACAGTGCCTGGTACCTAGTAAGTTCTTAGGGCATGCGTATGGAACAACGAGATGTGTAAATGCATCTACCACTCCTTCCCTGACCCTTCCCATCACAGTCAGGGTCACAGAAGGGACCATGTATCAGGAGTTAACGACAGTCTCCAAATGACCCTATGACCCACTCACTTGTACAGACTACTTACACTCTTGGTGACCTCACAAGAATATTAGGGGAGTAAAGTGGTACAATGCTTCTAAAACATGAAGCTGTTGGGTACTATGGCCACAGAAAGAAATTTTTCTCATGGTGTTTCTTTCAATCCAGTTCTTAAGATCAATGAGTAGCTAATATCAATATTTTTTAAGCATTTATAATGGACTAGGCATCATCCTCTGTGCATCATCCTCATTGCATTGTCACAGTGACAATGAGAGGGAAGCACTACAGTATTTTCCCATTTCACAGATGAAGCTCCTGGGGCTTAGAGAGGTTAAATAACTTGCCTTCTCCCAGCAGACCTTATATTCACGGAGCTTTCCCCTATCCAGGGGCACAGTGACCCAGATTGCCTTTTGAGTATCTTCAATGGCTGTACCTCTGTTCAAAGCAAGATTTATTGATGGAGCTAATCAATTAAGCAATCGTTATTTATTGAGTCCCTCGTGAATTATTCAATATTTATTGAGCAGTCTCCGTGTAGCTAGCACTTGTTCAATGAGCCATGGAGGATACAAGTGAGGTGTAGGATTCAGCCTTCATCTTCAGGGAGCTTGAAATCTAGCAGGGGATCGGAGTGGAGAGGCTGACAATATTACATTACATGAAGAAACAAGTACTCACATTTTACATCGATCAGCACAAATGGCAATATTATATTCAAAGAAAGAGAAGAGACAGAGCCTCTCTAATATTCAATATAGAGTAAGATTCATGAAAACGGTGGGGCTTAGTATCCTTCAAAAGCAGGTAGCAGTAGGCTAGGAAAAGGGTGGAGAAGAAGGTATTTCAGGTGTGAAAGAGCAGCATAGGCAAAATCACAGAATGCACATGGGATGTTTCAGCACTTAGCACAGAGAGATCCCAGTAAATGGAGGGTGCTAGCTAGAGAGTTGTTCTTACAGAAAACATTAAATACAAGAACCCCAAGCTTGCTTCCTCAGCGCCTAGCATGGTGCCTAACAGAGAGTAAGCATTCCTTATGTGTTTGTTGAACTGAGCTCAGAAAATAATAATAATCATAAAGGAGACAGTCAGTCCCTGACCTGCACCAGGAACTTAGCATCTGGTAGAATGGAAAACATATGTATGTATCTATTTATGGCACAAATCAAAAGTGCTAAGTGCTGTTGGTACTATGATAAAAAAAAAATTTTCCCAGAGTAGGTAATATAATTCCTCCTCTTTGTAAGCATCTAGACGTGCTGATAAAATTGAAAAAAGCAACCATATTTTTTAATGCATGCGCTGAATTAACAAGAGAAAAAGCGAAATCCCTAGAAGTAAAAAATGAAGTAAAAACACAAATCTGAGAATTGGAAGGAGGACACGTTGGTCAATTTAGATAAATGTAAGTACAATGATGCTCCCTCCCTGAAAAATTTCACTTGCCAGCAGAGGCAGCCCATTCTCCTCTACCCCAAACACCAGCTTATCCTTGCTTAAAGACCAACTAAAGACCTCACCTACAGCAGTTGTGAAGCTATACTAAAGTCTTGGGCTTCTGCCAGTCCCCAGTGATTGGAACCTCTATTTCTGTAGTTGTACAGAGGCAAGAGACAAAATGTGGATCCATGCAAGGGGCTGGGGGAGTTGAGTTAGAGACCTCCACACAGAGCCAAGACATTGAGTGATCTCACCCTCAATGTAAGATGGGCCACACCCATGCTGTGTGGGGTGGCCTCTGATCTCCATCAGGCCTTGTTCTAATTGGTAGACTATAGTAATGTCTGTGATCTTCGGGGATTAGGGATTAGTGTCAGGTCTCAGGGAATATTTAGTAATCTACCTCACCAAAGACTGGTTAGTTCTCTTTCTACCAGGCATACGAATCATGATAAATGGCTATAGGTCTCTGTGGGTGAAGTTTAGGAAAACAAATACGCAGCATAAACTCACATCGGGGATGTAGAGTCCTTCCTTAGAGTCACCTAGTCTCTCCTTTAATCAAGAGCCTCTGGGTTGGTGAACTGCCTCAGTTCTTAGAATTAGGTGAAGGGCCACAACTTTTGGTGCCAAGATTTGGGTCATCAGTCTTGGAACTTTTTCAATTATTTATATCAAGTAAAACATCACTTTCAGTCCTAGAGACTGAGTTAGTAACAAACTAATGTCATTACTAAGCATTCCACAAATCAATTAGGTTCTACCAAAGACTCCTTTGAAGTCTACCCATTATGAGTCTACCCATTATGATTACCATAAGTCAACCTTAGAGATGTTAAATAACTTGCCCTCTCCCACCAAAGAAGGTTATTTAACATAACTTGCCCTCTCCCACCTTCTTTGGTGAGAGAGGACAAGTTATTTAACGTCTCTGAGCCCCAAGAGCTTCATCTGTAAAATGGGAAAATACTGTAGCGCTTCCCTCTCATTGTCACTGTGACAATGCAATGAGGATGTACAGAAAGCATTTTTTACAATGCCTAGTGTATTATAAATGCGTAATAAATATTCATTGATATTAGCTGCTTTTTAGGCCCTACTGCATTTTTTTTTTTCAGCAAAGGTGCCCATTGTGGTTTTCTTGGTTAAGGGCTGCCCCTTGGCTTCTACCACTGCTGGGTACCATCATCTCCACCAAAATTACAGAACCATCTACCATGACCCATCCTTCCTACAGAGAACAGGCCCTGTAGAGCTTTTCAAGGAGGCTGGCTTCCCCTTCACCAATCTATTTCCCAGTGTGTTTGTTTTGTTTTGTTTTATTGTTGGTAGTTGGTTTTTATTTATTTGTTTGCTTTTTGGTGAAGAAAGTGTCCTCTTAGCCCTCCAGGGAGATATTAGAGTGAGGATAAGTGGGTCTCACATACGACACATCCACTCCAGTTTGCCCATGTCTTTGCAGAGGGTGGATTTCTTCCTCTGTATTATATCAAAGAAATGTGGCTTCATCATTCACTGTAGTTCGCTGATTTCAAGTTGCAATCAACCTTCCAAGCACACTGTTAGGGCACTTCTCAGCTGTTCTAACTAACACACCAAATCTATAATCTTCATTAAGTGCACTCATATCAATACATTTGACCCGATTCTACACTGTGTTTCTTTTTCTCTGATCTGGCACTCCTGAAATCTATTGCCACACATACTCCTCTTTTATTTTTTTATCGTTTGAATTAGCTCGACCTTGCAATTCGTTCACTATGTAAAATAACCATTTCCCTGAGCCCTGCAGGCAATTGGGAGTGGTGAAGGTGGGTCTTAAAAGACATCAGTCCACCTATGCAAGGTTACTGCTTCAGTCGGGGTTTTTAGCTGACTTTTAAGCAAGGATAGGCTGATGTTTTTGGTAGAGAAAGATGGGCTGCTTCTGCTGGTAAGTGGAATTTTTTAAGGAGGGAGCATCTTGGCCTAAGTTCATCCAAATTTACCAAAATATCCACCTGCCAATGCTCACATCCCTTTCTTCCTTAATCAGTGCCCTCACTTTTACATAAGAAATTTAGGAGAGTCATAAATTCAATTTGTGTAGTAATTCTCAAGCTACAAGATCAAATTTTGCAATGAATTTTTAGGTACCTTGGTTATATAGCTATGGTCGATGAGATAATATTTTAGTGCAATTATAGAAACATCTGGTTTCCTGACGTTACCTTGAATGAGAGTTTAAAGGACTGAGCTTGTCATTTTCTTTCTCTAAGTCATATGTATTCAGCCCACCCTACCATCCTTGATGCTCTCATTTATTATCAAAGTCTATTAAGTAACCAACAAGTTGGGTCTTCATAGCCTTGCCTTAAATAGTAATTCATTTCAAGAATTATAGGTGTTCATCAAGAGACCATAAAGAAATTCAAAAAACAAGCCAAAACTGTGAGAAGATGTTTGCTACATAAACAGAAAGGGTTAGTATTCAGAATATATAAAGAACTTTTATGAATCAATAAGAAATCAGGACAAAGATATCACAAGGCATTTAACATAACAACACTGGTACAGCCAAGACAATTATAATAAAGATACTTATTCACAATAGTTATTAGAGGAATGGAAATGAAAACCATCTACTATTTAGTGCCATCAAAATCAGACGCAGAATTTCCTGAGTCTGACAATATCAAATATCAGCAAGGCAATGGAATTTTCATACACTAGAGATGACAGTGTAAATTAGTCCAAGTACTTGGAAAATAATGTGGTTTTCTAACAAAGCATAAAATGCAAATACTTTACCAGCCAGCAAATCCACTTCAGGAGAAACTCTTGCACATCTGCAAGTATGATTATAACAGAACTATTTATAATAGTAAATATTTTGGGGGAAAATCTACCAACAAAAGAAGGTATAAATACAGTGTGGCAATGTATAGTAAGTGCAAAAGAATTAACCAGAACTCCCTCTGTTAACATAGGTGACCATTACAATATACTTGGGATGGAAAAAGATTGCAAAATGTGATTCAATGTATAAGACATTCATAGATAGGAAAATCCAACATTATATACTTTTAAAATAAATACCTGTGGTGCTCATGATGAGCTTGGAGCATCGCGGACTATTTGCCCGACCTAGGCACTTGCACTCACGTGGCATTTGCACCCACATGAACTTAAACCTCCATTGTGTTGGTAACAACACTGACAGCATAAATGCTCTGATCCCTATTTTTGCAAATGAGAGACATTAATCCTTCACCCAACAGTGTGCAGCAGGTGGTAGTGAGAACTAAAACCCAGATGGTCTGGGTCCAAGGTCACAGTCTTTTCCCACTGACCACAGCCAACACGTGTGGCCAGCTGGTAACCCACATCTCACTCATCTCTCCTCTTCTGACCGGTAATGTCTCTATGTCTGACTTTTATCCTTTTAGTCAGCTCCTCACGCTGTCTCTTGTCTCCAAGCCCAGATCTTAAGGGGAATCTTGGGGCTGGGACTGTGTCTTAAGTAATTGCTATATTTATTGTGGTGTCTAGTACTGGTTTAGACACCAAAGAAGTTCTTATCAATCAATTAATCAATTCATTGAAGGTGAGTTAGAAGAGTGGCTCATAGAAAATCCTCCGGGACTAGAAACAATTGGGCAGGACATGAAATTTCAGAACGAAGTTGGGTCAGGGGCTGGCGGCAAGCATATGTGGTGAAGGCAGCTGAGTTGCTTAGGCGGGAGAGCACGAAGATCCCGTTGACTATATAATAAAAGCTATGAACCATCTTCCCAAGAGCACACACATCTGCAAACACACAGACACAAAATTCTATACACACGTGAACCTCAGGATAAGGATCTTGGGATATAGCACTGGCCTGGAATTAGAGTCCAAGTGTCCAGTGATGTCCATCTGCTTTAGGGACCAAACCCATCCTAATGAGAGTGTCTTACCAGTGGCATTCGGGGAGAATTCTGCCTGAAACTCATCTCTGAAAGTCCTGGGTCTCCTCAGTCTCTGGTTATCTCACTTTCTCTTTGCATTAGCTTTTCAGATTCACCTTTATCTCTAATCAGGCCTTCATGTATTCTCCCCACCTCACCAATTTTGGCCAGCTCTTCTCACTCTGGTTTCCTGCTCACAACTTCTTGGACTTAGTGCCCTAACCTCTGGAACTCCCTGTAGGTAGACCCTTGGCCAGGCTCAGCCTGGGATTTCAGGTTCTCAGCTTCCTTCCCTGATTCGAGCCTAGCCCTGCTCCAATAAGACCTCCCTGGGTGTCCCAACATCAGCACTTTCTCAGTCTCTGATCATCTAAGTAATCTCTTTCATCACCCCAAGGCTCAGGTGCCTTGCCTGAGAATGAGGAAAATAACCACTATCTTACAGCATCATTGAGAACACTAAATGTGACCTCTATATGTATATTGTATGTATGCAAGTGTGGGGCTCTGACAGAAAAAAAGGGTGACACATTTGCTGATCGAAGGCACTATTTTGTTTGTAGCTTACGTTGAATAAAAGTACCATAAAATTATTATTATTACCATCATCATCAATAAGAAAAGTGGCTGTGGGGTGCCAGAATTCTTTTCACCATATGACAATGGATACAGCTTTATTAGAGGAAACGCCAGCTCTGAGCACGCCTTACCTGGGAGCAATGGAGGTGTCAAAGAGAAAGATTAAGGCCCATGATGCATGGCTAGTTCACCTATAGGTGGCCCTTAAGCTGCTGCACACTGCATTTGGCAGATGTGAGGATTCCAAAGCTTAGAAGGACCCAGTAGCTGGCAGTGCCCAGGGAGGCCTGCCTTTGAGCCCTCTCTATCAGATCTTAACAAAGGCAGGGGCTGTGCACTGGTCCTGGGTGGCCTATTTTCGGGATAATTCCCATGCTGCTTTTTTGGGTGTCTTGCATCAAAGATATGGGGATGAAGGTCAAAAATGGGGAGCCGTGGGCTGGGTGTGGCAGCTAATGCCTGTAATTCCAGCATTTTGGGAAGCTGAAGGAGGAGAATTGCTTGAGGCCATGAGTTTAAGACTAGTGAGACCTTGTCTTTACAAAAGACAAAAAAAATAGCTAGGCATGATGACTCATTCTTGTAATTCCAGCTACTCAGGAGGTTGAGGTGGGAGGACATCTGAGTCCAGGAGTTCATGCCACTGTACTTCAGTCTGGGTGCCCGAGTGAGATCCTGTCACTAAAAAACATTTTTTAAAATGGGGAGTCTTATCTCACCTCTATATCCCAGGCTTCCCCACAGATACTCTAGCAGCTTCTAGAGCGCCTTAGCCATCAGCTCGGGGCCCAGCCTGACTCCACTCTGCCATTGCTGGCCTAATCACAGGCCCTCCTCCTGTTTCTCCAAAGGTCTTCCTGCCTCCTGATCACTTGTTCCATAGTCAACCCCTTCCTTGCTGGCTAACTCCTTCTTTACCCTCATCCCCTGCCCGATTACTCCATACATTACTTTCTAGGCAATAATCCTTTAGGTTATTGTTAGTAACAGTTTAATTGTAGCTATCATTGATGAGTTAATATTAGCCATCATTTATAGAGCAAATGCTAGATGCCATATCATCCACTGAGCATCTTAGATGCATTATCTAAACTTTACAACATTCCTAAGAGTTGGATTCATTATCTTTCTGTTTTTATTTTTTAATTATACTTTAAGTTCTGGGGTACATGTGCAGGTTTGTTACATAGGTATACACGTGTCATGGTGGTTTGCTGCACTCATCAACCTGTCCCCCACATTAAGTATTTCTTCTAATGCTATCCCTCCCCTAGCCATCCCCCACCAGGCCCCAGTGTGTGATGTTCCCATCCATGTCTTCTCATTGTTCAACTCCCACTTATGAGTGAGACCTTGTCATGTTTGGTTTTCTGTTCTTGTGTTAGTTTGCTGAGAATGATGGTTTCTAGCTTCATCCATGTCCCTGCAAAGGACATGAACTCATTCTTTTTTATGACTGCATAGTTTTCCATGGTGTATATGTGCCACATTTTCTTTATCCAGTCTATCATTGATGGACATTTGGGTTGGTTCCAAGTTTTTGCTATTGTGAATAGTGCCACAATAAACATACACATGCATGTGTCTTTATAGTAGAATAATTTACAATCCTTTGACCCAGTAATGGGATTGCAGGGTCAAATGGTATTTTGAGGAATTGCCACACTGTCTTCCACAATGGTTGAACTACTTTACACTCCCACCAACAGTGTAAAAGCATTCCTATTTCTCCACATCCTTTCTAGCATCTGTTGTTTCCTGACTTAATATTGCCATTCTAACTGGCAGGAGATGGTATCTCATTGTGGTTTTGATTTGCATTTCTCTAATGACTAGTGATAATGAGCATTTTTTCATATGTTTGTTGGCTGCATAAATGTCTTCTTTTGAAAAGTGTCCATATCCTTTGCTCACTTTTTGATGGGGTTGTTTTTTTCTTGTAAATTTGTTTAAGTTCTTTGTAGATTTTAGATATTAGCCCTTTGTCAGATGGACAGATTGCAAAACTTTTCTCCCATTCTGTAGGTTGCCTGCTCACTCTGATAGTTTCTTTTGCTGTGCAGAAGTTCTTTAGTTTAATTAGATCCCATTTGTCAATTTTGGCTTTTGTTGCCATTGCTTTTGGTGTTTGTTTTAGACTTGAAGTGTTTGCCTATGCCTATGTCCTGAAGGGTGTGGCCTAGGTTTTTTCCTAGGATTTCTATGATTTTAGGTCTTATGTTTAAGTCTTTAATCCTTCTTGAGTAGATTTTTGTATAAGGTGTAAGGAATGGGTCCAGTTTCAGTCTTCTTCATATGGCTAACCAGTTTTGCTACACCATTTATTAAATAGGGAATCTTTTCCCCATTGTTTGTTTTTCTCAGGTTTGTCAAAGATCAAATTGTTGTAGATGTGTGGTATTATTTCTGAGGCATCTGTCCTGTTGCATTGGTCTATATTATCTGTTTTGGTACCAGTACCATGCTGTTTTGGTTACTGTAGCCTTGTAGTATAGTTTGAAGTCAGGTAGCATGAAGTCAGGTAGTATAGTTTGAAGTCAGGTAGCATGATGGCTCCAGCTTTGTTCTTTTTGCTTAGTATTGTCTTGGCTATGTAGGCTCTTTTTTGAGTAGTTTTTTCCAATTCTGTGAATAAAGTCAATGGTAGTGTAAATGAGGATAGCATTGAATCTATAAATTACCTTGGGCAGTATGGCCATTTTCACGATATTGATTCTTCCTATCCATGAGCATGGAATGTTCTTCCATTTGTTTGTGTCCTCTTTTATTTCATTGAGCAGTGGTTTGTAGTTCTCCTTGAAGAGGTCCTTCACATCCTTTGTAAGTTTGATTCCTAGGTATTTTATTCTCTTTGTAGCAAATTTTTCCATTTGTTTGTGTCCTCTCTTATTTCCTTAAGCAGTAGTTTGTAGTTCTCCTTGAAGAGGTCCTTCACATCCCTTGTAAGTTTGATTCCTAAGTAGTTTATTCTCTTTGTAGCAATTGTGAATGGGAGTTCACTCATGGTTTGGCTGTTACTCATGTATAGGAATGCTTGTGATTTCTGCACATTGATTTTGTATCCTGAGACTTTGCTGAAGTTGCTTATCAGCTTAAGGAGATTTTGGCCTGAGACAATGGGGTTTTCTAAATATATAATCATGTCATCTGCAAAGAGAAACAGTTTG